>NC_058080.1:514172198-514510512 GCF_014858855.1 Bufo gargarizans
TGCTGCCAAGGTGGGCAAAGGGGCACATATTCCAAAGTGCACCTTTCAGATTTTGCAGGCCATTTTTTACACATTTTGATTGCAAAGTTCTTCTCACACATTTGGGCCCCTAAATTGCCAGGGCAGTATAACTACGCCACAAGTGACCCCATTTTGGAAAGAAGACACCCCAAGGTATTCCGTGAGGGGCATGGCGAGTTCCTAGAATTTTTTATTTTTTGTCGCAAGTTAGTGGAATATGAGACTTTGTAAGGAAAAAAGAAAAAAAAAAGAAAAATCATCATTTTCCGCTAACTTGTGACAAAAAATAAAAAATTCTAGGAACTCGCCGTGCCCCTCACGGAATACCTTGGGGTGTCTTCTTTCCAAAATGGGGTCACTTGTGGCGTAGTTATACTGCCCTGGCAATTTAGGGGCCCAAATGTGTAAGAAGTACCTTGCAATCAAAATGTGTAAAAAATGGCCTGCGAAATCCAAAAGGTGCACTTTGGAATATGTGCCCCTTTGCCCACCTTGGCTGCAAAAAAGTGTCACACATGTGGTATCGCCGTACTCAGGAGAAGTTGGGCAATGTGTTTTGGGGGGTCATTTTACATATACCCATGCTGGGTGAGAGAAATATCTTGGCAAAAGACAACTTTTCCCATTTTTTTATACAAAGTTGGCATTTGACCAAGATATTTTTCTCACCCAGCATGGGTATATGTAAAATGACACCCCAAAACACATTCCCCAACTTCTCCTGAGTACGGCGATACCACATGTGTGACACTTTTTTGCAGCCTAGATGCGCAAAGGGGCCCAAATTCCTTTTAGGAGGGCATTTTTAGACATTTGGATCCCAGACTTCTTCTCACACTTTCGGGCCCCTAAAAAGCCAGGGCAGTATAAATACCCCACATGTGACCCCACTTTGGAAAGAAGACACCCCAAGGTATTCAATGAGGGGCATGGCGAGTTCCTAGAATTTTTTATTTTTTTTGCATAAGTTAGCGGATATTGATTTTTTTTTGTTTTTTTTCTCACAAAGTCTCACTTTCCGCTAACTTAGGACAAAAATTTCAATCTTTCATGGACTCAATATGCCCCTCATGGAATACCTTGGGGTGTCTTCTTTCCGAAATGGGGTCACATGTGGGGTATTTATACTGCCCTGGCTTTTTAGGGGCCCTAAAGCGTGAGAAGAAGTCTGGAATATAAATGTCTAAAAATGTTTACGCATTTGGATTCCGTGAGGGGTATGGCGAGTCCATGTGAGATTTTATTTTTTTGACACAAGTTAGTAGAATATGAGACTTTGTAAGAAAAAACAAAAACAAACAAAAAATTTCCGCTAACTTGTGCCCAAAAAAATGTCTGAATGGAGCCTTACCAGGGGGGGGGGGGGGGGGGGGGGGGGGCGGGGGTGATCAATGACAGGGGGGTGATCACCCATATAGACTCCCTGATCACCCCCTGTCATTGATCACCCCCCTGTAAGGCTCCATTCAGACGTCCGCATGATTTTTACGGATCCATGGATACATGGATCGGATCCACAAAACACATGCGGACGTCTGAATGGAGCCTTACAGGGGGGTTATCAATGACAGGGGGTGATCAGGGTGATCACCCCCCTGTCACTGATCACCCCTCCTGTAAGGCTCCATTCAGACATCCGCATGATTTTTTACGGATCCATGGATACATGGATCGGATCCACAAAACGCATGCGGATGTCTGAATGGAGCCTTACAGGGGGGTTATCAATGACAGGGGATGATCAGGGTGATCACCCCCCTGTCATTGATCACCCCCCTGTCATTGATCACCCCCCTGTCATTGATCACCCCCCTGTCATTGATCACCCCCTGTAAGGCTCCATTCAGACGTCCGCATGTGTTTTGTGGATCCGATCCATGTATCCATGGATCCGTAAAAATCATGCGGACGTCTGAATGGAGCCTTACAGGGGGGTGATCAATGACAGGGGGGTGATCAATGACAGGGGGTGATCAGGGAGTGTATATGGGTGATCACCCGCCTGTCATTGATCACCCCCCTGTAAGGCTCCATTCAGACGTCCGTATGCTTTTTGCGGATCCGATCCATGTATCCGTGGATCCGTAAAAATCATACAGACGTCTGAACGGAGCCTGACAGGGGGGTGATCAATGACAGGGCGGTGATCAATGACAGGGGGGTGATCAGGGAGTTTATATGGGGTGATCATGGGTGATCAGGGGTTAATAAGTGACGGGGGGGGGGGTGTAGTGTAGTGTAGTGTGGTGTTTGGTGCGACTGTACTGACCTACCTGAGTCCTCTGGTGGTCGATCCTAACAAAAGGGACCACCAGAGGACCAGGTAGGAGGTATATTAGACGCTGTTATGAAAACAGCGTCTAATATACCTGTTAGGGGTTAAAAAATTCGTATCTCCAGCCTGCCAGCGAGCGATCGCCGCTGGCAGGCTGGAGATCCACTCGCTTACCTTCCGTTCCTGTGAGCGCGCGCGCCTGTGCGCGCGCGTTCACAGGAAATCTCGCGTCTCGCGAGAAGACGCGTATATGCGTCCAGGAGGAATAAAGCAACCACCTCCCGGACGCATATATGCGTACAGCGGTCGGGAGGTGGTTAAAGGGGTTGTCTCATCTCAGACAATGGGGGCATATTGCTATAATTTGCCACCATTGTCCGATAGGTACAGGTCCTACCTCTGGGACCTGCACTATATCGAGAACAGAGCCCTGAAAGTGGTGGAGGGTGCACAGCGCCCTCCATTAATTTTCTATGGGGCCCAGAGAAATAGCCGAGCACTGGCTCAGCTATTTCCGTCGGGCCCAGAGAAGTGAATGGGAGTGGTGGCCGGTCATGTGCGGTGTGATCCCATTCACTTCTATGGGGAGAGCGCTTGGTAGTGGCCGGACCAGTTCTTCAGCCACCACATTGCAGGGCTCTGTTCCAGATATAGGTGTGGGTCCCAGTGGCAGGACCTGCACCTATAAGACAATGGGGGCATATTCTAGCGATATTCCCCCATTGTCAGAGATGAGACAACCCCTTTAACCGTCCAGATGAGGTCTTGCATGGCAGAGGACAGCCTGGTGCTCTGCTCAGAAACAGAGGAGGTGGTGAACCGGCAGGGAGGTGGTTCCACCAGTGTCCTCTATCCTGGGAAGGTCCAAAGGATGCTGAGGAAGAACAGAATCTATGAGGGGAGATCTGCACCTGGAGTCAGAAAAGGCCAGTTCAGAGAAGGATTTCCTTGGTTTGAATGGGCAAGTGCTTCAGTGTCTCAACTACAGATTAGAAGAACGTGGAAAGCTTCCCTATGGCCTGGGAAACGGAGGAGACTCAATATGGGGTCAAGACTCCTAGGCATAGAGACCACAGGGAGCAGATGGGTTCACCCTAACCGCATGGGAGCTTCATGTTACAGAAAGCACACAAAATACGCAGCAACCATGGGGAAAGGGAGGGGAACGTTCTTGTTGGCTATGGTTTTCTGAAAGAAAAGAATGTGAAGGCCAAAAGGAACACAAACCCAGAAAAAAAAAAAAAAAAAAAGAAGAGCCCAGAGACCTAGTCTCCTGAACCGTGCGGAGCTATGTCCCACCAAGAAGCTGCTGCTACCGAGAACCATGGTCTTCTGAGAAGAGAATCTGTGGAATGGAAGAGAAAAAGAAAGACTGCCGGGGAGGAGAAGGAAAAAACACCCAGTTCAACGCTCCCTCCGCGACAGGATTGGAACACAAGAAACTGCTCTTTCAACCACCAACGGCAAGAGGAGTGACCCCCTAGAAAAGTATGGTCCAGTACCAGCTAAAGCCAAGGGCTGAAGTAGAAATTACTACCTGGGACACGGCATCCTCAGGGTGGTGCACATAGAGGAACGAGAAGGAGCATGCTGCTGGCAGGAAGCAAAGGAATGGTCAGCCACAGATGGTAAAAGGAACCTGGAAACTGAGGGGAATGAGGGGTGGCCTAGTCCTGACCAAGACTAGCTTAGAAACTGAGAGAGGCTTCACTCTGGGCTCTAGGAGGGGGAGAGTAGGGTACAGGGAGCCAGGAGTAGGGAACAGAGGCCAGGGATTCCAGGAGGTAACTTGGAAAGGCAGTGGAAAACTAACAGGTACCCAGGAACAGCACCATTAACCAAGGGGAGAGGTAACATACTTTCCATCATTGTTGGCAGCAAAAGGTCACCTTCCCGATAACCTCACAGTGTGGGGTTACTGGCATTCTGACTGTAGATGCAGTGAAGGGAGACTGGATCACCAGCATGGTAAGTGCCTGTAGTGGGGTACTACTAAAGGGGTGAAGCACAGTCAGTGTAGACCTGCCTGACACAGGGAATAATCCCTACAAAATTGGACATACATGAAAATGAAATATAATAAACACTAAAGCAGTAGACCTGGAAAAATAACAGGTTGTGTCAGCCTCTTAGATACTATACTAAAATTGATTAGCCTACCGACTATGGAGAGAGAATAGCCAACACTTTCTTTTTTCCCCCCTGGTGTCAGCCCCCTAGAGGCAGAACCTATACCCATGGTGCTGTGTCCCCAATAAGATTAACAAGAAACATCACATCTCTGTCCACAAGTTACCCACCTTCAACTCTCTCCAGGGTAAGTAGGACATCACAAACATGCTCAGGGTAATCCACTGTGCACTGCACGGCACGATGTAAAGCCTTCCTACAGTGCTGAGTATCACCATGGGCTCTGTAAGAACATAAAGTATGCAACATGGATAAAGACATAGGCGGACATTTATTAAAACCGGTGATTGATACAGCCCCTATATAAAACGTTGCCGCTTGCAGCTGCTGGCCGTTCAACATGCTTTAATCTACGCTAGCTCCCTTGCTGGAGTAGATTAACCACTTCAGCCCCACTAGCTGAAACCCCCTTAATGACCAGGCCACTTTTTACACTTCGGCACTACACTACTTTCACCGTTTATTGCTCGGTCATGCAACTTACCACCAAATGAATTTTACCTCCTTTTCTTCTCACTAATAGAGCTTTTATTTGGTGGTATTTCATTGCTGCTGACATTTTTACTTTTTTTGTTATTAATCGAAATTTAAAGATTTTTTTAAAAAAAATTAAATTTTTCACTTTCAGTTGTAAAATTTTTCCCAAAAAAACGACATCCATATATAAATTTTTCTCTAAATTTATTGTTCTACATGTCTTTGATAAAAAAAAAATATATTGTGTGTAAAAAAAAAAATAAAAAAAAAAAATAAATAAATAAATAAATAATAGTTTGGGTAAAAGTTATAGCGTTTACAAACTATGGTACAAAAATGTGAATTTCCGCTTTTTGAAGCAGCTCTGACTTTCTGAGCACCTGTCATGTTTCCTGAGGTTCTACAATGGCCAGACAGTAGAAAAAACCCACAAATGACCCCATTTCGGAAAGTAGACACCCTAGGGTATTCGCTGATGGGCATAGTGAGTTCATAGAACTTTTTATTTTTTGTCACAAGTTAGCGGAAAATGATGATTTTTATTTTATTTTTTCCTTACAAAGTCTCATATTCCACTAACTTGTGACAAAAAATAAAAACTTCCATGAACTCACTATGCCCATCACGAAATACCTTGGGGTGTCTTCTTTCCAAAATGGGGTCACTTGTGGGGTAGTTATACTGCCCTGGCATTCTAGGGGCCCTAATGTGTGGAAAGTACACAAACATAGAAAAGGATTCTTTATGGTAAGAGCAGTGAGACTATGAAACTCTCTGCCTGAGGAGGTGGTCATGGTGAGTACAATAAAAGAGTTCAAGAGGGGCCTGGATGTATTTCTGGAGCGTAATAATATTACAGGCTATAGCGACTAGAGAGTGGTCGTTGATCCAGGGAGTTATTCTGATTGCCTGATTGGAGTCTGGAAGGAATTTTTTTTCCCCTTAAGTGGGGAAAATTGGCTTCTACCGCTAAAGTTTTTTTTTTCTTCCTTCCTCTGGATCAACTTGCAGGATGACAGGCCGAACTGGATGGACACATGTCTTTTTTCGGCCTTATGTACTATGTTACTATGTATGTCAACAACTGGTGCTCGAGGTTCAGCATTTTCTTTTAGTTATGTTAGTTAGACATCACTAAAATGTTCATTCAGTTCTTACCTTTCTAGGTTGTAATACTCCAGCCACATATTGGCAAACTTGGAATTGCCTTTGGTCATGATGCTATCCCAGAGCTCTCTAGCTTTCTGCATGTTGTTGCAGTGTCGAGCCTGGTGGGGGTCAAGTGAAATTTTTTTAATTTTGTAATTCAGCTGCAATCAGATCTGCAAAAGAACAAGCTCTATATACTACAATTAAATGCAATGCCATGATGTAAAGATCATTTTGCCAATACATGGTATGATAAAAATGTACCAATGCGGATGGCAGAACTTAATACGAATACATACCAAATGTCCCTGTGAATGAAGTATGCCTGTATATCAAAATTGTTCCTGAATCCAATATGAAAACTAACCAAATGGTCCCTGTGAATAAAGTATGCCTGTATCTGAAAATTCTCCCTGCAATATCTGTTTCTGTACATTAAGAGGTGTTGTATTTTTTTTTAGCTAAATACATCATTAAGCCTTAAAGAAATAGTAATCACCTATTTAATAGGTAAAGGTTTCTCATTGGAATACCCCTTTAATTAACGTGCATTTGTCTTATGGCTCATGCACACCTAGATGTTTGTACTGCCGTAAAATCTGTTTCTCTTCTTCAGCTATACCCTTCCTGCAGGGACTAAGCTATTCAGTTTAGCGCAAAAGCAGTAGGAGAAGCCAGAAACAAGAAAATTACATTATGTACAAACCCAGAACCACACAGGCCCGAAAAGGCCCATAAACAAAAGAGATGGGTGGGAGCTGTGTCCCCTAATGAACGGAAGAGAAACCGATTTTACAGTCATCCGTCTCATTGGGGTACACAGGCTTTGACCAAGGGACGTTACAGAGCAGTCCCCGAGAGTGGGCTTAATTTCAACTCCTCTGCCAATCGTAAAACCGCTGTCTGCAAAACTCTACGCCCCAAAGAAGCGTCAGAAGATGCAAAGGTGTGCACTCAATAAAACTTGGAAAAAGTATGCAAAGACGACCAGGTCGCCGCCTTGCACACCTGAAGGGCCGAAGCCCCGCGATGCACCGCCCAAGAGGTCCACACTGCCCGAGCCGAATGAGCATTCACTCGGAAGGGCGGGGCGTGGTCCTTAACGCGGTACGCTTCCACAATAGCCAAACGAATCCATCAGGAAATGGAAGTCTTTGATACTGCCAGCCCTCGTCTTCGTCCCTCTGGAATGGGACAGATAGAATCGAACGGCTCGTACCAAATCCAGGGTATAGAGCAACTGCACCCAAGGATTAGACCGATCCGACAAAATGAAGAGAGAATAATCTCATTTAGATGGAATTCCGACACCATCTTCGGAAGGAAGGACTGCACAGGGCGAAGGACCACCTTATCCTGATGGAGGATCAGGAAGGGCGACCGACATGACAGAGCTGCGAGTTCCGACACTCTGCGAATAGAAGTAATTGCAACCAAAAAAGCCACCTTATAAGACAGGAAGTGCAGCGACACCTGCTGCAAAGGCTCAAACTAAGATCCCAAGGATCGGACGGAAAAAGGGCGCAGCATGCGCCACCCCCTGCAGAAAAGTCCAGACCACCAAAAGCGAAGCTAAATTTCGCTGAAAAAGAGGGAGCCGAGAGCCAGCCCCAAGTCCATGCCCGACGGCAGGCAAGCCAAAAGTCGCTGCAAAGAAAAGAAAAAACGGAAGACAGCTGTCGCCGCTCGCACAAACTAAAGTAGGACTTCCAGAATCTACCACCGGACCTGGAAGACAACGACTTCCTGCCACTAATCATGATCTGGACCACAACATCCGAAAACCCATAAGCTTTCAGTACGGCGGCTTCAACAGCCATGCCGTTAAATGTAGAGACCCAAAATTTGGATGGAAGATCGGCCCCTGCGACAGCAGGTCCTCCCGGAGAGGAAGATACCAAGGTTAGTCCGCGACCTTGTTGTTGAAGCGTGAGGCCATGAGATCCATATCCGGCCGACAACGAAAGACCTGCGGTTGGAGAGCCCACTTGCCGGGATCGAGACGCTCCCAGCTGAGAAAGTCTGCGATCCAGAACATTAATTGGAAGGGAGCGCTCCTCGCGTGACTCCTTGAACAGATACTACTACTACCCCTCCCCCCCAGCGAGAATCTGAAGATGGAGAGCGAATAGTTTTTCCAGAGGCAAGAACACCTTGGCCTGACAAGTGTCCAGTACCATGCCCAGATAAGTCAACCGCCGCGATGGATAAAGACAAGACTTCTGCCTTGATCCATCCGAAGCGTTCCAGGGTGTCTAGAACAATGTGCAAGCTGTCCGCCATCACCCGGAACGACGAACCCTTCACCAGGATATCGTCTAAGTAAGGGATTGCCACGATCCCCCTGGCATGGAGCGGGGCCATGACTGCCGCCAGAACCTTCGTAAAGACCCCGAGAGCCGTTGTGAGGCCGAACAAATTGCCGTGCAAAGGGCTACAAATTGGTAGTGAAATAGACGCACTGCGAACCGGGGAAATCTCTGATGACTGACGCATATGGGTATGTGAAGATAAGTGTCCTTGATGTTCATCGAAGACAGGTACTCCCCCGGTTCCATGGACACAATGACCTCAGTGACTCTATCCAGAATCAGCAGACGCAAAGGAAAAACTGTTGAGCGCCTTGAGGTCCAGAACAGGACAGACCGTCCCCTTTTTTGGGGGAACCACAAAGAGATTGGAGTAAAACTCCTGAAAACGGTCTTGCCCAGGAACCGAAACAATCACACCTTGCTGCAGCAGCGTGCGAATTGCCAGAAAAAAAATAAAATAAATGAATTTGCGGCTGCCGGAGAGGCCAGAGGAGATGACCGAAAAAAAAAAGGGGCCAAAGGGGAGGACTTGAAATCCAGATTGTAGCCCTCTGCAATGACCTCTCTCACCCATGCATCCGAGACGTGAGCCAGCCAAACATGTCGAAACACATAAAGCCGGCCAGCCACCCACCCGAACGGAGGGCGCCGGGAGCCGCCCGTCATGCAGCGGAGTTTTTGGGATGAAAGGACTTGGAGCCCTGTTGACAGGAACGCTAGGAAGGGCACGGCTTGAAGGAAGGGTTGCTCTTCCGATCCGTGGCAGACTTGTCGAACGCCCTCTTGGGGCTGGAAAAACTCCTAAAGTTACAAAAAAAAAAAAAAAAGGCTTCCGCTTTTTTTACCTCTTAGACCGCCTGTTCTGTCGTAAATGGGTGCTCTTACAACCTGTAGCATCCAAAATGATCTCATCCAGGCACTTACCAATAAGTCTGCCGCCGGTAAAGGGGAGAGCCGTCAGGGTCCGCTTTGAAGCATTATCTGCCGCCCAGCAGGAGAGCCATAGGGTATGGCGAATAGCCACCAACAGGGCTGACGAGCGTGCCATAAACCTGGGAGCGTCCAAAGATGCTTCACAAATATATGCACTGGTATGCGAGAGCTGCAGGGCCACATCTGCAAGTCGAGACCCCGAAATAAGTTACTTGCCCACTCCTCCATAGCCTTGCTCACCCATCTAGAGGCAAACACTGGCTGCAGCGCTATGCCCACTGCTTCAAAGGCAGATTTTTCAAAAGCTTCCAGCTTCTTATCTTTGACATCAGAAAAAGAAGCGCCATCCGCCATTGGCAATGTAGTAAGTTTAGCCAAGTGGGAAACTGGCGGGTCCACTATAGGTGGAGCCGGCCATTTCTTAGTCAAATCCTCCGGAAAAGGATAAAGGACGTTCAATCGTTTTGTAATAAAATGTCTATCAGGGAAATTCCACTCCTTGGAGAGGGAGGAATCAAACTCCTGGTGGCTGGGGAAACACTTGTGCAAATGACAGGACTTCCCGAAGGAAACACCCACGCTGGATCCTCAACCTGCAGAGTCTCAATAACTGCCGTAATTAAATTATCCACCATGGATGACAGTTTGGACGACTGGTCCTCCGGTGAGACAATATCCTAGTCTGACCCTCTCTCCTCAGAACATGCCTCTTCAACTGACGACATGGAGTAAAACTCTCTAGTAGGCGGAGGAGAGGCCGAGGAAACGGGAGAGACAGACACCCTTTTGGGGAGGATGTTCTGGCCCGTTTTGTGGGAAGGCCGCAATGGGCATGTGCCCCCGTGATCCCCAGAGTTGGATCAGTCAGAGGACTGCATTGCCGACAAACGCCCCAATATATCCACAATAGCTTTGTTAGTATTGGAGACATCCTGCACCACCATAGACAGGGAACACGCCCATTCCGCTTCTTCTGTAGCTTGGGCAGCAACGGGTCTGGAGCCGAGCCACTTGATGGCGGCGCAGCACGCACAAAGCAGAGGGAATCTGACTGAGGGGATAGAAATTTTGCGCAACGCGACGCACAAGAAAAATGACGCACCAAAGGGACTGCCTGCTTCGGGACCTGGGGTCAGGGCTCAGACATAGTGACAATCCTGGCAACGAGTTTGGGGGGGTTGCCCTGCAGGAGCAGGTCACACAGAAGTCAGGGCCTCAATTAACAAAGGCCCCGGCTGCCCCAGAACAGATGCGCCGACCAGGAAGTGGCGCTCAGGAGGAAACTCCGCCCCATTCAGGAGGACGCCGCCATGGAAACAGACGCCCCCAGTAGTAGGCCCCAAATGAAGCTTGGCCCTCAATTACCAATGGCCCTGGCGGCTCTGTGGAAGCGGTGATATCCTCAACCGGTTCGGCCACACAACAGGAGCAGCCCCCTGATCCTTGCACAGGTGCCATTTAACGGGCTCTTATTACACATGGGGAGGAAAGGGAACTGGAGGGGGGCACTGTAGGCAGACTCCTACTCACCTGTCCGAAGTCTTCTGCCCCCCGGATCACTTGGTAAGGGACGCTACACCGGAAACAGAGGGAACTTTCACTGGGGCGGCCGTGGTGATGCAATTGCTGGCAGGAGACAGAGGTTTTTACGGGAACCTTTGGGCCTCCTTTTCTTTCGGAGAGAGGGAACGAACAGGGGGTTTGGGTTGGGAGTGCAGGCTGTTTTAAGGACTTCCTGAAGCTTCCCGCAAAAAAAAAAAATAATAATAAATCAGCAGACCAGGCAGGGAGGTCTGCCTCCCACAGACACTAAGCTAAAACTGATTTAGCTTAGTCCCTGCAGGAAGGGTATAGCTGAAGGAGGAGCTCACACGTTTGCTTAGTGTCCGCCTCCTAGCAGCAACAGCTATACCCATGGTCAAAGCCTGTGTCTCCCAATGAGACAGATGAGAAATATAAATATCGTCTCCATACACCTACCATATTTAATACACAAAAAGCAGAAAAAAACGTGTATAAAGGATCGCCAGTTTGGTCAAAGTTAGTAGTTAATAAGGTACCAAAAATGTATAACGCAAGTTCTAGTAGGACTGAAATAATATATATCACTACATATAGTGGTGCAACTTTGGTATCCCAAAGATGGTACAGAGACTGTTTATTCTACAAACCTTTCGGGAAGTCCCTGACCCTACTTTGGGATACCAAAGTTCCACCATAAATTCCAGGCCACCTCGGCGGGGAAGGAGAGGGTAGAAAGTGTATTGAGCTCATCATGCATCCCCCTCCCTAGTGAAGTAATTCCCTTACTTTGCCCATTTCATTTATACAGTTTTTGGTCTTATTTCACGTTCTGTGGTTTTATCTACATTACCATTGGTTATATTCCACTATATGTAGTGAGAATTCTCTCTTGCTCTTTTTTGCTACCACACCATAGTGTTCTGGCACTTCCATCCCATTCCCTTTACTCTTTATTTGCTCTTCCCCTTCTCCCCATCACCCCTTTTTTACTCCATTGTTTTCTATTTTTCACGTATTCAATACACGTCGGATTTACATCATGTAAAAACATTTCATGCTGCAGCTTAGCTCCTATTCGTCAGCTGCATTATGACTTTTGCAATAGGTTTCCATCAATATTTGCTGAAATAGCCTAAAGATTTTAGGTTACTCAATAAATACACTACTTTATCTGGCACGGTTTCTGTTGAGCTGGCCATACACATCAGATACATGTCAGCTTACTGCTTGTCCTCATTCAGAACACAGGCTAGGCCGTGCATGTGTATGGGGGAGTCTGCTAAAGTAGTGCTCAGCAGACAGATACCCAATTGTGTATGGCCAGCATTACTCTTCCAAGTGTATGTCATTTATCCACACACTCCAGCACTTCAAGAGGTTTTGCAATGTCCAGATTTACTGCATGTCTTCTATCTCAGGGATACTCAACCTGCAGCCCTCTAGCTCAGGGCTGGCCAACCTGAGGCTCTCCAGCTGTTGCAAAACTACAACCCCCAGCATGCCCAGACTGCCTACAGGTATCAGCCTACAGCAAAGCATGGTGGGAGTTGTAGTTTTACAACAGCTGGAGAGCCACAGGTTGGCCAGCCCTGCTCTAGCTGTTGTAAAACAACAACTCTCACCATGACCTGCTGCAGACCGATAGCAGTAGGATGTCCAGGAATGCTGGGAGTTGCAGTTTTGCAACAGCTGGAGAGCCGCAGGTTGAGCATCCCTGGTCTATCTTATAGTGGCAGTGCAGTGTAATTACAACCGCTCATCCCATTGACTTGACTAGAGGATGCAGCACCTGCATGAGTGCTGTGACCCCCAAGAAACAGCTGATCAGATTGGAGAGGGACTGACTCCTAGCACCACCACTGATTTGGTAGATCATCAATATCCTGACACTGCACAACCCTTATCGTACTGCGTGTGGCACATGCACATGAAGAGAAGCGTGGACATGTGGAATCACTGCCATAGACAGCAGAACTACAATATTATCGTATGGTTATGAAAATCTTACCTCTATTGAGGCCCAGTTCTGCATTATGCTACAAGAAGGATCTCCGCTTTCACTAAACCCTGTAAAGATTATAGAAACATTCAATATTACAGATTATTAAGACATCTTATAAAAACCTAATATAGTAAATCAATTAAATATCCCAAAAGCAGGTCAGATTGACCAAAAATGAGTATCTAGTCAACTGCACAAAAATCCCAACCCTTAAAAGAACGTAGCACCATAGAGTACAAGTGCTTACTTTCTTCCACTTCCTGCTTAAGGTAGTCTAATGCACGAACAAATGCGGCTCTAAGCTCTTCAAGTTCTTTACTGGAATCTGCAAGGTAAAGCAATCAATCAGAAATAACAATTACACAAACAATCAGTACAATACCCAGTATATGCAATGGTATGTCTAAAACCTGCATACCGTATATTCCCATCCTAATTCTGGTCTACAGTCACAATAGAAGATATATGCATCCATAAAAGTCAGAGCACTTTAGCAACACGTTGAACAACATAGATTCCCATCTACCTCCAGCCAGGCAGGCAAGTTCTAAAGTTCCCATAAGAACGGATTCTGACAGACATAATTTATTGCTCATGTGCACAATGAACTGCGCATGAACAGCACGCTGACCCATACAAGTCAGAAGTGCAGCTCACAAATCCATCCTTTCACAAAGACCTAGTGTCCATGCAGAAAAGCTCTGGGCATGCCCTATTCCGATTGGTGTCTCAATAAACAAGGGCCCAGGGATCATTGGAGATAGTTGTATCAGCAGTAATTGGGTCCATCTTACACGCACATACGGGACTCTCTGCGTATTAACAATTATCTGTGTGATGAGGGCGCAACACGGACGGCTTTTAATATGGACCTCTGAACTCTGCTTAAGGACCAAGTGAGAGGGGAGATTAAATGCTTTTCTTTTTTTTTTCCCCCTATAAAGAAAAGCTTTGTCAGATCATCAGTCATCTTTACCTAAATATAAAAAGACTTCCATAAAGGTTTCTTTCACACACACTTTTTTTGTACATTTTTTTTTTTTTTTTAAACAAGCCAAAAAATTAAGACAAAAATAAATCAATATTAAAGCGGTCCATCAGGATTTACATGTTGTTGAGATAATATGGCTCCAATATGCTAATGAGGTGATCAGAATGGAAAGAATATTCTTTTAAACCCAATAAAATAGAATACCTCCTAAAGATGGGAAGAAAGATTGTCTTCCGGTGAACAGAGGGGGTGGAAAGAATGGGGGATACAAAGATAATATAAAAATATTTTGTTACCTTTAGTAAAGTCCACCCTTCTTCTGAGATAGTCCAAGTATGACTGCCAAATCTCTACATAGTCTGTGGCTTGAATGAACCCTGCATTTAGAGCCTTCTCAAAAGTTTCTACAAGTAAAAACACACAAAACATTAAAAGGGGTTGTCCCAGTTACGAAAAAAATTAATTATATATATAGCGCTGTAAATCTGATGGGCAGCAATATATAACAGAGTTAAGCAAGTTTTAGGTAAAAAAAAAATATATATATATATATTTTTTTTTTCCTCATTTCCCTGGTCCTCATTTGGCCCTTTGTTTACCTGCAATAACAACAATCTCTGCCCCTCCCCCTGCTCTGCTAAGACAGTGAATACAAGAGCTGCCCTGAGTGACATGTCTGACTGCTGGGATACTCAGCAGCATGTTGTATGTGTAGGACTACAAGTCCCAGCTGTACAATGACACTGCTGATACACACAGGATCTTCCCCCTAAGGTCCCTTTCACACGGGCGAGTATTCCGCACGGATGCGATGCGCCAGTTGAACGCATTGCACCCGCACTGAATCCCGACCCATTAATTTCTATGGGGCTGTTCACATGAGCGGTGATTTTCACGCATCACTTATGCATTGCGTGAAAATCGCAGCATGCTCTATATTCAGCGTTTTTCACATAACGCAGGCCCCATAGAAATGAATGGGGTTGCGTGAAAATCGCAAGCATCCACAAGCAAGTGGGGATGCGGTGCGATTTTCACACACGGTTGCTAGGAGACGATCGGGATGGAGACCGGATCATTATTTTCCCTTATAACATGGTTATAAGGGAAAATAATAGCATTCCGAGTACATAATGCATAGTAAAATAGCGCTGGAGGGGTTAAAAATTTTTTTTTTAACTCCCCTTAATCCACTTGATCGTGAAGCCGGAATCTCCTGTCTTCATCTTAGTGGAGGAACAGGACCTGTGTGGAGGAACAGGACCTGTGGTGACCTCCGTTTTTCTAGGACCTGTGGTGACGTCACTCCGGTCATCACATGATCAATCACCATGGTAAAAGATCATGTGATGACTGGAGTGACGTCACCACAGGTCCTGTTACTGCACACAGCTAAGATCAAGACAGAAGGAGATGCCAGCTTCGCGATCAAGTGGACTAAGGTGAGTTAAATTATTTTTTTATTTTTAACCCCTCCCCTCCGCTATTTTACTATGCATTCTGTATTCAGAATGCTATTATTTTCCCTTATAACCATGTCATAAGGGGAAATAATACAATCTACAGAACACCGATCCCAAGCCCGAACTTCTGTGAAAAAGTTCGGGTATCAAACATGCGCGATTTTTCTCACGCAAGTGCAAAACGCATTACAATGTTTTGCACTCGCGCGGAAAAATCGCGCGTGCTCCCAAAAGGCACCCGCACATTTTCCTGCAACGCCCGTGTGAAAGAGGCCTGTTGTGCAATGCTCTGCAGAACTCCTGTCAGCTCCCGTGGCCAGCATTTGTCCCCTCACTGCCTACAGCTACTCAGTAAAGCCTTCAGCCCTGAGTCTGTGCTGCTGAGGGCATTAATGTTTTTCCTCAAGAATCTAGGGAGAGAGCAACAAGCAGCAGACAGCAGTGCAGGGGGCACGGCCAGCACATTGACGTGTGGTGTACAGACTCATATCCGATCTCTCAGGCTTGTGCACTAAACATTATCAGAGCAGGGAGAGAAGCTGACATCACAGGTCATGTGACCCTCAGTGAAATCTGAGAAAGGAGCAACTACAGATGCATAAGTGCATGGCAAAGCTGTTATATTTGATTACTTAGAAACATATAAAGAACAAAAAAATAATATATAACTCGGACAACCCCTTTAATAAGAAATTAAACAAAATATTCTAGAACATTAGACCTAAGTACAGGTTTGAAAGGTCTTTTCCCATCTTATCAAGTGATAGCATGTCACTAGGATAGGTCATCATTTTATGATCAGTGGGGGTTTGCCACAGCGCCCCTTCATTCTCAGGATCGGTATGAGTTCCAGAAGTCAGACCCACACCGATAGTAATGTGATGGCGTGCCACTAGGAAATGCCGTTACTTTATAAGATGGGGGGAAACCTTTAAAATTATGATACACAAGTGCTTACCTGCTGTTTACTTTCTCCACTACTGACTTTTTTAGATCTGGTCCATTAGGGCACAGTAAGGTCTAGTACACACAGTATTTATTTTTTTGCACAGACCAAAATTCCGTCAGCGGCTGCGCCTTTTCTGCCTCCCATTCATTTCAATGGGAGGCAGCGCAGAAGATCGAGGAGCGGCTGTTTAAAGCCACGCTGAGAATGGACATGTCCTACTTTAAGACACCACTCTAGGATCTTAAGCGCTGCCTCCCCATGAAATGAATAGTTCTGGTTCCGGCGCTGGAATGTAAGGTGGTGTAGTAAGGAGCTCCGCTTCAACCACTCTCTAGAACAGCACATAGCCGCATACAGAGCCTCCATCTGGCACTTGCAAGCGGTGCCCAGAAGGAGGGGAAGGCAATATGGCGCCGGAAGAGCACGAAAACCACGGAGATCATGAACAGCAGGAAGATCGCTCAAATGCATGTGAGGCTCTCTCCGGACTTATTTGTGGGAGAGCAGGAATTGATATCTCCTGAACGCCTGGGGAACCTGCTTGATTATAAAAGACTAGCTATTGAAGTAGCAAAACATCTTGCCCCAGACATCAAAGACTCTCTTATCACAGCGGTGTCAGCCTCACTTCAAGAAATACACGCTGACGTAGATTTTCACTCCTCTAGATTGGAAGAAATGGAGCAAAGAATACTAGCTCTAGAGGAGGAAGCCACAGGGGCCTATAATAAATTAAGAGAGATCTCAAGAGAGAATACTATATTGCGTGACCGCATGGAAGACCTAGAAAACAGGTCACGCAGAAACAATCTGCGAATATTAGGGGTTCCTGAATTGATAAAACCTTCGCAACTACAGGAATTCTGCAAGGAAGAAATCCCAAAAGCCCTGGGTCTGACACGCCTTAAGAGAATTGAAAGAGCCGAAGGTGTAGGGCCTGCCCAGTCTCTAATATCAAAGCAGACGAATACGCAACCAGCGTAGGGGGAAATAGGTCCCGGCAAGTCATAGTCAAGTTCCTTGTTTTTAATCATAAAAAAGAAATCTTAAGAGCATGCCGTTCAAGAAAATCCCCCCTGGAGGTGCATGGAGAAAAGATGTTGATTTTTACAGATTACTCCGCAGAAGTGGCGAAGAAAAGAATACAGCATGATATGCTCCACACTCTACACAAAGAAAATAAAATTCCAACTACAGTATCCTGCGACATTGAGGATTCAAGTAGCAGGTGAAGCTCCATATATCTTCAAATCACTAGGGGAAGCGCAAAAATTTGGTGAGACCCAAGGATGGACATCAGGGAAAGAACTCGACAAGACCAACAATACAAGCAAAAGACAGACACTCGCCAACTCTACGTCAGGAAGGAGACAAGGGCAGTTCTCAACACGCTACCCAGGCACCTACTGTTTCGGAACAAAGATGGAATGAATGGAGGAAAATTCCTGAGAAAGAACTGCAGGTCACAGAAGCCAGATGATTCCCAAAGACCGAACCGCTATGCAACCCTAACAGTGGACTGATAAGTATAGAGGGCTTATTATTATTCTAAGAGTGATGGCTGCAAATTTCACCCAATGCTAACCCACTTCTTGGAGTAAAAGCTTTGTTAGAATAAGAAGGGGCAATTCTTAATTCCAGAAAACAGTGAAGTCCAGAGATAGCCATAGGTTGAGAAATAGGAGAAAGGAGCCTAGTACAAAAGGAGGCCCTTCTCGTTAAAATAATGTTTATGTTGTTGCATTTGTTTATTGGTTATGAGACTGACCGTCTACTGTTATGCGTTATGAGTCGGATTACCAACTCAAAGAAATATGGAGCTAGAGATAAATTCTACTTTAGGGAAACCACGAGAGGGCACTACTATATATGTGAGGATTATCAGCTTATAAATGTCTGTCTTTACAACTAATAATGCGTATAGTCACTTGGAACATTAAGGGGCTCCGCTCTCCAGAGAAGCGGATGATTGTTCTTCGCCATTTAAAAAGATTAAGGGCAGATGTTGCGTTATTACAGGAAACTCATTTAGGGGAGGGGGAATGGAAATGTGTGTGCAAACTCTGGGTAGGCTCAGTCGACGGCTCACCAGCCCAAGGTAGATCTGCTGGAGTGCTTACCTTCATTCACAAATCTCTACCACATAAAGTATTATCTGTAGCACCAGATGGTGATGGCCGTCTACTACACATGACCATTGACACGCCATGCGGCCTATTAGAGCTGTTCAATGTACACTCACCTAAAGAATTATTAGGAACACTATACTAATACGGTGTTGGACCCCCTTTTGCCTTCAGAACTGCCTTAATTCTACGTGGCATTGATTCAACAAGGTGCTGATAGCATTCTTTAGAAATGTTGGCCCATATTGATAGGATAGCATCTTGCAGTTGATGGAGATTTGAGGGATGCACATCCAGGGCACGAAGCTCCCGTTCCACCACATCCCAAAGATGCTCTATTGGGTTGAGATCTGGTGACTGTGGGGGCCATTTTAGTACAGTGAACTCATTGTCATGTTCAAAAAAACAAATTTGAAATGATTCGAGCTTTGTGACATGGTGCATTATCCTGCTGGAAGTAGCCATCAGAGGATGGGTACATGG
Source organism: Bufo gargarizans (assembly GCF_014858855.1). NCBI lineage: Eukaryota > Metazoa > Chordata > Amphibia > Anura > Bufonidae > Bufo > Bufo gargarizans. The sequence goes on from NC_058080.1 coordinate 514,191,094, forward strand.
TGGTCATGAAGGGATGGACATGGTCAGAAACAATGCTCAGGTAGCCAGTGGCATTTAAACAATGGCCAATTGGCACTAAGGGGCCTAAAGTGTGCCCAGAAAACATCCCCCACACCATTACACCACCACCACCAGCCTGCACAGTGGATACATGTTCTCATTCTGTTTACGCCAAATTCGGACTCTACCATTTGAATGTCTCAACAGAAATCGAGACTCATCAGACCAGGCAACATTTTTCCAGTCTTCAACAGTCCAATTTTGGTGAGCTTGTGCAAATTGTAGCCTCTTTTTCCTATTTGTAGTGGAGATGAGTGGTACCCAGTGGGGTCTTCTGCTATTGTAGCCCACCTTTCTTTCCCATTCTGACATTCAGTTTAGAGTTCAGGAGATTGTCTTGACCAGGACCACAACCCTACATGCATTGAAGCAACTGCCATGTGATTGGTTGACTAGATAATCGCATTAATGAGAAATAGAACAGGTGTTCCTAATAATTCTTTAGGTGAGTGTATATGGCCCAAATTGTGACAATAGAGATTTCTTTCTTAATCTAGAAACTCAGGTAGCCATTCAGACAACAGCAGTAAAGTTAGTTGGAGGAGATTTTAACTCTGTAGTGGATCAGGACATTGACAGGAGCCGAGATCCAATGTCGCATAAACAATTACACAAAATAAGGCACGAAAATACACTGGGCTCATTTATAGACTCCACGAGACTTGGACACATGGAGATACTTACATCCAGAGGGAAGGGAATACTCGTTCCATTCACATGCTCACGTCTCCTGGTCCAGGATCGATTATATGCTTGTACAAAACACCTGCTGTCCAGGGTCATTTCCGCAGAACTACACATATAGTTATATCTGATCATGTCCCATTAGTAGTGACAAATGTCAGAAACTCAAAGAAAGGGCAGTGATATTATATGGAGGGTTCCAACCCATCTAGCCAGAATTTTGCTTCACTCTTGAGGAAGGCGGGGGAAATAGGACAGATAATATGAGCCACAGAGACAATATCAGTCTGTTTTGGGACACTGCAAAGGCTGTCCTAAGGGGCAGGATCATTTCTTATGTAGCGGGAAGGAAAAAGGAAATGTGGAATAAATACAAACAGACTAGCCAGAAACTGGGATGCGCATATGCCAGTTACCCAAGATCCCCTTCATCTGCTCACCTCCAAGATTGGAAAGAGGCCCAACAAGCCTTTAACCGATGGGCAGCAGAGAAAGACAGTTTCTATAGAAAAGAATGGGAGGCCACCCTTTACAGATATGGCAATAAATCGGGAAAATTACTAGCAGGCCTTTCTAAGGATAAACCTCCAGCTACCCATATGGGGGCGTTAACTGATGAAAAGGGTGATACAACTACAGAAAATAAATAGAATCCTGGGCGATTTCTACAAAAACCTATACGCTGATACAAACGACCCCATACAGCAAACCACAATACTAGACCAGATACACATCCCTAAGGTGTCAAATGAACAATTATCTTTCCTGAATTCCCCAGTGACGGAAAGAGGTGCTGGAAGCCATTGGGTCACAAAAAACATGCAAAACACCAGGCCCAGACGGGTTAATGGGGGAATTTTATAAAATCTTAAACGAGCAAATAGGGAATACTCTAACTACGGTATTTAACTCTGCCTTGGGAGAGGGAGGTCTTCCACAGTCATCCTCCTTAGCATACATTAAACTCCTGCTCAAACCGGGTAAAAATGAGCTGCATCCAAGCTCCTATCGGCCTATCTCATTAATAAATGTAGAGGCAAAGATTCTGTCAAAAGATTATGGCCGACAGATTAGGAACCCTTATGCCTTCACTAATAAGCCCTGTGCAGGTGGGTTTTACTCAGGGTAGAGCAGCTGTGACGAATATCCAAATGGTTTTGGCAGTTCTAGACAGGGTTCAGCACTGGCCCGCCAGGGAGAGACACCTGCTTTGGATGCGGAAAAAGATTTCGGTAACGTCAGATGGAACTAGATAGGGTTAGTGTTGGACAAGATGGGGTTTGAGGGCCCCTTTCGAAAGTTACTTAGCCATATTTACAGGCATCCCCAAACAAGGGTCCACACAGGTGGATATTTTTCATCGCCCTTTGAACTACAAAAAGGTACAAGACAGGGATGCCCCTCATCACCCTTGCTATTCAATTTAGCTATCTAACCCTTATCCCGATATCTCCAAACATTAGAAATATTCTGAGGTATTGAGGTGGGAGACCAAGAAGTTAGGTTAGCACTATTTGCTGACAATATTTTATTTTTGGGTGACCCGACCACACACATCCCTAAAATATTCTCTGCATTGACAGGATTTGGTACATACTCGGGGTATAAAGTAAACCTATGTTAGATCTAAGTGGCAACATAGGCGGAAGTACCCCGATACACAAATCTTATGGCATAGCACCCCCAAGCGATCATATTAAATATCTTGGGATAAAGATAGGCCGATCTCCTGCCTCTTTGTACAACTTGAACTACAAACCCCTACTAGAAAGGATATTCTCTGACTTGAAAAGGTGGGCTAATCTTCCACTCAACTTGGTGGGGAGGTGTCACTTAGTCAAAATGTCATGCTTTGCTAGACTTTTGTACCCCCCTACAAACGATACAAGTACTGATAAAACACAAAGATGCAATTGCATTAAATTCACATTTAGGCTGGAGAATTTAAAATTCGCGAAATCTCATTTATATGGTCGGGACGGAAGCCCAGAATAGCTCTAGACAAACTTATGAGACCTAAAACAGAGGGTGGAGCAAATTTTCCAAATGTGAGGGGATATAATATAGCATGTTTATTACGTCCTATTTTGGATTGGAAAAAAAAAGAAACACCAACTACTACTCCAAGCTACCATTAGAAAAGGATTAGGGAAGTCCGTGGGATCTGATGGCTTTTGTACACTCAATTTTCCAATCTCCCACCAATGATAAAACGTTCTACCCTTTTTACATGGAAAATAAGCAAGATTAAATAATTTACGTGTTATCAATGTTCTAAACATCTCCCCTTGTGGGGTTCGCCAGAATTCCAAGAAGGAAGAACGAGTCGTTTATTCCAAAGCTAGAAAGAAAAAGGAATAAACAGAGTAAAGAACTTGATTCATGATCAAGAACCAAGATGGCTAACACTTGAAGAAATATGTAAAAAGTATACCCTCCATGGCTCCCAACACTTCCCCTACCAGCAAATAATGCATTATTGTAGGTCAAAGAGGCTCCCTCGAATGCTTTTGATACTCTCCTTACTTCCAATGACAGATACTCCATATCAGATTTGTATTCCTTCATTAGGACCAAGCTGCTCTCAGGGGACATCCATAAAGGTTGGGCAAAGCAATTGGATGAGGAGGAGTTGGGAAGAAAGATAGTTAGTGGGTGGATAGACTTTAGAAAACATATCCTATTTGAAAATTGGGGGGGAAACCCAATTGAAAATCATGCATAGGACAATTATGCATTTAATTTGCCTTCATCAGCCCTTATGCCAAACAGGCAAACCCAATGCCCAAAATGTCTAGAACAAAAATCTGATTTGTACCATGGGCTTTGGAGCTGCAAACAATTGAAAGCCTTCTGGGATGACACTCAAGCAATAATTAAAGGGTCAGGCAATCTTATAGGTCCCATAGACTGCAAATGGCATTGTTTCATTCCTGCAGTAAAAGGCCCAGCTCTACAACAGGCAAAGTCCCCCATCTGCCTCCCATAGCACATATCATTATCATGGCGGCAAAGAAATGCATATTAGGTAACTGGTTACTCCCACAACTCCTAAATTCTAAAGAGGTAATTCTGATTACAAAAATATAAAATAATGTGGATAGAACAATTACTAGCAACCAAAGAAAGAAAACCAGACAAAAAGTTTTTTTTTAAGAAATTGAATTCATATTCATTTATTATCTGTTATTAGGAAGACAAGGAGAGAGGACAGCTGGTGGATCCCTTTAGATGAATGGTACTAGGGCTGCACGATATGGGAATTTTGTGCGATTGCGATTAGGGCCCTAAAAATTGCGATAACGATATGCGATGCAATATTTTAAAGGAATTGTGCTAGGAGGTCTATTTGTTTGGATTTTCCCATATGAGCCGCTGACGCGGCTGGGTATGACATAGTTGTGGGGGGGGGATCTGTGGAGGACGCTGTGTTGTGGGGGGGGGGGGGGGGATCAGTGGAGGACGCTGTGTTGTGGGGGGGGGGGGATCAGTGGAGGACGCTGTGTTGTGGGGGGGGGGGGAATCAGTGGAGGACGCTGTGTTGTGGGGGGGGGGGGGATCAGTGGAGGACGCTGTGTTGTGGGGGGGGGGATCAGTGGAGGACGCTGTGTTGTGGGGGGGGGGGATCAGTGGAGGACGCTGTGTTGTGGGGGGGGGGGGGGGATCAGTGGAGGACGCTGTGTTGTGGGGGGGGGGGGATCAGTGGAGGACGCTGTGTTGTGGGGGGGGGGGGGGATCAGTGGAGGACGCTGTGTTGTGGGGGGGGGGGGATCAGTGGAGGACGCTGTGTTGTGGGGGGGGGGGGATCAGTGGAGGACGCTGTGTTGTGGGGGGGGGGGATCAGTGGAGGACGCTGTGTTGTGGGGGGGGGGGGGATCAGTGGAGGACGCTGTGTTGTGGGGGGGGGGGGGATCAGTGGAGGACGCTGTTATATGGGGGATCAGTGGAGGACGCTGTTATATGGGGGATCAGTGGAGGACGCTGTTATATGGGGGAACTGTGGAGGACGCTGTTATATGGGGGATCAGTGGAGGACGCTGTTATATGGGGGATCAGTGGAGGACGCTGTTATATGGGGGATCAGTGGAGGACGCTGTTATATGGGGGATCAGTGGAGGACGCTGTTATATGGGGGACCTGTGGAGGGCACTGTTATGGGGGATCTGTGGAGGGCGCTGTTATGGGGGACCTGTGGATGGCACTGTAATAGGGGATGTGTGGAGGACACATAGGGCCATGAGGGGGGCCAGCTTAAGACATATAGCATCTTATGCTGGTCCCCCTCATGTGTCCTAAACTGGGCACATAACTGCCCTTTGCATGTAAAGTGTTTTACTAGTGTGTGTGTGGGTGAAACAATCTCTCTCCCAACAGGTCCGGCGTCTGTACTCACTATGAATGCAATGCACTGCAGCGAGGTGGCCGGCCGGCGCGTGACTGACGTCACTTAGTAACGCTCCTGCTTCCTGAAGTGGGAGGAGCGTTACTAAGTGACGTCAGTCACGCGCCGGCCGGCCACCTCGCTGCCGCTCGCTGCAGAGCATTGCATTCATAGTGAGTACAGACGCCGGACCTGTTAGGAGAGAGATTGTTTCACCCACACACACACACACACACACACACTAGTAAAACACTTAACACGCAAAAGGCAGTTATGTGCGCGGGGCCCCTTTTATATATAATCGCTGCATTTTCCGGTCGGCCAAATCGCCATATCGCATTTGCCGATTATCGCGATTCGATTATTTTTTCGATTTATCGTGCAGCCCTAAATGGTACCTATTAGAAGAGCTCAAAGGTACTTTAGGGAAATAAAAATAAAAAAGGAAGCACCTAGAGAGTTGGTATAAAAGAACAGGATACTTCTGACAAAGGAAATGTTCGTTTACACATTGTTCTCTGTATTTTAAAGTGACAGAATCAAAAGGGAAATATATGTTATTTTAAAACTGTTTCGTATGAAGCTTGATTGTCAACTAGCAGATACGACATTGTATATGTTAATGGTGTTTATTATGTTAAAATGTAAAAGAAAGAAAAGAAATAAATAGGAGGCACAAACCATTTAAAGGGAACCTGTCACCGGGATTTTGTGTATAGAGCTGAGGACATGGGCTGCTAGATGGCCGCTAGCACATCCGCAATACCCAGTCCCCATAGCTCTGCGTGCTTTTATTGTGTAAAAAAAAACGATTTGATACATATGCAAATTAACCTGAGAGGAGTCCTGTATGTGAGATGAGTCAGGGACAGGACTCATCTCAGGTTAATTTGCATATGTATCAAATCGGTTTTTTTACACAATAAAAGCACACAGAGCTTTGGGGACTGGGTATTGCGGATGTGCTAGCGGCCATCTAGCAGCCCATGTCCTCAGCTCTATACACAAAATCCGGGTGACAGGTTCCCTTTAACAAACCACACAGCCACCAGCAAAATTTTGGTGCACTTGTGTTGTCCGCGCCAGAATTCCACAGCAAGAGATTGCATGTGAACAGTCCCTTATGTAATGTTTATCATGGTTTATGTAGCAATGATTTTAATAAAATGCAGAAAAACCACAGCTGTTTTTACAAAAATACTACAGTTTTCCTCTATCCCTCCTTAACAACTTGCGCACAGCCCATTTACTAGAAAACATTGGAGCAGTAAGCATTTAACTCTGCAAGGGCATTTGTTAACATCCTTGCAGAGGCCGAAGCTGCACAAAGATCGTGCACCTTCAAAAGCAGGTAGACCGTTTAGTGACAGCAGGGCTCCACACAGAGAAGGCAAATTTATTTTATTTTTTACTGTCTCCTCCATCACTGTATACACAGCACTCAATAAGCGCTGTTTATACCGATCAGGAAGCTCTGCTCTTGTCCCAACAGTCATGTGATAGCTGGGAGCCAGGTAACTGCATGAGTTGTTGGTTCTTAGCAGATCCAGACGAGCTCTGCAGTGAGACATCTAGTGTTAGTATGTCCCATGTAACTGGGGCTAATATCCCAGCCCCCATTACAACAGTATTAAAAATGAAGTGTTATAAAACTGCCCACAAAGTGTAAAATAAAAAAAATAAAAAGCCACCACTATTTCACAACGCTGCTTCGACCCAGTGACCATAACCCATAAATCTACTATATCAAAATGACCATAACAGAAGGGGAACATAAATCAAAATAATATTTCAGTTGCACTTTGTGCTAGAAAAATGTGAAAAACAACTATTTTGTCATTTAACATTTTCCTTGGTATAAAATAAATAACGAAAACTCAAAAATTACATAAAAAAAAAGTCACATGTATCACCAAGATAAAAAAACATTTAAATAACCAAAAGACTTCTTGGCAAACTACACTAGCGGAGACCTCTGTGAAAGTTCTTCATAGAACTCATCTAGTGCCATTTCGGTTGCACCGTATATACCCAGATGTGTCACCATTATGCTTTAGAGCAGGGGTGTCAAACTCAAATTCATCGGGGGCCGCATCAGCAGTTTGGTCACCCTCAAAGGGCCGGCATCTGCTTTTATAATGACAGCGGGGCCCGTGCAGTGACTGTATTCTACTACACGGGCCCCGCTCACTGTATAATCGTATCTCTAATAGTTAATGGTTACCGTATGTATATAATCGCATAAGGAGCGCTGTGTATTACCGGTACTTACAACTACAATTGCTCGCCGGGAGGAGGCAGGAGGCAGGCCGGGAGGACAGGCGCTGGCAGCGTGAGTCATACGTCATGCGCCCACGCCGCCTGCTTCATTCATAAAGTGAGCGGCGCAGGCGCGTGACGTATGACTCACACACTGCCAGCGCCCGTCCTCCCAGCCTGCCTCCTCCCGGCGAGCGTTTGTAGTTGTAAGTACTCCGCTCATTATGCGATTATGTACATAACTATTTACTATTAGACATACGATTATACAGTGAGCGGGGCCCGTGTAGTAGAATAGTCACTGCACGGGCCCCGCTGTCATTATAAAAGCAGACGCTGGCCCCCAGCCCCTCCTCCCTCACAGCTGATACACCCGCCGCGCGGCATCGCGGCGGGTGTATCATTGAAAAATCGCAAAATAATTTGCGCAAAAAATTCGCGCAAACATTCGCGCAAAAAATAGCGCGAAAATTCGCAAATCGCAAAATAAGCTGCATTCGCCGTATAAGACGCACTGCTATTTTCCCCCCACTTTTGGGGGGGGGAAAAAGTGCGTCTTATACGGCGAAAAATACGGGTATGTTTTTAGGAGAATCTACTGAACCAAAATGATATATAACATTATGTATTGATAAATCGCAGTTAAGGATTATAAGTAGCCAAAAAAAAAATATAAAAGACTTTAGTGGGGTGACACTGTTACAATACACTTCAAATGTTTTATATTTATACCTTTTTAGAAAAAACACTGCTGCACTGTCTGCAGGCAGGGCACAGTGGGCACTGGGCTGGGCACTACTTGGGCGCTGGAGCTGGACTGGAGAGGAGAAGAATGATTTCAATTCTCCCTCCCTGCCTCTCTCTCTGATGTCACTTCCTGTATGGACCTGACTTCCTTATCAGAGAGGAGCAGGGAGGGACTAGTCTGGGAGGAGCGAGGAGGAGCAAAGACTGGAGACCGGAGACTGAACACAGTGAGTGAGCAGCTGCGCTGCCTGGAATCATTCACTGTGTAGTGACTGTGTAGACTAGAGGAGGGAGGGAGGGGAGGGACTCGGGGAGGCTTGGGAGGAGCGCTGGCTGCGCTCAGCTGACACCCGGCCCCAGCTGCCGCAGTGAGTGACGGCGGCTAGCTTATTTTGTGTAGACTAGAGGAGGGAGGGGAGGGACTCGGGGAGGCTTGGGAGGAGCGCTGGCTGCGCTCAGCTGATCACCCGGCCCGGCTGCCGCAGTGAGTGACAGCAGCTAAGCTTAGGTCGGACAAACACTGTCTGCTACGCGGGCCACATGACGAGGTCTGGCGGGCCGGATTCGGCCCGCGGGCCTTGTGTTTGACACCCGTGCTTTAGAGGGTGTAATGCAGATGGTACTGTATACCATATCTGGTGGACACGCCCTCATGTCCAGCTGTTTTGGTCTAAAATTGGTAGGTTACTCACCACATTACTGGGTTCCCCTTACCAAATTACGCCCGCTTTATGCCTCCTGGGAGATAAACCTCCTGAGCTAACTTTCACCAAATTCAAGTTGTCACAACACATCTTAATGGCTGCCAGAATTCACATAGCATTCAAATGGAAATCGAATTCATTGAGTTACCAAGCAGTGTTGGACAGAGTTAATAGGATACTACTCTATGAAAAACTTTCTGCAATTCGGGCGGATACCTTTGAAGCCTTTGAGAACCTTGGGTGTCCTCGACCTACTCCGCCAATGTACAACGTAGTCTAACATTATAATGTGCCATAAGGTCATACCGTGTTGACTCTAAGCGGGACTGTAAAGGCCGCCCAATTATGTGATTTATTGTGTTACCACCTGCCTATGTCCAGTTGATGATTGCCTCTGGATTCTCCATTGACTTATGTTATTTTATTGTATTATTTATGTACTTAATGTATGACCATAATACATTTGTTACTGCATTTGTGTTAGCTATATCAAGATGCTTTTATGCTGATGAAAATACTTTTCAATAAAGCATTTGAAACATAAATAACCAAAAGAAAAAAAAAAAAAAGGCTCTCAAAGATGTAGGATGGTAAATGTCCCAGCCTTGAACGGTTTAATACTATAAAAACTGCAGCTTTCCTTATTCAGATTGGCTCTCTTGTATAAGCACAAGCCTGCAAGAATGTCAGTGCATGGGGAGCGAATTTTCATTACAGCAAGGGCAAAAAAATGATATCCAATGAACAGTTATCAAATGTAAACATCAAACAAAATGCACCATAAATGTGGAGTAAAAGAGTGCGCTAGGAAAATGCTGCAATTATGATTTAAGAGCTCACGGATAGATATACGTAAATTGTTTACCGTGCCTAAATTATTATCTCACTGCCTGAAAATAAAACAAACAAAAAAATTACTTTAATCATATATTTCAAGGTAAAAAAGGGCAAATCTTTCTCATCTTTGTTAAGAGACAGGCAAATTGTGGGATTTGTTGTGAAGCGGGGTGAAGCAAATAGTGGCTCGCTATATTGCACTCTTACGCTGGGTTCACACCTGAGCGTTTTACAGCGCGTTCCTACGCGCTGTAAAACGCACAACAGGCAAGAACCAATGATTCCCTATGGGAATGGTTCTCATCTGGGCGTTTTACAGCGCGTACGATCGCGCTGTAAAACGCCCGACGCTCAAACAAGTGCTTGAGCTTTTTTTTGGGCGTTTGTCGCGCGTTCCCGCACATAGAAATTCGGGAACGCGCGACAATGTGTGAACGCCAGTCTCTGTATGCGCGATTGTAAACGCCCGTACAATCGCGCATACAGAGCGCTCGTTTCAGAACGCTCAGGTCTGAACCCAGCGTTAGGCCCCTTGCAGACGAGCGTTCTTCCCGCAGCGAGTCCATATCACAGCACCCGGCCTGACCTCCCAGCACTGACGGGATTCACATAGCATTGTATTGATTAATGATGCTATGTAACCCTTACAGTTCTGGAATGTATTGGATAACACTGGCAGCATTATGCCAATGTTATCCAATACATTCCAGAACTGTAAGGGTTACATAGCATCATAAATCAATATAATGCTATGTGACCCCCGGCAGCGATGGGAGGTAAGGCAGCTCTCGGTGCTTTGCGGACGTTGGGGCAATTATGAATCTTATCTGGCTGGGTGATCTTTGGTGCACCCTTAGGATAGTGTGACAATACTGGGTTACACCCATATACCTATTGTACTGTCCATATTCATCATTGATTCTGTGGGTATTAGTTCCAATCCCCCACACTGAATACAACTGAGTGGGGTACATGGGGGCTAGGGTCTACGTCTGATACCGTAGGCCCTTATGTGAAGGGACTGAGGCCCCTTGCAGACGAGCGTACCTCCCACAGCGAGTCCACAACGCAGCTCCCGGCCTGATCTCCCATCGCTGCCGGGGGTCACATAGCAGGGACTAAGAGTGAAATATAGAGGGCCACTATTTGCTACACCCCGCTTCACTCCAAATCCCACAATTTGCCTGTCTCAAAGATAAGAAAGATTTACCCTTTTTTACCTTGAAATATATGAATTAAGTTAATTTTTGGTTTTCTTTTAACAGTCCTTCAGGCAATGAGATTGCAATTATGATTTAACAGAATAAAAAAACATGCATACAGTTGCAACGAAACAACCTGCAATTGTTGCAAATTTATTATAGACGAGCCAGAGGTGACACAAAGACAAGACCTGTTCCTAATTTGGTACAAGTTGCACCAGAAACTAAAATCTACCGTATGTCAGCTAGGAGTTTGTGGATATTTCAGCTACAATTTACACCAGTTTTGACATCAATAAATCTGGCAGGCCCTGGGAAACCATACCTTCTCTCCGTTTTCTCTTTTAATAAGTTTCAAGAAGCTCCAAAAAAACAAAAAAACAAACAAACATAGCGTTCACTATAATCTGTGACACTTTTACAGCACATATACTGTGTTGTAAAAATATTGATAAGTCTACCAGTGGTATGTAGGGCTGAAACGATTACTCGAATGAATCGATTAACTCGACACAAAAAATAAATAAAAAAATCCTCGGAAAATCGATCGAATAGATCAGGGATGCTCAAACTGCGGCCCTCCAGCTGTTGTAAAACTACAACTCCCACAATTCCCTTCTGTAGGATGATAGCTGTAGGCTGTCAGGGAATGATGGGAGTTGTAGTTTTGCAACAGCTGGAGGGCCGCAGGTTGAGCATGCCTGGAATAGATTATTCGTTTGTGCCATGTGACCAGAGTGTGAGTGAAGAGCTTGCTATTACTCGCGCTCCATGGTCACCCGCCTGCTCGCACAACGCTGCTTTGGATCCTGACGTACACACATCGTCAGGACATTTTAGTTCACTGGTGCTGCGGCTGGGCACCGATGGCTAGGAGGGGGGGGGGGGGGGGGGGGGGGGGGGGGGAGAGCCAAAAGGCACCGATGGCTAGGAGGGGGGGGGGAAGAGCCAAAAGGCACCGATGGCTAGGGAGGGGGGAAGAGCCAAAAGGCACCGATGGCTAGGGAGGGGGGAAGAGCCAAAAGGCACCGATGGCTAGGAGGGGGGAGAGCCAAAAGGCACCGATGGCTAGGAGGGGGGAGAGCCAAAGGCACTGGGAGATAGTGGAAGTGACAGGGGGGAACGAAGGGTGTTGGGGACTGATGGTAGGGGATCTGATGAGTTTTTATAAAGGAAAACAAACAGTTTATCAATTAAGTTTTTATTTTTGGAGTACTCGATTAATTGTAAAAATAATCGGTAGAATACTCGATTACTAAATAATCGTTTACTGCAGCCATAGTGGTATGCTTGCTTTGAAACTGATTTTGGAGGTAACAGACTCCTCCCAACATAAAATGTAATCATCAGCAAAACACAAATACAATGCAGACTTACCAGTTATAGTGCTGTGATCAACAGAATGTCGCTCTAATGCAAGGATATAACTTTTCCACAAGCCTACAGTCCATGGGCAATTTCTGACAGCTCGATCATGTGCGCCAAGCACAAGTTCCTTCATTTTTAGCTGTCTGTCCTAAAGGAGAGAGTGTTATTAGGTTTTTTATTTTCACTTTTGTCTATGAAGCCAATAGATGCAAGCTAAAATGATCATATAATCTTTAAAACGGGCAAGATGGTCTTTTCCAACCTGGTACTCACTAGATACTGTGTATATCTAGCCCAAAGATCTGGCACTAAGCAGTTGTCTGCCAAGGCACGCTCAAAAATAAGCTGGATACGAGCAGGGTCTCCTTGCTTCACTTCAAAGTCAATGTACGCTTGGTATTCTGCCAGCTTCGGCGTTTCAGCAGCCAGCTAATGGAGCACAAGATGGACAGTTATAGGCATTAAGAACCTAAAACACAAAACAAATCCTGCTATTCTTAGTAGTGGTCTACAGTACATGCGTTTTGAAAATGTGATGTTCTATTTCAACCGTTTAGTTCCTAGACTGTAATAAAAATATACAAAAACTCTAATTTAATATATAGATGAAAGATTACTAAGGGTCTAATAGCCATTTCATACAAAAATAGTCTTAGCCATCATGCACATAGCAGTGTCTCCACCTTATATTGTCTTGAGAACATCTCCGTATAAAACTTTTTTTTTTTTCGGATGCATACTGGATCCAACGGAAATATACGTGACATTGGAGGCATTTGGAAGCACAGTAGGGCCCAGTCCACCTCTAAGGGTGTTCTATCACAGCTCTGTGCAATTCATTGGTCTTACTGAGCTGTATTACAGTCGCTTGAGGACTTATTTAAAAGCGAACATGGATCAAGGAGGCATATGGTGATACTCAGACTTCAGTATGGGTTGGCAGTACTACTCTCTGCCACATGGCATGAGTTGGAGAATGCCACAGTTTTCTTTTTCTCTTCTCACAGACAAAATCTATAAGAAAACGTCTCAGTGTGAGAAATCACAGAGGTGCATAAGAGTCCATAGAACTAGTGCATATTTAGGATAGACGTAATTGTTTTTTTTATCAATGGTTGAATCCTTGTGACGTTATGACTTTCCAAATTAGCTGCTTCTCCAGTGGCTGAAACGATAGTCATCGTGTATGGATTCAATATGGTTCTTACATTCTATATCAAAATACACCCTACAAAATCTACTGCCCACAAGCAAGTCGACTCAAGAAATATGGTGCATAGTGCTCACCAGTGCCTCCTCATAAGGGTTATACTTTTCCACTAGTTGAATCGCCTTCTTATAGTTCTGATTGACAGACTCTGGAATGGGCTCTTCGGACCACTCTTCATACTCTGCATAGGTTGAGGCCATATCTATCAAGAACAAAATGCACCCCCAGATTATAAGCACTTCATAACACTTTATAGAAATTCTTCAGTTTGTAGATCTACACAGGACCAAAAATTAAGTCATATGAACTAAAAACTAAAGCCACACTACAGGGCTACAATATTTTCGGCTCTAGATTATGCTCACATATTGCTTTTACAACATAGAAAGTATTCAATACTTGAGTCACTGTCCAGTCATTCAAGATTTTGTCTTATCTACTTAAAAATCAGCGCTTGCCAGCGGCAGATCGTGCTGTCTGATGGCGATCTGAGGCCGGCAAACCACTAGACAGTATGGAGATGAGCGATGGCATAAATATCGCTCCTCCCCAAGCTGCGGAGGAAATCACTGCATGTAACAGCAGCAGGCTGCTCCGCTAGCTAGCAAACGATTGTCGGGAGGGAATGCTTCCCTCCCAACAATAACTTGCAGTCTGCCTGTATAATATAATGCAACAGCTCTCTGCAAACCAAATAAAGTACAAAAAAGTATTCTTATGCTAATGCTATGCTTATTATGTAAATTAGAGATGCTTGGCAAAGACATTTTGTACAAAATTATTTGGGCCCATCTGCCACACGTCAAAGCGATCTCTGTAAGACAGGAACCTAACACTAAATTCTACCTGTTATGTGCCATTACGACTCAGGGAGTGTAGGTTCCACATGCATGCTGCGCCCACCTTAATTTTTGTCATCTTTTGTGCCAAAATGGCCTCGGCATACATGTTGGGACCTGCATTCCCTGGATTTAATGGAGATCATTTTGGCACTAAAGATGACAAAAATGAAGGTGGGTGCAGCATGCACGTGGAACCTACACTCCCTGAATTGTATGGAGCTGTAATGGCACATAACAGGTAGAATTTAGTGTAAGGTTCCACGTCTAAGGCTACTTTCACACTAGCGTTCGATCGGATCCGTTCTGAACGGATCCGATCATAATAATGCAGACGGAGGCTCCGTTCAGAACGGATCCGTCTGCATTATTTTTAGCATATAAAAGCTAAGTGTGAAAATAGCCTCGTACGGATCCGTCCAGACTTTCAATGTAAAGTCAATGGGGGACGGATCCGCCTGAAGATTGAGCCATATTGTGGCATCTTCAAACGGATCCGTCCCCATTGACTTACATTGTAAGTCTGGACGGATCCGCACGGCCAGGCGGACACCCGAACGCTGCAAGCAGCGTTCAGCTGTCCGCCTGTCCGTGCGGAGGCGAGCGGAGCGGAGGCTGAACGCCGCCAGACTGATGCAGTCTGAGCGGATCCGCTCCATTCAGACTGCATCAGGGCTGGACGGCTGCGTTCGGGTCCGCTCGTGAGCCCCTTCAAACGGAGCTCACGAGCGGACCGACGAACGCTAGTGTGAAAGTAGCCTTACAAAGATCGCCTTGACAAGTTCTATTTTTTTTTTTTGTGGTGCAGAGGCATGGACAGAAACACCACGGAAGCACTCCGTAGTGCTTCCGTGCCTCCGTTCCGGACTGCAGACCCATTCAAGTGAATGGGTCCGTATCTGTGATGCGGGGAGCACACAGCCAGTGTTCGCATATTGCAGATCCACTGTCTGCAAGCCGCGATACGGGCCACAACAGCCGTGTGCATGAGGTTTTAGGCTGTACATATGAGATACCAGTCAGCTGAACCCTCGTTTGACTGTCAGCTATGTCTGAATCGGGGAGTTAAACTGCTGCCAGACACCTCTGGTTGAGGCTTAGCTGTGCAAGAACAAACTGATCGGGCATAATAAAATTCAACAGCCATCAGAGAAGAGTTTGGAGGACCCCCCCCCCCCCCCCCCCCACACTGGCAGGAGCCTTCACAGAATGTTAAATACCACTGCCTTAGACAATCCCCAGACAAAAAAATTGAACAGATAAGTTTAAGATTAACTCCTGTAGTCTCTGGGATTTCTGCAAAGTGTGTTTGTTTCAGGGGAGTCCTGTAGACTTTACTTTCTTTATTCATTTCTGGGTTTAGAGTCTATTTAAATGTTTTTTTTGGTCCATGCTTAGTATTCATAAAAAGAAACTTACCTAGAAGGGGTACACCTATCTGCCGTTTGAAAATAGTGTGGATCCTCTCAAGTTGGGTATTCAGCATTTGCTGCTGTTCTGCTGAAGGAATGGTACCAGGCAAAGGCTAATGTATAAAGAAATAAAGCCATTAATAAATAACGGTTCTGTACATTGCAAACAATTCACAACATGAAAGCCAAAAGATTTACCAAAAGCAGAGTTAGTTGTATTAACAAGATAATTTACCTGTATGGTTCCTAATATTGCATTCTCAAATTCCCTGTAGGCATCCCAGATGGTTGATCCTTTGGTCATATGAAGTCCAACAGCTGTTAGTGCTCTCTCAAAGATACCACGAACCTTGGCAATGCCACCCTCTTCCCCCATCCCTCCAATTGAATATTGGGCATACTCCAACCAAATTTCTGGACCTAAAGGAAACATACATTTCTGTGAAGAAGTTTTATCTTCTGCTTTACCGCAGTATAATGTACATCCTTGAGGGTTTGTTTCTTTGTACATGATGCTACATAGAGTATGTGACAGACAGATGTATATATAGAGGACGTGAGGGTGGGTGTATAAGTGCTCAAGACAAACAAAGCTTACAGATATAGTCTTTAACAGCTTTCTCAAACAGCTCGTAAACCAATTCCCGACTTGAATCATCTTCAGAAATTTTCATTTCATCCTTCAACCAGTCTAACCATATCTCTATAGGAAGAAGAACAGACAAATAAGGTTGGCCTCATAGAACTTATGTGCACCTAGGTTGTACACTCACAAGTGCCCTAAATTAAAGTGCTCACTGGACCATTTTTTCATCACTTTTACAACACAAATTCAATGACATATACACTAGCAAGGTGTATATTAATAAGGCACAGTTCACACTTCAGTGATTGTAAGCCAAAACCAGTAGTGAAGCCTACACAGAGATAAGGTACAATGGAAAGATTTCCTCCTGTTCTGTGGTTTTGAACCGCACCTGGTTTTGGCTCACAATGATGTAAATAACTGACCAAATAACTGAAGTGTGAACTGGGCCTAAGGCCGTCTCATCCCCTGTCCACATGCCATATGGTCTGTAAAAGCAGCTCCCATTCTAGCAGTTCTAGCGAATCCATGCATTACATAGCTTGCCATTCATTACAAATGTCAGCAAATGTATGCCTGGACGTAGCTTCCCTTAGCAATAACAGGGTTAAAGCGTACCCGAGTTTTCAAAAGAACTTTGCATAATGGCTGTGCTTCTTTGTACAATCATAACTGTGAAGGAACTGGTGTTTTTTGGCTACCCTAAAGTCTCTTTCAGCCATATTACTCCCTGTTTCAACTGCACAGCTAGATGCATTTCACTCAGAAGCGGGGGGGGGGGGGGGGCCTCCCTGCATGCTAATAGCATCGGTACAGGGATGAGGAGACGCCAGCGCTTCAGCACATCACAGCCAGGGAGACAGATGCCCACTGTGAAACCCTGGCACCTCCTCCTTCCTGTACCAGTGCTATCTATTAGCATACAGGGTGTGAAAACCAGCGGGGCATTTGAAAAAAAGTAAAGTTATGGCAGCATCAACGGATCGTACCCAGCTTGTAATCAGCTCATCTATGAAAGTGATGTTTTATTAGTAGTAGCCAATGAAATAACAGATTTACAGGCACTAAATTATTGTATAGATTAGGGTTGTTGCGGGTATCGAAATTTCGATACCCAATCAATACTTTTGTCCCGGTATCGATACAATAACAGGATTTCCATTTTTTCGTTACTGGGCTGCGCAGTCTAGTATCACAGAACATGGAGCGCGCTGCTGTACACACTCATGTTCCCTCAGCAGCACAGGGGAGAAGGAAGCAGTCTGTCCCTCCCCCCTGTGCCGCGCTGCCAATAAAGAGAGAGGGACGGGCGTACTGCGCCATCAATGATAGAAGGACTTTTCATAGGCCCAGACTATAAGTAGCAGGCTACATAGAGCAGCACCCAGGGATCTCCCTGCACTTACTATTATTCCTGGGCGCCGCTCCGTTCGCCCGCTGTGGCCTAGTCTTCTGCTCCGTATGCCAATTACTACTATCGGAGCAATGGGCAGGAGACATCAGCTTCTCTCCTGGGCGTTCCTTCTCCCTGGCTGTGACGTTCTGCACTGCGATTGGACACCGCTACAGCAGGGAGAAGGAACACCCAGGAGAGAAGCTGATGTCTCCTCCCCATTGCTCCGATAGTAGTAATTTAGCATACGGAGCAGGAGACAGTAACGGGGGCACAGCGGGCGAACGGAGCGGCGCCCAGGAATAATAGTAAGTGAAGGGAGATCCCTGGGCGCTGCTCTATGTAGCCTGCTAACTTAAAGTCCGGACCTATGAAAGGTCGTCTTTAACTTTTAATACAGGAGGCAGGTGCCGGCAGCAGAATCACATAGCAGACACCCTGCCTTTGACAGGGACCTGTGATCAGCGGCAGTTAACCTGAGGGGCTAACTGCCGCTGATCTTCTGCCAACACCCACCTCCTGTATTAAAGGTTAATTATAAATGGTGGCACAGTGCACCCGCCCCCCTCAACCCCCCCCCAGTATTAAAATCATTGGTGGCAGTGGCCACAGGGTCCCATCCCCTTCTCATTGGTGGCAGTTCTGATCGGAGTCTCAGCAGTGTAATCCTGGGGCTCCGATCAGTTACCATGGCAGTCAGGACGCTACTGAAGCAGTCCATGGTCAGCTCCCTGCTGCTACGTGTACTATGCAAAGGGAAGCAGGGAGAGTGTGAAGTCCTATTCACCCTGATAGAGCTCTATTAGGGTGAATACACAAGGGATTAAAAGAATAGTTATTAAATAAAGCGTAAAAATAAAAAAATAAAAAGTTTAAAAAAAAAAAATAATTAAGTATAAATCACCCCCTTTCCCAATTTTACATATAAAATATATAAACAATAAATAAACATATCGCCACGTCTGAAAAATTCTAACTATTAAAATATTTTAAAAAAGAATCTATGCGGTGAAAACAAAAACGGTGCGATTCGGCATTTTTTAAAATGCGGAAATGCACGTGGCTTTTTTGGCATTTTATTTTTTTCACGTGGTATCGGGTATCGCAATACTTTTTTATGGTATCGAAATCCAATAAAAAATTTGGTATCGCAACAACTCTAGTATAGATCCTATGTTCTACTTTGTATATACAAGTTAAGGTTATGCTGTATTTAGTGACTTGCAGTTGGTAGAGGTATTCTCTATTACACTATAATACCCTATTAGCAAATGTAAGAATTGAGAAAGCTCGTTGGAAGAACGAGTGAAACGTTTTCAAGAAATCTACAGTAAGTCCAGTGCCTTGATTTATTCTTTACAGATATCTATTAGTAAATGGTATAAAAGTATCCCGCCCAATATCTGTTTCTCTACCGCTGGCTCCATAGTGAGACAACCAAAGCATTTCACATTCATACCTTCAGTTAGAGGGAAGAGCTCGCTCATCTTCTGACGGGCACGTCTTAATCTGTCCAGTTCTCCCTCCTGCCTCAAGAGTTTGATGAGGTCCACATGGCAGTTGTAGTCAAAGGCGTTTATGGAGAGCTGATAGGGAAGAAACACATTGTGCACCGATGTCACTATACAGCATTATTGTAAGACACAAATCAGAATTACTTTCTGCACCAGCTATGTTCTGCTCCCGACACTGTGTTTTCCTATTGGTTACGGTGAAATCACTGGTTGTAGAATAGACCTTAGATGTACTGTTTGCCTGAGTTGGTGGTCTAAGGTCATGCTTGGCGCCTCATGAGGAATCATAATTCTGAAAGCTGCTACGTTCATCCTAAACTAGGTCCCACCTAGAATCCAAAAGTCTAAAGGCACATCCATAATGTCGTCTGATACTTTGGGGGGGACAGCGATCGGTTAGGATGGACTTCTACACGTTCAATCATTTCTTTTTTCCCCAGTGACAAGCATGACCGAACATCTTATATCCTTCCATAACCGCCTACCTACCTAATTCAGCTTGTATCCATTTCAACCAAAACTGACCATGTACTAATCCATGGATGGTCAGTAGAGCAGAACAGTCCCTTAAAGGGATTCTGTCAGCTAGGTTTAGCCTATAGAGCTGCGGACATGCGCTGCTAGATCACCGCTAGCATGTCCGCAACATACATTCCCCATAGCTGTGAGTGCTTTTATTTAGGCAAAAAAACTAATATAAATAAATGAGGCTAGTAAGGAGCCCAAGGGGCTGTTACCAACATTTCAGGAGCCCAGCACCGCCCCGCTTCCTCCAAATCCCCTCCTTGCTCCCGGATGTCACACAGTTAGAGCGCCGTAATCTCACAGCTAGCGCATGCGCAGTTCGTTCCCTGAGGCTGATGCCAGCACAGGGAAGGAACACTATGCCGGCACTAACATGCCACGTACTCGCACATGAGCAAGATTACGGCGCTTTAACTTGGTGACCTTGGGGAGCAAGGAGGAGATTCGGAGGATGCGGGGCGGTGCTGGGCTCCTTCACAGTGGACGTGACTGGGCACCAGAAACGTTGGTAACAGCCCCTTGGGCTCCTTACTAGCCTCATTTGTGTGTATATATATATATATATATATATATATATATATATATATATATATAGCACTCAGAGCTATGGGGTATGTATACTGCGGACATGCTAGCGGCGATCTAGCAGTGCATGTCCTCAGCTCTATAGGGTAAACCTAGCTGACAGAATCCCTTTAAAGGGTTTCCCAGGACCAACATATTAATGACTTATCCAAATGACAGGTCATCAATATGAGATTGGTGGTGTCTGGCAGCCTCACACACAGGTTTCAGAAGTAAGGCTTCGTTCACATCACGTTCAGCCATTCCGTTCTGCTGCCGTTATATAGGACCAGGAGAACGGAAAGGACGGATTCGGCACATAGCTGAGCCAAACGGAACCTAGGGACCCCATAGAATATAATGGGGTCAGTTATGTTTCCGCTCAGAGGAAGATTTTTGAAGAAGAGACAAAAGTCCTGCGTGCACAACTTTTGTCTCCGCTCCAAAATCTTCTTTTGAGCGGAAACATAACTGACCCCATTATATTCTATGGGGTCCCTAGGTTCCGTTTGGCTCAGTTACGTGCCGAATCCGTCTTTCCGTTCTCCTGGTCCTATAACGGCAGGAGAACGGAAGCAGCAGCCTATGTCGGTATCAGTTCCCGTCATGCACTGCTGATATCGCCCCCTCCCAGTATTCCATGGCTACATTGCTTTCTATATTGTGCTCCCTCACATTAGTGCCCATTACAGCCTCCTAGACCTCCTGGTGCTGGAACTGAGCATGCTTGACCAGCGAGCAGATGCACAGGTTGTAACTAGAGACGAGTGAATTTCATATTTTTAAATGAATTCACGCTTTGTTTACTGGTAAAATCAGAATTGCGTTATGGATTGCGTTACCACAGGACCATACCGCAATTCTATGATGAAATCCCTTTAGAGGCATTCCCTTATTCATTCCGTCATAATAGAAGTCTATGGGCTTCTAAATAGATCCGTCCCGTTTCTATTATGCAGGGGAGTCCTCTCCTACATAACGGAAACGGGACGGATCCGTTATGCAGCCCATAGACTTCTATTATGACGGAATGAATAAGGGAATGCCTCTAAAGGGATTCCGTCATAGAACTGTGTTATGGTGCCATGTCAATGGCACTAGGTAGCCTCTTGCACATCCAGCAGCGCTCTGACAAAGCTTGAGGGCATTTGGCACCGTGTCCCCCTCATTGTAAGGGGCGGTGGTGATCCATGTCAGACCCTCCTGATTAATATTAGTGAAACACTTATCTAACCTTTCTCTGGTCTGCTGAATACCTCACAACAGCCCCTAATCTGCATCAGCAGAGTACAGGCTGTCATAAACCGCCATGCTTCTGCATTCTGCTGACAGGAACACATCTTCTGGATCAACACAGTAGAAACTTCGGCGTTCCAAGGCGACCACCTCTGAACACCCCCTCCCCCCGAAATACTGGAGGCCACTTGTTCCCAACCATCACCTGCTCTTCCAGTCTCTGAATTTCTGCTTCATTTTCCTTCTCGTCTTCCTCATCGGAGGACGACTGTCCGGTTCCCTCAGGCGAGCCGTCCCCGCGCTCTTCGCCCCCTGATTCCATTTCTTCTTCTCCTTCCTCCTCTTCACCACCGAGCCCCTGGGTTTCCCTCTCCTTCAGCCCGTGCTCAGCAGCCGCCATCGTGCTCTTTGCTGCGAATTCACAACGTTGTTGGGCGGGCAGGTGTCCGCGGTGACTCCTGCCTCCAGCATTCCTATTAATAAGCAGTATTAATCACAAAGCCGCTGAAAATACATCCTTTGTGTGCTATAGAACGTCTCCATGGAGCCTGTGTGTATATTTCATCAATATAATGTCCGGAGAGAATGTTTATTTTCCATGCAGGCAGCAGGGACAGCCTTGTCTCCAGGGAGACGGAGGACCAGGCGTTCTTAGGGTCCTATTTAGAGCTGCGTACGCTGTGCACGCGATGTTATATTGTCGGGAGGACATGTTGGTTGTGGCAAGACGTACAGGGTTGGGAGAGCCCCAGCCGTATATAAATGTCATGGAGCAGAATTTCTATATCGGACAGAAAAATACATATGTGACCGACGTGGAAGTATTCTGCCGGTAGAAAAGGAAGTCATTTCTGGCAGATGACCCATCTAATCCACATCCAGCTCATTCAGACCTTCTGTACTCCAGGGCTCAGCAACCTTCGGCACTCCAGCTGCTATGAAACTACAACTCCCAGCATGCAAACTTACTCGGTTCATTTTGTAATGCCCACAGAAGTGAAAGGAGGATTCTGGGAATGGTAGTTTCAGAACATCTGGGCTGGAGTGCCGGTGTAGCGTTACATTACCCTACTTCGTGAGATTTCCCTACCTCCTGACTTCCCGTCGCACTGCTAATGACGTGAGGAGGCGTTCCTGAGTTTTGGCGATCTGCGCATGCGCAAACCGACAGTTAATGGAAAATCTCAGTGGAGTTCAGCTTTACACCGGGACACTGCGCATGCACAGGAAAGCCTCAGTAGGGAAATATTATGGCCCAGTGCGCAAGCGCGGCTGAGGCTCTCCTGTGCATGCGCAGTGTCCTGGTGTAAAGCTGAACTCCGCTGAGATTTTCCATAAACTGTCGGTTTGCGCATGCGCAGATCGTCAAAACTCAGGAACGCCTCCTCACGTCATTAGCAGTGCGACAGGAAGTCAGGAGGTAGGGAAATCTCACGAGGTAGGGTAGTAAAACGCTACACCGGTGTTCCATGAAATTATGGTACCTGTTAAAATCTGGTACCCTCATCACTTCCGGTAGTGACGTAGGTGCAACGGAAGCTTCAAAATGAGCTTCAACCTGGGTACCGTCATTTTACAGGCTGCGCCTGTGAACGCGCACAGGGAGGGCACCTATGATTTACTGGCTGAAAAGAAGGCGTGTTGGCGCCTGCACACAACCAACCTGGGTACCGTAATTGTACATGCAGCGCCTGTGAACAGGGAGGGAGGAAGGGTACCTTTGATTTATGCGCCACCGCGCAATGCGTGTAATGTTGTGCTGCGCACTTAATTCTAGTCCAAGCAGGTAGCACAGCTCTGATAGGGATTGGACGCACAGTGTTTGGCAGCAGAGTGTGGACTGTTCTTGTGTTGTGGGATCCTGGGGAGCCAGGGCATGCCTATGCCTTCTGCAGGCCTCCACAAGATGGGATCACAGGGGGAAATCAGCTTGGGTACACATGAGTGGACAGGGATGCGGTACCATCAATAACAAGATGGTGCTTTGTCCACAGAACTCCAGTTATCCTAACCCAGTAGGGTGGCCATCCTTATCTGTTGGTGCAGAGGGATGTGTAGCAGCCGCCATCGTGCTCTTTGCTGCGAATTCACAACGTTGTTGGGCGGGCAGGTGTCCGCGGTGACTCCTGCCTCCAGCATTCCTATTAATAAGCAGTATTAATCACAAAGCCGCTGAAAATACATCCTTTGTGTGCTATAGAACGTCTCCATTGAGTCTGTGTGTATATTTCATCAGTATAATGTCCGGAGAGAATGTTTATTTTTCATGCAGGCAGCAGGGACAGCCTTGTCTCCAGGGAGACGGAGGACCAAGCGTTCTTAGGGTCCTATTTAGAGCTGCGTACGCT
Source organism: Bufo gargarizans (assembly GCF_014858855.1). Taxonomy (NCBI): domain Eukaryota; kingdom Metazoa; phylum Chordata; class Amphibia; order Anura; family Bufonidae; genus Bufo; species Bufo gargarizans. Next base: position 514,214,963 of record NC_058080.1, read on the forward strand.
GTGCACGCGATGTTATCTTGTCGGGAGGACATGTTGGTTGTGGCAAGACGTACAGGGTTGGGAGAGCCCCAGCCGTATATAAATGTCATGGAGCAGAATTTCTATATCAGACAGAAAAATACATATGATTGACATATGTGACCGACGTGGAAGTATTCTGCCGGTAGAAAAGGAAGTCATTTCTGTCAGATGACCCATCTAATCCACATCCAGCTCATTCAGACCTTCTGTACTCCAGGGCTCAGCAACCTTCGGCACTCCAGCTGCTATGAAACTGCAACTCCCAGCATGCAAACTTACTCGGTTCATTTTGTAATGCCCACAGAAGTGAAAGGAGGATTCTGGGAATGGTAGTTTCAGAACATCTGGGCTGGAGTGCCGGTGTAGCGTTACATCACCCTACTTCGTGAGATTTCCCTACCTCCTGACTTCCCGTCGCACTGCTAATGACTCATCCTTATCTGTTGGTGCAGAGGGATGTGTAGCAGAGGACGCGATCCTCTGAAGGTAGGGTGTTCAGACACCAGTGTTGGGATAACGAGGGGTCCTGTGAGATAAAGGGCAGCCCAATACCTTTCTCTACCCATGGGTCAAAGGTATTGGTGCTGGGAATTTTTTACATTTAATTGCACTGTTAGGGGAGAAATTCCCTCGGGAGCGCCTGGTATTTTCTTCTGCCATAGGTGTGATTTTATATGGAGGGAAAGAAAAACCCAGGAGATGCCACAGAAGAGGCCAGCTATTCCCCCTGACACTCTTGTGAAGCTCCAGAGGATCCCACTGGATTTTGGCAACCAAGCGACCTCTGTCTAGGGGTGTTCTAGAGATGGAGGACTGTGTCACAATCCAGCGGGAGCATTATCTCAGACTCTGGAGGAAGACTTGGAGACGTTCGGGTGGAAGAGCATATTATCACTTGTTTCACCCAGTGAAACTTCTTCTGGTTCTGGTCATCGTCATCTACATTCGGAGGGTCAAGGGACTTATTGACCAAATACACCAGAACCAGACAGAACTTTACAGAACTATCCAGAGGAGGAGGCTCAGGACATAACTCAAACATTGTTTCTGTAGCCAAATATTGTATGGACACACTTTGTTTTCTATGAGGGTTCGGGACGTATAACTTGCACTACCCTGAAACCCCATAGACATGTATTTTGTGTGAATGGGGATAAGGTTAGGTCACAATAGGGACAGGCATCATTCATTTGCCACCTTGAACTCTGGAACGGTGAAGTTCTTAACCGCCTCCGGACCGCCTAACGCAGATCTGCGGTCCGGAGACGGCAGCTCTGCGCAGAGTGACGCGCCGGCGCGTCATCTCGCGAGAGCTGAGACTTCCTGTGAACGCGCGCACACAGGAACTGAAGGTAAGAGACAGGATCTCCAGCCTGCCAGCGGCGACCGTTCGCTGGCAGGCTGGAGATGCGATTTTTTAACAGGTATATTAGACGCTGTTTTGATAACAGTGTCTAATATACCTGGTCCTCTGGTGGTCCCTTTTGTTTGGATCGACCACCAGAGGACACAGGTAGCTGTGTAAAGTACCACAAAACACTACACTACACCCCCCCCCCCCCTGTCACTTATTAACCCCTTATGAACCCCTGATCACCCCATATAGACTCCCTGATCACCCCCTGTCATTGATCACCCCCCTGTAAGGCTCCGTTCAGACGTCCGTATGATTTTTACGGATCCACGGATACATGGATCGGATCCGCAAAACACATACGGACGTCCGAATGGAGCCTTACAGGGGGGTGATCAATGACAGGCGGGTGATCACCCATATAGATTCCCTGATCACCCCCCTGTCATTGATCACCCCCCTGTAAGGCTCCATTCAGATGTCCGTATGATTTTTACGGATCCACGGATACATGGATCGGATCCGCAAAACACATACGGACGTCTGAATGGAACCATACAGGGGGGTGATCAATGACAGGCGGGTGATCACCCATATAGATTCCCTGATCACCCCCCTGTCATTGATCACCCCCCTGTAAGGCTCCATTCAGACGTCCGTATGCGTTTTGCGGATCCGATCCATGTATCCGTGGATCCGTAAAAATCATACCGGTGTCTGAATGGAGCCTTACAGGGGGATCATGAGGGGTGATCAATCAAAGGGGGGTGATCACCCCATATAGACTCCCTGATCACCCCCCTGTCATTGATCACCCCCGGTAAGGCTCCATTCAGACATTTTTTTTGGCCCAAGTTAGCGGAAATTGTTTTTTTTTTTTGTTTTTTTTTTTTTCTTACTAAGTCTCATATTCCACTAACTTGTGTCAAAAAATAAAATCTCACATGAACTCACCATACCCCTCACGGAATCCAAATGCGTAAAATATTTTAGACATTTATATTCCAGACTTCTTCTCACGCTTTAGGGCCCCTAAAATGCCAGGGCAGAATAAATACCCCACATGTGACCCCATTTCGGAAAGAAGACACCCCAAGGTATTCCGTGAGGGGCATATTGAGTCCATGAAAGATTGAAATTTTTGTCCCAAGTTAGCGGAAAGGGAGACTTTGTGAGAAAGTAAAAAAAAATATATAATTTCCGCTAACTTGTGCCAAAAAAAAATAAATTCGATGAACTCGCCATGCCCCTCATTGAATACCTTGGGGTGTCTTCTTTCCAAAATGGGGTCACATGTGGGGTATTTATACTGCCCTGGCTTTTTAGGGGCCCGAAAGCGTGAGAAGAAGTCTGGGATCCAAATGTCTAAAAATGCCCTTCTAAAAAGAATTTGGGCCGCTTTGCGCATCTAGCCTGCAAAAAAGTGTCACACATGTGGTATCGCCGTACTCGGGAGAAGTTGGGGAATGTGTTTTGGGGTGTCATTTTACATATACCCATGCTAGGTGAGAAAAATATCTTGGCAAAAGACAACTTTTCCCATTTTTTTTTATACAAAGTTGGCATTTGACCAAGATATTATCTCACCCAGCATGGGTATATGTAAAATGACACCCCAAAACACATTCCCCAACTTCTCCTGAGTACGGCGATACCAGATGTGTGACACTTTTTTGAAGCCTAGGTGGGCAAAGGGGCACACATTCCAAAGAGCACCTTTAGGATTTCATAGGTCATTTTTTACACATTTTGATTTCAAACTACTTACCACACATTAGGGCCCCTAGAATGCCAGGGCAGTATAACTACCCCACAAGTGACCCCATTTTGGAAAGAAGACACCCCAAGGTATTCCGTGAGGGGCATGGCGAGTTCCTAGAATTATTTTTTTTCTGTCACAAGTTAGCGGAAAATGATGATTTTTTTTTATTTATTTTTTCTTACAAAGTCTCATATTCCACTAACTTGTGACAAAAAATAAAAAATTCTAGGAACTCGCCATGCCCCTCACGGAATACCTTGGGGTGTCTTCTTTCCAAAATGGGGTCACTTGTGGGGTAGTTATACTGCCCTGGCAATTTAGGGGCCCTAATGTGTGCGAAGTAGTTTGAAATCAAAATCTGTAAAAAATGGCCGGTGAAATCCTAAAGGTGCCCTTTGGAATGTGGGCCCCTTTGCCCACCTAGGCTGCAAAAAAGTGTCACACATCTGGTATCGCCGTACTCAGGAGAAGTTCGGCAGAATTACCGAGAGACTGTGGGGGTGTGGTCACTCCAAAGTGGGGGTGGCCGACACTAAAAGACTGTTAAAGAAAGGCCAGTTAACCGAGAGACTGTGGGTGTGTGGTATAAGACGGTGTATCCTGTGGACGGAGGAGTAGGTTACGGTGAAGGGCAGGTCGGAGGAAGCTGGATTAGGGATGTCTAAGTACCTAAAGATCAGTGTGCACTACAGTTCTTCCTGAACTTCCACCTAGGATGGGGTTGAGGCGGGGGGCAAATATATCTCAACCCGTTCCCCCAATATATTGTCGTATTATATAGTCCGACAACAGGGGGATTGTTGAGGAAGGGTTGAGACGTATGCATATATATCCATGCATGCCTGCAAACACGTGCGGGCATGTATGGTATATATGCATACATTACCACCGCATCATGGGATGATGTGCACAGATGTGCCCAGCATCTGCGCACGTCTGCCCATGGTGATCCCCAGGGGCTCATGGTGGCCCCTGTGGGAAATATGTGCCCCCTTAGTGTATATATGTTTATATATGACTGCGGCCCCTTGTTATCTATAATCCCCCTTAGAATGTATGATTAATGTATACATGTGTATGGATGTGCCCCAAGCATCAATACACATGTATATTATATATATATATATATATATATATATATATTCCCCCCCTACACCTGAAACCAGGTGCATCGGTGTGAATGTGCCCCAAGCATCCACGCCGATGCAATCTGGCTAATTGCATCAGAATGACCGGACAAGGGTTCGGTCATCCTGATGGATACAAAGAGCTCAGATTCAACAGAATCTGAGCCCTTTGTTGTAATTATCTCCAGCGCCGCTGGAGATAATTACACATGATAGAAGAAGGGGAGAAGCCTCCCCTCCTTCTATTATGCGCATTCCAGCAGCAAAATTAACATTTTGCTGGCCGAAATGCAGAGTGCCACAGGCGGGAGATCAAAGGCTTCTCCCGCCTGCAGCGCGTCCCCGATGTGCGGGCCGGCGCAGTGACGTCATATCACTGCACCGGGCCACGTGGTTGATGGGTGCGCGTGCGCCCCCTGGTGGGCGGCGCGGCGCGGGAGTGCGGGCCGCCGGGGTTAAATATCCAGCGGCCCCGGCACTCTAGGAGTCAGGATCAGGGCCCTCCACGTGGAGGAAAAGGCGGCCTACCGGACCCCCCCCCCCCCCCCCCTCCCTGATACAGCGCAGTCCTCCCCCCACAGAGAAGAGAGCGCAGGCAGCCACCCGGGCTGCGGTGCGCTAATACAGAGGACCCCTGCTGCCCCCCCAGAAGGAGGAGAGCGTGATCGCGCTCAAGACAGCGCGGCCCCACCTCCGGCTCAAGGACCCACGACCGGACCCCCACCTGATAGGAGAGCGCGTCCTGCGCTCCGCAAAGAGGATCGGGAGACCCCCTGGACGAACGAGCATATATTCCCTAAGTATCACCCCCTTATTCCCTACCACTATCCCACCAACGTTTTATAACCCCTGATAATCCCACTATACCCTTGATCCCTACACGTTTAACCCCTGATTTCCTAATCCCCATACTGCCCCTTGTTATAACCCCTGGTTCCCCTACTGCCCCTGATCTGCCCTGCAGCAGCACTGCCAGTCCCCCGTTAACCCCTTCCCCTATTTTGCCCTGCAAGTAACCTGTGTTCCTTGGCCTGCAGCCATTAACCCCTGCAGTGCCACAATTGTGTAATTGAGTTAGTTAGGCGCATGCAGTTAGCGTAGTGATTAGTGTAAAGCATAGCGAAAGTATTGTTAATATATAAATGCATAAATAGGCAGAGTCATCACTAGACGGCTCCGCCTATTTATGAATATTAATTATCGATATTCGCATAATATTGGTGATTAATATTCCCCCTTTACAGAAAGTGACCCAGCATTTTGCTAAGCGAATCAGTCACTTATTTATGTTGCCCTTAGTTAGGACACCATAAAACTGGTGACGGGTTCCCTTTAAAGGGCTTCTGTCACCCCACTAAACATTTTTTTTTTTTTTTGTGTACTTATAATCCCTATACTGCGATTTATCCATACATAATGTGATTAATCATTTTGGTTCAGTAGATTTTACACCCAGCCGCATCCTCCTATCATAATGACGCCCCCTCCGCATGTTGATTGACAGGGCCAGCGAATGGGATAGTTCTCTGCTGGCCCTGTTTGCATTCAAAATCTCGCGCCTGCGCCGTATCTGTCTTCAATCGGCGCAGGCGACGCTCACTCGGCCGCTCCATCCTTAATGCGCCTGCGCTGGGTGTAGATGTGACGTCATCGGCACAGATGCATTGAGGATGGAGCGGCCGAGCGAGCGCCTGCGCCGATTGAATATCGTTACGGCGCAGGCGCCAGATTTTGAATGCAAACATGGCCAGCAGAGAACGATCCCGTTCGCTGGCCCTGTCAATCAACATGCAGAGGGGGCGTCATTATGATAGGAGGATGCGGCTGCTTACCAGCAAGTAGCCGCCCTACTTGCTGGTAGACAGGTAATTTACATATTATAAAAGTAAGTTTTTAGCAAAATCTACTAAACCAAAATGATTAATCACATTATGTATGGATAAATCGCAGTATAGGGATTATAAGTACACAAAAAAAAAAAAAACTGTTTAGTGGGGTGACAAAAGCCCTTTAATGGCTTGGGGCAAATTGTAAACGGGACGTCTTATGGCTTGCTTTCAAAAATTGCTTTCTTCTAGTTACTCTTCCATAAAGGCCATAGTAAATGCCTAATAGTTGTCTTATGGACAGATTCTCCCACCTGAGCTGTGGATCCCTGCAGCTCCTTCAGAGTGACCATGAGCCTCTTGACTGCTTCTCTGATTAGTGATTAGTGGACCATTTCTTGGTAGGTTTGCAGTTGTGCCCTACTCCTTCCGTTTTCAGATGATGGATTGAAGAGTGCTCTATGAGATATTCAGCTTGGATTTTTTTTATAACCTAATCCTGCTTTACACTTAGGCCCCTTGCAGACGAGCATGTCCGGATTATGTCAGTGAAAACTGCGCAATTTCATAAACAAATCCAATCAGTTTTGTTTGCGATCGCATTCAGTTTTTATCGCGCCGGTGCAGTGCGATTTACTGCGTTTTGCACGCACTTGATAAAAAAAACTGAATGTTTACAAACAACAACACTTAGCAACCATCCTATGAAATTCACATCGCATCCGCAAGCAAGCCCCATTCACTTCTATGGGGCCAGCACTGAGAATTGAGAATACATTACACACAGGTGACTTCTGAAGGCAATTGGTAACACTGGATTTTATTTAGGGGTATCAGCATACAGGGTGCTGAATACAAATGCACACCATAATTTTCTTTTCACTTCACACATACTTTCCACTTTGTGTTGTTCTATCACATAAAATCCCAATAAAATACACTTAAGTTTGTGGGTGTAAGCTGTAAAAACTGTGGAAAAGTTCAAGAGGTATGAATACATTTCAAGGCACTGTAATGCTAACATTACACCATGGAAATCAAAATTTAATAAAAGCAGAAATGTTTGTTCCATTTTTCTATTCTTTCATGCAAGAGAAACTTTTAGTGGTAATGTGACACTTTTACTTCCATTGTTCTGCTCCATTATAGGAGCAGAACAATGAAAATAATGGAAGTTGTGTTTTCATGAAAAACAGAAATAAACACCACCTTATGGATACCATTGACTTATAATGGGATCTGGTTTCCATTAGAAACTCAGCACTTTTTACTTGACAAAATGCTGCATTATTATGTCCCCTATTCTTGACCCAATTTGTAAAAGAGGCTTCTTACATACTGTCTTGCAGTCTCAGGCCTCTTGCACACGACCGTATGTATTTTGCTGGTCTGCAAAAAATACGGGTGACATCCGTGTGCATTCCGTATTTTGCGGAACGGTATAGCTGGTCCCTAATAGAACAGTACTATCTTTGTCCGTAATGCGGGCAATAATAGGACATGTTCTATTTTTTTGCAGGAACGGAAACGGAATGCACACGGATTACCTTCCATTTATTTACGGACCCATTGAAATGAATGGTTTCGTATACGGTCCGCACAAAAACGGAACAGACACGGAATGAAAATACGTTTGTGTGCAAGAGGCCTCACTCTGATGCTACACAATTTGATTTTACAATATTGACTTTTTTATATGTACATTATTTATTATTTGTGCTATTCTTTAGCTATCTGTTGCTTATAGTGGCACTCATTGCATGTTTTTTCCATTCCACTTAAAGGGGTTGTCTCACTTCAGTAAGTGGCATTTATCATGTAGAGAAAGTTAATACAAGCCAATTACTAATATACTGGTATTATCTATTTTGCTTCCGTTTCCTATGGTTACATACCACCCTGCAATCCATCAGTGGTGGTCGTGCTTGCACACTATAAGTAAAAGCACTACCCTATGTTCCCAGCCACCAGAGGGGCTGACGCTTTTTCCTGTAGTGTGCAAGCACGACCACCACTGATGGATTGCAAAGTGGCCTGTAACCATGGAAACAAGCAGTGTATAATGTCATGGAAAAATGAATCCAGCCAGCGGAGGAGGCAATATGGACAATCACAATACATTAGTAAGTGGTGCGTATTAACTTCCTATACATAATAAATGCCACTTACTAAACTGAGACAACGCCTGTAATTGCAACCAGGGGCGTTGCTAGGTTAAAACATTTGGGGCCTGGGCCCCTGATGTTTTGTCCCAGGCCCCGAATGTACTGCCTGCCTGCTAGATATAACTGTATTGCCATCCTCAGGATGGCAATACAATTGAATCTAATGCACTGCAAGAGCTGAAGAACCTGCGATGAAATCACAGGTTATGTGATCAGTGCTAAATGCAGTAGCTGAAAAGGACCTGCGATAATGTCATTAATCATTAGTACAGTATGTGTAGATGAGGAATAACATTATTTCTAGCCACTATATGACTTGTATCTGTATCTGGCATTTGTTACCCCTGCAGGCTGTCTCTAGTTCTCCCAGATTTGGTAGGTGGAAACTGGCTCTCAACCACTGCACACAGGAAACATTAGAGAATCTGCTTCCTAACTTTTTCTTACTCAGAAGCAGCCTGACGATTATGAACGACATTACATAGAAGTAATGACCTGTATGAATGTAAATTAAATTCTTGGGCTGAGACTCTCTCTGTGCTCCTGCTCACTTCCCCCATCCCCTCTCCATAGAGTTGTATTAAAATGTATACTCTGATCCTTCAGTGAGCTGGTCTGTCCTGGCTTCAAGAGAATTTTAAAGAGAAAAGTATTTAGCAAAGGGGGACAGCTGATAACAGGAGGACTAGACATTTCTGATAATATATATTACAAAGTTTCTTGTGGTCACTTGTACTATTGAATTATTGAAAGTTGTGTGAAAGGTTAATAACCATAAATAAAAATAAAGTAAACAGAAGCTAAAATCACTCCAAAATCAACTCTCACATACTGTAAGCTTAATTGGCTCTCATATGGGAGCCGCTACCATCGTTCACATGTAGCCGGCTTGTTCACCACAGGCACATCACTAGAAGACAGAAATGTTAGACTTAGAAGGGTTGTCTAGCCTTTACTATGCGATGTACTATTCTCTGGATTTGATTAAAGGGGTTTTCTGGGATTTTAAAGAGGACCTTTCACCTGGATATCTATAATATAATTATTATACTACCTTAGGGTACTTTCACACTTGCGGCAGGACGGATCCGGCAGGCTGTTCACCCTGTCGGATCCGTCCTTCCGCTGTTTCGCTGTGCCACCGAACCGCCACTCCGTCCCCATTGACTATAATGGGGACGGGGGCGGCAGTACGGCAGTGCACGGCAAAAGGCTGCCGGACTAAAAGTCCTGCATTTCTGACTTTTTAGTCCGGCGGCCTCTGACCGCGAACTGCAGTACTGCGCCGGAGCACCGCCCCTTCCCCATTATAGTCAATGCGGACCGAGCGGCGCGGTGAAACAGCGGAAGGACGGATCCGACAGGGTGAACAGCCTGCCGGATCCGTCTTGCCGCAAGTGTGAAAGTACCCTTATAGTACATACCCCAGTGATGTCTTGGCAATTTTTTTTTTTCTAAAGAAACCCCCATTTGTCCGCTTGGCCACGTCCGTAACGATCTGCTCTATAAAAGTGTCACATGACACACATGAACTCTGTAAAAATAAATAAACGAAAACTGTGCTAAAACAACAAATTTTTTGGTCACCTTGCCCCATAAAGTGTAATAATGAATGATTAAAAAATCATATGTACCCAAAAATGGTACCAATAAAAATGTCAACTCTTCCTGCAAAAAACGAGCGCCTGCACAAGACGATCGGCAGAAAAATTTAAAAAATACGGCGTTCAGAAAATGGAGACATAATTTTTTTCCAAAAATGCTTTATTATGTAAAACTGAAACAAAGAAAGTAGACATATTTGATATCATTGCATCCGTTCAGACCTGAACTGGTCCTTAAAAAGTGGGTTTTGGACATTTTCTCAAAAATTTTAATAATTGCTTCTAAAATTCTAAGCCTTCTAACGTCATAAAAAAAATAAAATAACATTTACAAAATGATGACAACATAAAGTAGACATATGGGGAATGTTAAGTAATAATTATTTTATGAGGTATAACTTTCTGTTTAAAAGCAGAGAAATTGAAATTTTGAAAATTGCTAATTTTTCCAAATATTTGGTAAATTTTGGATTATTTTATAAATAAAGGTGAAATATATCGACTCAAATTTACCACTTCATGAAGTACAATTTGTCACGAGAAAACAAACTCAGAATGGCTTGGATAAATAAAAGCTTTCCAAAGTTATTTCCACATAAAGGCCTTATGCACACGACCGTTGTTCTGGTCCGCATCCGAGCCGCAGTTTTTGCGGATCGGGTGCGGACCCATTCACTTTAATGGGGCCGCAAAAGATGCAGACAGCACTCCGTTGCTCTGTTCCGTGGCCCCGCAATGGCTCCCGTCCCCTCCGTTCTGCCTCATAGGCTTCAGGCCAGGCTTGAAGCCTATGAGGCAGTAGAACGGCGCAAGAGATTGTGATTACCTCACTGTGACTTCCTGCGTCAGGTCTCGCGAGATGACGTTATGACGCGGCGCGGGAAGGCACAGTGAGGCTATGGAGTGAGGAAGAGAGGTGATTTAGTATTTTTATTTTTTTGTGTAACTTCCCTAAGGCAGGCTATACTATGGAGGTGGGGGGCATTATCAGTTTAAATAGAAGTAAAAACAAGGAAGGCAGTTATATATTATACAGAGGGACCATTAATAATGGCCCCTCTTTATAATTATAATATATAATGGCCCCTGTGTAAAATTAGGATATATAATGGCCGCCTCTGTATTATAAGTATATGTAATAGCCCCCTCTGTATTATTAGTATATATAATGGCTGCCTCTGTATTATTAGTATATATAATAGCCCCCTCTATATTATTAGTATATATAATGGCCGCCTCTGTATTATTAGTATATGTAATAGCCCCCTCTGTATTATAATATATAATGGCCCCCTCTGTATTATTAGTATATATAATGGCCGCCTCTGTATTATTAGTATATATAATAGCCCCCTCTGTATTATTATAATATATAATGGCCCTCTCTGTATTATTAGTATATATAATGGCTCCCTCTGTATTATTAGTATATATAATGGCCCCTCTATATTATTAGTATATATAATGTCCGCCTCAGTATTAGTATATATAATAGCCCCCTCTGTATTATTATAATATATAATGGCTCCTCCATATTATTATAATATATAATGGCCTTCTCTGTATTATTAGTATATATAATGGCCGCCTCTGTATTATTAGTATATATAATAGCCCCCTCTGTATTATTAGTATACATAATGGCCCCTCTATATTATTAGTTTATATAATGGCCACCTCTGTATTATTAGTATATTTAATGGCCGCCTCTGTATTATTAGTATATATAATAGCCCACTCTCAGTGGCGGATAATAATAGGGTCGTTCGGGTCAGTAGTAGATCTGATCCCAGGGTGTCCTGCGAGAACAGTACAGTGATGTTCCTCGAACACCTTGTGACGTAATTCAGATGAAACAAACAACTTCCCTGGAGAACAAGAATCCGATGCATCTCCCTGAGCCTCCAACACCTCTGCCTCCAGGTCGGCATATAGGGCGGATATAGCTACCCCTTCGGACAATATCCGACCAGACAAAGCATCAGCCTTGACATTCTTAACCCCAGGGCGATAGGTGACAATGAAATTAAATCTGGTAAAAAACAACAACCATCTGGCCTGTCTTGGGTTCAGTCGTTTAGCCGACTCCAAGTAAGCCAGATTTTTGTGATAAGTAAGCACAGTAATAGGATGGATTGCTCCTTCCAACCATTCTTCAAAAGCCAACTTAATGGCCAACAATTCCCTATTACCCACTTCATAATTTCTTTCAGCAGTCGATAGTTTCTTAGAGAAAAATGGGTGAAGGACCCTGCGACAAGACTGCTCCTACCCCAACCTCGGATGCGTCAACTTCCACAATGAACGGCTGTGACACATCCGGTTGCACCAGAATAGGGGCAGAAGCGAAACACTCCTTCACAGCTGAAAAGACTTGTAATGCTGCATCAGACCAAACAGAGAAATCAGCACCCTTCCTAGTCATGTCTGTTAAAGGTTTAACCACAGTCAAATAGTTCAGAATAAATTTACGGTAGTAGTTGGTAAACCGCATAAGCGCCTTCAGATTTTTGGGTCGATCCCAGTCCAACACAGCACGGACTTTCTCGGGATCCATACGAAAACCTGAGGATGAGAGCAGGTAACCCAGGAATTGCACTTCCTGAACTGCAAATACATACTTTTCCATCTTAGCATATAACTTATTCTCTCCTAGGATCTGTAACACCTGTCGCACATAAACCTGATGAGTCTCCATATTAGGCGAATAAATTAGTATGTCATCAAGGTATACAACGACAAACCTCCCCACTAGATGATGAAAGATTGATAAAGTGTTGAAAAATTGCTGGAGCATTGGTTAACTCAAAAGACATGACCAAATTCTCAAAATGGTCCTCAGGGGTATTAAAGAGGACCTTTCACTTGTATAAACTATGTGAACTGAGTATGCTGCCATATAGAGCAGTGCCCGGGGATCTCACTGCACTTACTATTATCCCCGGGCGCCGCTCCGTTCTCCCGTTATAGGCTCCGGTACCTTTGCTCCTTAAGTTATAGTAGGTGGGTCTTCCCTTGTCCTGTGGGCGTCTCCTTCTCCTAGGCTGCAGCGGTGGCCAATCGCAGCGCACAGCTCACAGCCTGGGAGATTTTTTTTCTAGGAGAAGGAGACGCCCACAGGACAAGGGAAGACCCGCCTACTATAACTTAAGGAGCAAAGGTACCGGAGCCTATAACGGGAGAACGGAGCGGCGCCCGGGGATAATAGTAAATGCAGTGAGATCCCCGGGCGCCGCTCTTTATGGCAGCATACTCAGTTCACATAGTTTATACAAGTGAAAGGTCCTCTTTAAATGCAGTCTTCCACTCATCCCCCTCCTTGATCTTTACCAGATTATAAGCCCCCCTCAGATCCAACTTAGAGAACACCTTGGCACCGACAATCTGATTAAACAAATCCAGGAAGAGGGTAAGGATCACAGACAGTAATACGGTTGAGCTCACAGAAGTCCAGACATGGCCTCAGGGTACCATCCTTTTTTTTTTACAAAGAAAAAAACAGCAGCTACAGGGGATTTGGATGGTCTGATATGTCCCTTTGCCAAACTCTCGGATATATATTCTTGCATAACCTTTCTTTCGGGTTCTGAAAGATTATACAACCGAGATTTGGGCAGTTTAGCTCTGGGAATAAGATTGAAGGAACAATCATATTCCCGATGCGGAGGAAACTCCTGGTTACCACTGTCAGAAAACATATCAGAAAATTTTGAAATGAACGAGGGTACAACTTTAGTGGTGACCACAGAGAACGATGTATTAAGACAGTTGTCTATGCAAAATTCACTCCAATCAAGAATCTGTCTCGCTTGCCAATCAATGGTAGGGTTATGTTTGCTTAACCACGGTAGACTCAACACCAAAGGAGCAGGCAAACCCTCCAACACAACATGAGACAGATTCCTGATGAAAATCACCCACTCTTAAATGAATGTCATTCACCACCTGTGACAGGCATTTTTGGGTAAGAGGTGCTGAATCAATTGCAAAGACAGAAATACTTTTCTCTAGTGCACTAGTAGTCAAACCATGCATACGAACGAACTGTCCATCAATCAGGTTAACCCCACTGTCGAGAAATACTTTGATTTCCACAGTCTTGGACTCTAGCGCCACCTTGGCAGACAGGAGACATCTGGTACTACCAGTAAAAGACAAAAGTAAATTTTCTTGCTCCCCACCCGCACCACCAATAGTAACTTGGGGATTAAACATATTTTTCTTGTTTTTACCTTGACGCTGCAAGAACTGACAACCATTCACAAAATGTCCCTTCTTTCCACAACAAAAACAGACCCCCTTCATATGACCAAAGCTCTTACCAGCAGTCCCAGGAGTAGCTCCCCCTAGCCGCATAGGCTCATCACAAGGCGTAAACTCGAGAGTCTCTCTACCTAAAGTATCAGGAAGCCGCCATCTCATATGATAGTACCTCCTGAGAATAAGGGACTTTAGATCTCTCTCTTAGACGTCTATCTACGTACAGCAAGTGACATGGCTGCCTCCAAAGACTCTGGATTCTCGTGTAAGGCCAACGTGTCTTTCAGCCTCTCAGATAATCCCTGACAGAATGGACTACGCAGAGCTGGATCATTCCACTCCATATCCATAGCCCGTCTCCTAAATTCAGAGCAGTAGATCTCCGCAGACCGCTTTCCCTACCGCAAGCCACGCAACTTAGTCTCGGCCAGAGAAATCCGATCCGGGTCATTGTAAATCAAACCCAGATCTCTGAAAAACTCGTCTACCGACTGGAGGGACTGTGATCCAGTCGGCAAAGAAAAGGCCCAAGCCTGGGCGTCTCCTTTAACCACTTCAGCCCCGCTAGGTGAAACCCCCTTCATGACCAGAGCACTTTTAACACTTCGGCACTACACTACTTTCACCGTTTATCGCTCGGTCATGCAACTTACCATACAAATGAATTTTACCTCCTTTTCTTCTCACTAATAGAGCTTTCATTTGGTGGTATTTCATTGCTGCTGGCATTTTTACTTTTTTTGTTATTAATCAAAATGTAACGATTTTTTTGCAAAAAAATGACATTTTTCACTTTCAGCTGTAAAATTTTGCAAAAAAAACGACATCCATATATAAATTTTTCGCCAAATTTATTGTTCTACATGTCTTTGATTAAAAAAAAATGTTTGGGCAAAAAAAAAATGGTTTGGGTAAAAGTTATAGCATTTACAAACTATGGTACAAAAATGTGAATTTCCGCTTTTTGAAACAGCTCTGACTTTCTGAGCACCTGTCATGATTCCTGAGGTTCTACAATGCCCAAACAGTAGAAAACCCCCACAAATGACCCCATTTCGGAAAGTAGACACCCTAAGGTATTCGCTGATGGGCATAGTGAGTTCATAGAACTTTTTATTTTTTGTCACAAGTTAGCGGAAAATGATGATGATTTTATTTTTTTAATTTTTTCTTACAAAGTCTCATATTCCACTAACTTGCGACAAAAAATAAAAAATTCTAGGAACTCGCCATGCCCCTCACGGAATACCTTGGGGTGTCTTCTTTCCAAAATGGGGTCACTTGTGGCGTAGTTATACTGCCCTGGCAATTTAGGGGCCCATATGTGTGAGAAGTACTTTGCAATCAAAATCTGTAAAAAATGACCGGTGAAATCCGAAAGGTGCACTTTGGAATATGTGCCCCTTTGCCCACCTTGGCAGCAAAAAAGTGTGACACATCTGGTATCGCCGTACTCAGGAGAAGTTGGGCAATGTGTTTTGGGGTGTCATTTTACATATACCCATGCTGGGTGAGAAAAATATCTTGGTCAAATGCCAACTTTGTATAAAAAAATGGGAAAAGTTGTCTTTTGCCAAGATATTTCTCTCATCCAGCATGGGTATATGTAAAATGACACCCCAAAACACATTCCCCAACTTCTCCTGAGTACGGCGATACCAGATGTGTCGCACTTTTTTGCTGCCAAGGTGGGCAAAGGGGCACATATTCCAAAGTGCACCTTTCAGATTTTGCAGGCCATTTTTTACACATTTTGATTGCAAGGTACTTCTCACACATTTGGGCCCCTAAATTGCCAGGGCAGTATAACTACGCCACAAGTGACCCCATTTTGGAAAGAAGACACCCCAAGGTATTCCGTGAGGGGCACTGCGAGTTCCTAGAATTTTTTATTTTTTGTCACAAGTTAGCGGAAAATGATGATTTTTTTTTTTCTCTTTTTTCCTTACAAAGTGTCATATTCCACTAACTTGCGACAAAAAATAAAAAATTCTAGGAACTCGCCATGCCCCTCACGGAATACCTTGGGGTGTCTTCTTTCCAAAATGGGGTCACTTGTGGCGTAGTTATACTGCCCTGGCAATTTAGGGGCCCATATGTGTGAGAAGTACTTTGCAATCAAAATCTGTAAAAAATGACCGGTGAAATCCGAAAGGTGCACTTTGGAATATGTGCCCCTTTGCCCACCTTGGCATAAAAAAAGTGTCACACATCTGGTATCGCCGTACTCAGGAGAAGTTGGGGAATGTGTTTTGGGGTGTCATTTTACATATACCCTATGCTGGGTGAGAGAAATATCTTGGCAAAAGACAACTTTTCCCATTTTTTTATACAAAGTTGGCATTTGACCAAGATATTTTTCTCACCCAGCATGGGTATATGTAAAATGACACCCCGAAACACATTCCCCAACTTCTCCTGAGTACGGCGATACCAGATGTGTGACACTTTTTTGCAGCCTAGATGCGCAAAGGGGCCCAAATTCCTTTTAGGAGGGCATTTTTAGACATTTGGATCCCAGACTTCTTCTCACGCTTTAGGGCCCCTAAAAAGCCAGGGCAGTATAAATACCCCACATGTGACCCCACTTTGGAAAGAAGACACCCCAAGGTATCCAATGAGGGGCCTGGCAAGTTCATAGAATTTTTTTTTTTTTTGCATAAGTTAGCGGAAATTGATTATTTTTTTTTTTTCTCACAAAGTCTCACTTTCCGCTAACTTAGGACAAAAATTTCAATCTTTCATGGACTCAATATGCCCCTCAGCAAATACCTTGGGGTGTCTTCTTTCCAAAATGGGGTCAGTTGTGGGGTGTTTGTACTGCCCTGGCATTTGAGGGTCTCCGCAATCATTACATGTATGGCCAGCATTAGGAGTTTCTGCTATTCTCCTTATATTGAGCATACAGGTAATGAGATTTTTTTTTTCCGTTCAGCCTCTGGGCTGAAAGAAAAAAATGAACGGCACAGATTTCTTCATTCGCATCGATCAATGTGGATGAAAAAATATCTGCCAAAAAAAAAAAATGGAGGGGAAAGGCGTCTGCCAGGACATAGGAGCTCCGCCCTACATCCATACCCACTTAGCTCGTATGCCCTGGCAAACCAGATTTCTCCATTCACATCAATCGATGTGGATGAATAAATCATTGCCGGGATTTTTTTATTTATATATATATATATATATACAAAGTGCTTGCCAAAGCATAGGAACGCCGCCTCCTCCTCAGCTCGTATGCCTCGGCAAACGTATCTGTCACTGCAGAGGAGAAAATCCCGCCTTGCAGCGCCGCATACACCGACTTGCGTGTAATCTGACAGCAGCGCAATGCTTCTGTCAGAATGCACATCGGTGCTGCAGCTGGTCGATCGGTTGGTCCACCTGGAAGGTAAAAAGAAAAAACCAGGCCACAACGCAATAATTTTATTAACTTTGGAACAGAACATGTAACTTTAACTTTTGGAACTAAACATTAACCTGTTTGCTTAACTGTTTTTTTTTTTGTTTTTTTTTTGTTTTTTTACCTTTATAGAACAAACCTCTCCTTCCCCATGGGACAATGTGCAAAGCGCAAATCGCCCAAAGATGTGGCGAAGTGCGTTATGCACTTTGTCCCATGTGAAAGGAGACGTTTGCAGCAGCAGTGAGTGAATGGGCCCTAATAGCCCTGTGTGCCTATCCTGGTGAGATGATCCCTATGCTAATAGTGTACCTGTGAGTGGTACTTCCGGAAACACTCTCCAAAGCATAGGGCAGGGTGGTCCGGACAGTCAGGACAGAAATAGCGGGTGTCACGCCTTATTCCACTCCTGCTACAGACACGACATCTTTTTCGGGGTGACGGTTGGGTTGAGGTACCAGGAACGACATTGGGGAAATGTCGCTCGTGTAGACGGCTAACTACACTGGTGGTTGGGGCCACGGAACCTCCTGGATACAGGAGGTTCTCGATGATCTCTTCCTGAAATTTGAGGAAGGATCCAGTTCTCCCAGCCTTACTGTAGAGAACAAAACTATTGTACAGAGCCAATTGAATTAAATATACAGACACCTTCTTATACCAGCGTCTGGTGCGTCGGGAAACTAAATACGGAGACAACATCTGGTCATTGAAGTCGACCCCTCCCATGTGGAGGTTATAGTCGTGGACTGAGAGGGGCTTTTCAATGACACGGGTTGCTCGCTCAATTTGTATTGTCGTGTCTGCGTGAATGGAGGAGAGCATGTAAACGTCACGCTTGTCTCTCCATTTCACCGCGAGCAGTTCTTCGTTACACAGTGCGGCCCTCTGCCCCCTTGCAAGACGGGTGGTAACGAGCCGTTGGGGGAAGCCCGCGCGACTAGTTCGCGCGGTACCACAGGCGCCAATCCGTTCTAGAAACAAATGCCTAAAGAGGGCCACACTTGTGTAAAAATTGTCCACATAAAGATGGTACCCCTTGCCGAATAAGGGTGACACCAAGTCCCAAACTGTCTTCCCACTGCTCCCCAGGTAGTCAGGGCAACCGACCGGCTCCAGGGTCTGATCTTTTCCCTCATAGACCCGAAATTTGTGGGTATAGCCTGTGGCCCTTTCACAGAGCTTATACAATTTGACCCCATACCGGGCGCGCTTGCTTGGGATGTATTGTTTGAAGCCAAGGCGCCCGGTAAAATGTATCAGGGACTCGTCTATGCAGATGTTTTGCTCTGGGGTATAAATATCTGCAAATTTCTGGTTGAAATGGTCTATGAGGGGCCGAATTTTGTGGAGCCGGTCAAAAGCAGGGTGGCCCCTGGGACGGGAGGCGGTGTTGTCACTAAAGTGCAGGAACCGCAGGATGGCCTCAAAACGTGCCCTGGACATGGCAGCAGAGAACATGGGCATGTGATGAATCGGGTTCGTGGACCAATATGACCGCAATTCATGCTTTTTTGTCAGGCCCATGTTGAGGAGGAGGCCCAGAAAAGTTTTAAGTTCGGAAACTTGGACTGGTTTCCACCGGAAAGGCTGGGCATAAAAGCTTCCCGGGTTAGCGGTGATAAATTGTGTGGCATACCTCTTTGTTTCGGCCACAACTATGTCTAAAAGCTCCGCAGTCAAGAACAGCTCAAAAAATCCCAGGGCCGAACCGATCTGAGCCGTCTCAACCCGAACTCCAGACTGGGCAGTGAAAGGGAAAACTACAGGTGCGGCTGAAGTTGGGGACTGCCAATCAGGGTTTGCCAGCACCTCTGGGATTCTAGGGGCTCTACGGGCACGTCTTTGCGGTGGCTGCGACGGGGTCACTACTGCACGTGCCACCGTACCAGCTTCAACTGCCCTTCTGGTGCTCGCTACTTCACCAGGTTGTACGGCAGTGCTGGTACTAGGTCCAGGGAGGGCTGGGCTGCTGGTGTATGCCTCACCACGTAATCCGACAGCACCAGCCCCACTCTGCTGCTCTTGAAGCGGATCCTGCGCAACCTGCGGTCTAGCGACACGGGGCCGGGTACGCCTGGTGGTATCAGGGACCTCAGCCTCCTCGTCCGAACTTTGGGTCAGAGAGCCACTGCTTTCTACAGGTTCGTATTCTGACCCGCTGGATTCATCAGATGAGGGTTCCCACTCCTCATCTGACTGGGTCAGAAGCCTGTAGGCCTCTTCAGAGGAATACCCCCTGTTAGACATGTGGGCAACTAAATTTAGGGGTATTCCCTGAGACTACCCAAGAAAAAAAAAGCAAGCCTGTCTTACAAAGGGGAGGCTAGCGAAGTACCGGAGGCCGCTGCGGTTGATAAAAAATATCAAAACTGATTTTTTTATCGCCGCAGTGCGTGTAAAGTGAATGTGCAGTGATCAAAAAAAAATTTTTTTTTTGTCACTGCGGTGGGGCGGGTGTGGGCGAACGCACGTGTGGGCGACCGATCAGGCCTGATCGGGCAAACACTGCGTTTTGGGTGGAGGGCGAACTAAAGTGACACTAGTACTATTATAGATCTGACCTGTGATCAGTTTTGATCACTTCCAGATACTATAAAAGTACAAATGCTGATTAGCGATACGCTAATCAGCGAATAACGGACTGCGGTGCGGTGGGCTGGGCGCTAACTGATCGCTAACTACCTAACCAAGGGACCTAAACTATACCTAAAACCTAACGGTCAATAACAGTGAAAAAAAAAAGTGACAGTTTGCACTGATCACTTTTTTCTTTTCACTTGTGATTGACAGGGGTGATCAAAGGGTTAATTGGGGTTCAGGGGGGTGATCAGGGGCTATAGTGTAGTGTTTGGTGTACTCACTGTGAAGCCTGCTCCTCTGCTGGATCCAACCGACGAAAAGAACCAGCAGAGGAGCAGGCAGCCATATAACAGATCATATTTACAAATATGATCTGCTATATGGCTCTGTGATTGGCTTTTTTAAAAATCAGCAACCTGCCAGCCACGATCATTGGCTGGCAGGTTGCTGACGAAATGGTCCTGAACGAAATGCCGGCGCGAACTGCGCACGCGCGGGCGCATACTCGCGTCATCTCGCGTCTCGCGAGATGACGCGTATATGCGTGACTGTGCGCAGCGCTGCCACCTCCGGAACGCACATGTGCGTTAGGCGGTCCGGAGGTGGTTAAGCAGCGACATGATGATACCCACTCCTTGACTCTCATCACCAGACGAGCGAGGACGCAGCTTAAAATATAATTTACATGACTCCCTAAACAGGGTGAAATTATCACTGCCCCCAGAAAACCTGTCTGGGAGAGAAACCTTAGGTTCAGGGCAGGCCTGATTCCCACAGTGAAACCAGCTGCCAGAGGCCTCTGGATCTGTGTGACGGTATTGCGGAGGTCAGCTACCTCCAAAGACAACCCCTGTAGTTGTCTGACCAGTGCAGGGATTGGATCCATTGCCACACTAATACAAACAAAATGGCGGTTTTGGCGGAGTATAATGTCACGACGAGGTGTGGGAGGGAACACCACACCAAACACAAGGGGGGGGGGGGGGGAGAATGTATCTGGCCTAGAAGCTAGGGAGAGGAAAAGGTCACCACCTAATGAATCCTAACCCTAGCCCTGGCTGCTAACCGAATGAACGGACCTCAGTGGTAGGACCGTTCATTCACTGGAACCTAAAGCCTGACTGTAAAGCCCTGAGGTAGTGATAGGGCCCAAAGACGACCCGTTCCTTAACCACCTCCGGACCGCCTAACGCACATGTGCGTTCCGGAGGTGGCAGGCTGGCGCACAGTCACGCATATATGCGTCATCTCGCGAGACGCGAGATTTCCTGTGAACGCGCGTACACAGGCGCGCGCGCTCACAGGAACGGAAGGTAAGCGAGTGGATCTCCAGCATGCCAGCGGCGATCGTTCGCTGGCAGGCTGGAGATCCGAATTTTTTAACCCCTAACAGGTATATTAGACGCTGTTTTCATAACAGCGTCTAATATACCTCCTACCTGGTCCTCTGGTGGTCCCTTTTGTTAAGATCGACCACCAGAGGACTCAGGCAGGTCAGTACAGTCGCACCAAACACCACACTACACTACACCCCCCCCCCGTCACTTATTAACCCCTTATAAACCCATGATCACCCCATATAAACTCCCTGATCACCCCCCTGTCATTGATCACCGCCCTGTCATTGATCACCCCCCTGTCAGGCTCCGTTCAGACGTCCGTATGATTTTTACGGATCCACGGATACATGGATCGGATCCGCAAAAAGCATACGGACGTCTGAATGGAGCCTTACAGGGGGTGATCAATGACAGGCGGGTGATCACCCATATACACTCCCTGATCACCCCCCTGTCATTGATAACCCCCCTGTAAGGCTCCATTCAGACGTCCGCATGCGTTTTGTGGATCCGATCCATGTATCCATGGATCCGTAAAAAATCATGCGGATGTCTGAATGGAGCCTTACAGGGGGGGTGATCAGTGACAGGGGGGTGATCACCCTGATTACCCTGATCACCCCCTGTCATTGATAACCCCCCTGTAAGGCTCCATTCAGACGTCCGCATGCGTTTTGTGGATCCGATCCATGTATCCATGGATCCGTAAAAAATCATGCGGATGTCTGAATGGAGCCTTACAGGGGGGGTGATCAGTGACAGGGGGGTGATCACCCTGATTACCCTGATCACCCCCTGTCATTGATAACCCCCCTGTAAGGCTCCATTCAGACGTCCGCATGCGTTCTGTGGATCCGATACATGTATCCATGGATCCGTAAAAAATCATGCGGATGTCTGAATGGAGCCTTACAGGGGGGGTGATCAGTGACAGGGGGGTGATTACCCTGATCACCCCCTGTCATTGATAACCCCCCTGTAAGGCTCCATTCAGACGTCCGCATGCGTTCTGTGGATCCGATCCATGTATCCATGGATCCGTAAAAAATCATGCGGATGTCTGAATGGAGCCTTACAGGGGGGGTGATCAGGGAGTCTATATGGGTGATCACCCCCCTGTCATTGATCACCCCCCCCCTGGTAAGGCTCCATTCAGACATTTTTTTGGGCACAAGTTAGCGGAATTTTTTTGTTTGTTTTTGTTTTTGTTTTTTCTTACTAAGTCTCATATTCCACTAACTTGTGTCAAAAAATAGAATCTCACATGGACGCACCATACCCCTCACGGAATCCAAATGCGTAAACATTTTTAGACATTTATATTCCAGACTTCTTCTCACGCTTTAGGGCCCCTAAAAAGCCAGGGCAGTATAAATACCCCACATGTGACCCCATTTCGGAAAGAAGACACCCCAAGGTATTCCGTGAGGGGCATATTGAGTCCATGAAAGATTGAAATTTTTGTCCTAAGTTAGCGGAAAGTGAGACTTTGTGAGAAAAAAAACAAAAAAAAAATCAATATCCGCTAACTTATGCAAAAAAAATAAAAAATTCTAGGAACTCGCCATGCCCCTCATTGAATACCTTGGGGTGTCTTCTTTCCAAAGTGGGGTCACATGTGGGGTATTTATACTGCCCTGGCTTTTTAGGGGCCCGAAAGTGTGAGAAGAAGTCTGGGATCCAAATGTCTAAAAATGCCCTCCTAGAAGGAATTTGGGCCCCTTTGCGCATCTAGGCTGCAAAAAAGTGTCACACATGTGGTATCGCCGTACTCAGGAGAAGTTGGGGAATGTGTTTTGGGGTGTCATTTTACATATACCCATGCTGGGTGAGAAAAATATCTTGGTCAAATGCCAACTTTGTATAAAAAAATGGGAAAAGTTGTCTTTTGCCAAGATATTTCTCTCACCCAGCATGGGTATATGTAAAATGACACCCCAAAACACATTCCCCAACTTCTCCTGAGTACGGCGATACCACATGTGTGACACTTTTTTGCAGCCAAGGTGGGCAAAGGGGCACATATTCCAAAGTGCACCTTTCGGATTTCGCAGGCCATTTTTTACACATTTTGATTGCAAGGTACTTCTTACACATTTGGGCCCCTAAATTGCCGGGGCAGTATAACTACGCCACAAGTGACCCCATTTTGGAAAGAAGAAACCCCAAGGTATTCCGTGAGGGGCACGGCGAGTTCCTAGAATTTTTTATTTTTTGTCACAAGTTAGCGGAAAATGATGATTTTTCTTTTTTTTTCTTTTTTCCTTACAAAGTCTCATATTCCACTAACTTGCGACAAAAAATAAAAAATTCTAGGAACTCGCCATGCCCCTCACGGAATACCTTGGGGTGTCTTCTTTCCAAAATGGGGTCACTTGTGGCGTAGTTATACTGCCCTGGCAATTTAGGGGCCCAAATGTGTGAGAAGTACCTTGCAATCAAAATGTGTAAAAAATGCCCTGCAAAATCCGAAAGGTGCACTTTGGAATATGTGCCCCTTTGCCCACCTTGGCAGCAAAAAAGTGTGACACATCTGGTATCGCCGTACTCAGGAGAAGTTGGGGAATGTGTTTTGGGGTGTCATTTTACATATACCCATGCTGGGTGAGAAAAATATCTTGGTCAAATGCCAACTTTGTATAAAAAAATGGGAAAAGTTGTCTTTTGCCAAGATATTTCTCTCACCCAGCATGGGTATATGTAAAATGACACCCCAAAACACATTCCCCAACTTCTCCTGAGTACGGCGATACCAGATGTGTGACACTTTTTTGATGCCAAGGTGGGCAAAGGGGCACATATTCCAAAGTGCACCTTTCGGATTTCACCGGTCATTTTTTTACAGATTTTGATTGCAAAGTTCTTCTCACACATTTGGGCCCCTAAATTGCCAGGGCAGTATAACTACGCCACAAGTGACCCCATTTTGGAAAGAAGACACCCCAAGGTATTCCGTGAGGGGCATGGTGAGTTCCTAGAATTTTTTATTTTTTGTCGCAAGTTAGTGGAATATGAGACTTTGTAAGGAAAAAAGAGAAAGAAAAAAAAATCATCATTTTCCGCTAACTTGTGACAAAAAATAAAAAATTCTAGGAACTCGCCATGCCCCTCACGGAATACCTTGGGGTGTCTTCTTTCCAAAATGGGGTCACTTGTGGCGTAGTTATACTGCCCTGGCAATTTAGGGGCCCAAATGTGTGAGAAGTACCTTGCAATCAAAATGTGTAAAAAATGGCCTGCAAAATCTGAAAGGTGCACTTTGGAATATGTGCCCCTTTGCCCACCTTGGCAGCAAAAAAGTGTGACACATCTGGTATCGCCGTACTCAGGAGAAGTTGGGGAATGTGTTTTGGGGTGCCATTTTACATATAACCATGCTGGATGAGAGAAATATCTTGGCAAAAGACAACTTTTCCCATTTTTTTATACAAAGTTGGCATTTGACCAAGATATTTTTCTCACCCAGCATGGGTATATGTAAAATGACACCCCAAAACACATTCCCCAACTTCTCCTGAGTACGGCGATACCAGATGTGTGACACTTTTTTGCTGCCAAGGTGGGCAAAGGGGCACATATTCCAAAGTGCACCTTTTGGATTTCACCGGTCATTTTTTACACATTTTGATTGCAAAGTTCTTCTCACACATTTGGGCCCCTAAATTGCCAGGGCAGTATAACTACGCCACAAGTGACCCCATTTTGGAAAGAAGACACCCCAAGGTATTCCGTGAGGGGCATGGCGAGTTCCTAGAATTTTTTATTTTTTGTCGCAAGTTAGTGGAATATGAGACTTTGTAAGAAAAAAAAATAAATAAAAAATCATCATCATTTTCCGCTAACTTGTGACAAAAAATAAAAAGTTCTATGAACTCACTATGCCCATCAGCGAATACCTTATGGTGTCTACTTTCCGAAATGGGGTCATTTGTGGGGGTTTTCTACTGTCTGGGCATTGTAGAACCTCAGGAATCATGACAGGTGCTCAGAAAGTCAGAGCTGTTTTAAAAAGCGGAAATTCACATTTTTGTACCATAGTTTGTAAATGCTATAACTTTTACCCAAACCATTTTTTTTTTGCCCAAACATTTTTTTTTTATCAAAGACATGTAGAACAATAAATTTGGCGAAAAATTTATATATGGATGTCGTTTTTTTTGCAAAATTTTACAGCTGAAAGTGAAAAATGTCATTTTTTTGCAAAAAAATCGTTACATTTTGATTAATAACAAAAAAAGTAAAAATGTCAGCAGCAATAAAATACCACCAAATGAAAGCTCCATTAGTGAGAAGAAAAGGAGGTAAAATTCATTTGGGTGGTAAGTTGCATGACCGAGCGATAAACGGTGAAAGGAGTGTAGTGCCGAAGTGTAAAAAGTGCTCTGGTCATGAAGGGGGTTTCACCTAGCGGGGCTGAAGTGGTTAAGCAGAAGGAACAGGGGTCTTGACTCAGACCAGATACCAGAAGGCAGGGCAAACAACACCAAACAAATACAAAGGAATGAGACACTTAACTCCTGAAGTAGAAGAAAGAGCAGGAACACCCGAGCTCTTCCACTTGCAAATAAACACAACAAGGAGTGAAGGGAGTAGCCAGACTTAAATAGTAATGACCACTATGCTGCACCTGACTAGAGGTGTGGTCATTACTGTGACGCTTCGCGATCTCGGCAATATGAAGAAATCGTGAATGCAGCATGTTCTAAAATCAAAGAATCGCCAGAGCCCTCTCCTGTACACAAAGAGTTAAAACTTTCTGTTACAGCTCACAGAACAGAGGTTAATTAGCAAACCCTGGCCAAAGATTCCTACTAACCTCTGTCAGGTTATACAGCAAAAAAAGATGAAACGGCTCTCATCTGCTCTTCATCAGCGGTTAAAAATCAAACATCCAGTTAAACAAAATCCTCGTCTACTGGTTTCGGGCTGTTGTAATGTCTGCCCTTACTCATGACATCCATCCATCAATCTGATATCAAGACAAAACCTCATAAACGGGCCTTCTCTCTAGTCTAAGCGGCTCCAACACAGCATGAGTTTTCACACTCCTTAAGCCTGGTCAGACCTTCAAAAGAGAAGCACAGATCGCTATCACACAGCTGGTTGGTACAAGAAGGAAGATGACCTTAAGGTCACCTCCAATCCATAGACTGCATATTTCTCCCAAATTTCCTTCATATTTCCTGGGTTAGGAAAATACTAAATGAACAATCTCTTCAGAAAATGTTTTGGTTCTTCTAACACACCTTCCAGGAAATCCGCAAGTCAATTGGAAATTCCTGCTCTGAGATATAACGGTTCTTAGGCACCCTGTATTATCTTCCATTCATATTTGGTATCAGATGATGTGTAAAATTGTCCTGATTATAAATATGAACTTTATTTCTTAATTTGACCTACGGGTACAGAGAAACTGGCTGGATTTTCTCCCTCTCAGGGCAAGAACTGCCCCTCTTCCAATTACACAGGGCTGGGCTTGTACGTGTCATAGCCACTCCCAGCTACAGAGTGGGTAAAACACAGTGACCCACTCAGGTCCTGGTCCCTCACCTACCATCTGAAGTCGATTAATCTCATGACCGCCCGCTGGACACGGGCACACCGCCATCTTGGATTATTCCTTGCAAAGACTTTATCTTTTACTGGACCCTACCAGGGTAATTCTGAACTTACAGACATTCTACTCCTTTCCATCTCTTAACTATTTCCATCCAACCAATCTGTTCGACTGGCAGGTATATTTATCTGTCAGTTTTAATGTATATTTTTGTGTATAGTTTTTAAAATAAAACTAAGGATTTCATCATTGCAGTTTTGCCCTTGTTACCTGATTATCTGGTCCATGCTAAGAATTCTGTCCTCAGAGGAGACATACTACCACATTTGTCTTATTTTTATACATTGTTAATTGGTTAGCTAGGTTTCAAATAACCGTTTCGTCCCTTTAGGATTAGCTAGCCGGGGCCTCTTCGCCCTGATTCAATAGGAAGAGTGGTGGCAGCAAATTAATTTGTATTCCAGCGAGAAATCGATAATTTTATTTTACCAATTGTACATACAATCGTGATTGTATCATGTATGGGCAGACCAACCAATCTTAAACGTCTATTGTGCTCACAGTGGATTCGCCTCCAGAAGTCTCTAGTGTACGAGACCTGTATGGCAACTTTGGCATAGTACGACGGGATTGGCGGGTGGTTGTCACAATTACCATCAACAACAAAGTGAAATGAAAAGAGGCTGTCAGATGACATCACGTGCAGACAGCCTCTCTGACCTTCTGAAACCTAGCCTGGGAGTTACCGTGACAGTATCATGGCGGTCTTATCTCCGAATGAAGACGTTGAGGAAAGTCTACATCACAGGAGATGTCACTGGAGGGATGAGGTATGTGGTGCTGTATTCTACTGTATATAATAATATCCATGCACATATTTGTTTCACGGTAGGGTTGGGGGGGGGGGGGGGGAATTGAGAATATAGCCCATCTTGCCACATTCTGGCTCCAGACTACTGTGCGTGTTCTGAATTCTGGGGTCTCACACCCATCTACTACATTATCTGTACTGAGAAAGTTATCACTGTGCTATCTGTGGTGTTACATGGGACTGCAGGTGACATCTACTACATTATTTGTAAAAAAAAAAAGGGCCGTGTCCACAGTTTAAGGGATGGGGCGCAATACATGGCTTGCCCCGGTTGCTGGCAACCCATGCTTCGCCACTGCAGGGGACATTCTAATTAATAGGACACTTTAGGGGGCATTATAACTGCTGGGTAACTATAGGGAGTATTATAACTACTGGGGCCTTTATAAGTAAAATTATAACTACTGGGGGACACTATAAGGGGCATTATAACTACTGGGGCACTATAGGGAGTATTATAACTACTGGGGGTGCTATAAGTGAAATTATAACTACTGGTAGCCCTATAGGGGGCATTATAACTATCGGGGACAGTATAAGAGGCATTATAACTACTGGGTTCCCTACAGGGGGTGCTATAAGTGAAATTATAACTACTGGTAGCCCTATAGGGGGCATTATAACTATCGGGGACAGTATAAGAGGCATTATAACTACTGGGTTCCCTACAGGGGGTGCTATAAGGGAGCATTCTTTACTGGGTGCTCTATAGACCGGCCTTATTACTATTAGGGCGCTATAGGGGGGCCTTAATACTATTGATGGCACTATAGAGGGCATTATTACTACTGGGGGCAGTATAGGGAAAATTATTTCGACTCTGGGGGTATTATTATTAAGCACAATATGAAGAGCACTACTACTAATGGGGGACTCTGAGGAGCATTATTACTATTAAAGGGGTTGTCCGGGTTCAGAACTGAACCCAGACATACCTCCATTTTCACCCCCCTGAAAATGCCCCCAGACAGCCCCCCTGACTTGAGCATTGGAGCAGTTCATGCTCTGATGCTCTCCTTTGCCCTGCGCTAAATCGCGCAGGGCAAGGGCTCTTTTGTTTACAATAACACACTGCCGGACGGAGGCTTCTGCCCAGCAGTGTGTTCGGTGACGTCACCGGCTCTGATGGGCGGACTTTAGCCGTTTTACTGGCTAGGGCAGCGTTAAATCCCGCCCATCCGTGCCGGTGACGTCACCGGGCTTCCTGGCAGACCCATGGAGAGGCCGGTATGTCACCGGGAACTCCTAAAAATGCCTTTGCCCTGCGTGATTTAGTGCAGGGCAAAGGAGAGCATCGGAACATGAACTGCTCCAAAGCTCAAGTCAGGGGGACTGCCTGGGTGAAAATGGGGGTATGTCCGGGTTCAGCTCTGACCCCGGACAACCCCTTTAAGGATACTATTACTACTGAGGGCACTCTAAGAAATATTACTATTGGCGGGCCTTTTGGGGACACTATTACAATGGGGGGGACACTATCTGTTTAGCACTATTATTGCCACAGTTTAGTACTTTTTGCAGGGAAGGGTGGTCACTCTACACACTCCCCTCAGCCCTGTCAAACACCTTGGGATGAACCTCACACAGACACACGCCAAACTCTTGTAGAAAGCCTTTCCAGAAGAGTGGAAGATGCTTTAGCTGCAAAGAGGGTCCAACTCCATATGGATTCAGACTGGGATGTCCATAGAGTGAACACGAGAAAAGCAGACAGTGTGACGCACTTTACACTCTCTCCCTTGCATAACCCAGGCCACGCCCCGCTCATCACGTGACAAATGAGCAGCGGCCCTACAGCATGGCGTACTGCCAGGAGTCACGTTACTGCTGTAAACAGCGACGTCATCCCGATCCCGCCGCCATTTCTCTCAACTTGCCTGCCGGAAGGACGCGATGGCAGCAGTAGGACGGCTGTTTTGCTCGGCGTGGAGTCGGTGTGCGGTGCCAGAGCTCCGAGCTCCCTGTGCCTGCTATCACAAGAAGGTAGAGTACCGCAGGCTGAGGCGGAGAATAGCAGGCAGTGGAGACTGAGCAGGTTATGTAGCAGAGCGCAGCAGGGTATGTAGCAGAGCGCAGCAGGGTATGTAGCAGAGCGCAGCAGGGTATGTAGCAGAGCGCAGCAGGGTATGTAGCAGAGCGCAGCAGGGTATGTAGCAGAGCGCAGCAGGGTATGTAGCAGAGCGCAGCAGGGTATGTAGCAGAGCGCAGCAGGGTATGTAGCAGAGCGCAGCAGGGTATGTAGCAGAGCAGAGCGCAGCTGGTGCGGACATAATGCTGGCTGCATGTAATGACAGTGCTCGTGCTGGGTTATAGGGTTTCTGTCATTTATTTCAGATTCAGACAGGGGGGTGTGGACAGACCCCAGAGGTGGCCAGTTCCCTTATCAATAACTATGGGGGCTCCAGTATCCTCCCCCTGTATCACAGACAGGAGCCTCTGCTGTGTACCTGATGCGCCATGCCATGTTTCCAGTGGGGGGGGGAAAAAACTCATTCTATCATTAACGGTTTTATGGAATTTAAAGGGAATCTGTCACCAGGTTTATACTTGCCTATATGGGGACAGCGTAAACTCTGAGGACAGGGACCCCCGATTCAAACGTAGGGTCACTCCAATTATTTTCTTGTTCTGTTGTCTACTTAAAATCCCCATTGAGAAGCTCCAGTGGGCTGCTGGGAGTCCGATTAAAGGGTTTCTGTCATCCCAATTTTCGCTATTAAACAGACTGACATAGATGTGAAAATGTCACCTGAATTTAACTCTGCATTTATTTCGTTTTCGGGTCATTTTTACTTTTAGTAAATGCAAATGAGCCTCTAGGAGGAGGGGGGGGGGGGGGGGGGGCGTTTTACCTGCTCCTAGAGGCTCCATTCGCCCACCTCATTTCCCTGCTCTTCTGTCTTGATTGACAGGGCCAGGCCAGCGTTGGTTTTCCTGCTGTGTGGATCTCGCGCCTGCGCCGTCCCATGCAGCGCAGGTGCAGTGAGGCAGCCGGCTGCCTGCCGTAAATTGGAAAGTACAACTTGTGCTGCAAAAAATAAGCCCCCATAAGGCTATGTGAATGGAAAAATAAAAAAGTTATGACTATGGGAAGGCGGGGAGTGAAAAACAAAAACGCAAAAATGGAAATTACCCCGATCCTGAAGGGGTTAATATCTTCATGCATTCACCATGTAATAACATTTCTGGAACATCTATTCTTGTTGCTCTATGTTGTGCCATTCCTTTGTTATTGCTACTAAAAGTTATGAATGATTGCGAGCAGTCTGCAGTAAGGGTACAGAGGGGTGGTAACCAGTTGGGGGGGGGGGGGTGTACCTGCACAGTCTGAAAATGACAGCACTGATTGGATAGAGTCAGACTGTACAGGGAGCACCCCCCCCCCCCTCCCCAACTGGTTACCTCCCCTCTGTACCCTTACTGCAGACTGCTAGCAATCCTTCATGACTTCTAGTAGCAATAATAAAGGAATGGCACAACATACAGACATAAGAATAGATGCTCCAGAATCGGTATTACATGGGAAACGCATGAAGCTATAAAACAGGCATGTCAGGGGTGGTGATAGGTGCTCTTTAAAAGGAAACAGTAGCTCCAGTGCCCGCTGTCCTCCACTTCCTGGTCCTCGACATGCCAGGAAAGGCCCACACAGCTGAGGCAGACAAAACTGACTGAACTTGCTTCTGAAATGGTGCGAGTTTCACTGAACGCATCCTGACACAATCTGTATCCTTCGTGTGAAAGAGGCCTAACTGTCCTGGAGAAAACATCAGGGGAAGAGGCTCGTGGAGATGACTAAGGCTACTTTCACACTTGCGGCAGAGTGATCCGGCAAGCAGTTCCGTCACCTGAACTGCCTGCCGAATCCGGCAGTCTGCGTGCAAACGGAAAGCATTTGTAGATGGATCTGGATGTGGATCCGTCTTACAAATGCATTGCAAGAACTGGTCCGTTTGTCATCCGGAGAAACGGATCCGTTATAAAAATATATATAATTTTTTTTTACATTTTTACCAGTCTGCGCATGCGCAGATCCGAAGGATGGATCCAGCATTGAGGTATTTTGGCACTAGTACAATCCTATAGGGAAACAAAAATGTTAGATCTGGCATTCAGGCAAGTGTTCATTTTTTTTCCGCCGGAGATAAAACGGTAGCATGCTGCGTTTATCTTTGTCCTGATCAGTCAAAAAGACTGAAGACATCCTGATGCATCCTGAACAGATTGCTCTCCATTCAGAATGCATGGGGATATGCCTGATCAGTTCTTTTCCGGTATAGAGCCTCTAGGTCGGAGGCTGGTGATTTTTCTTAAAGGGTTTGTCCAGTTTCGTGATATTGATGACCTTTCCTTACGATGGGTCGTCAGTGTCCAGTTGGTGAGGGTCCATCTCCCAGCACATTGTTCAGTGGCTGCTTGTAGCGGGGTTTCAGTGTAATTACATGGCTGTGCGGGTAAATATTGAAGCGGCTGCAGCGCTTGCGTGGGTTACTTTACGGTAATTTAAGGCTGCTGTGCGTGTTACCTTTGCTGCATGAAAAATCAAAACCTGCTGTTTTTTGAGTTTACAATAAAGCGTCTGCCTTTTTTTTCTAATGACATTCAACTCGTTGAAATCAATTAAGAGCAGAGTTCTCTAATAAATACAGGGTTACTCATTACCCAGCATGCCAGGGTGTCTGTGGGTTGGCAGTGCCAAGCAGCGCTCTATGCATGTAGAAAGTGACCTATTGCCAAGAGTAAACGATGTGATGTAAGCACTTTTGCGTTCTGGCCTATTGCATAAGCTATGTCTGTTCAGATGGTTTCCTCTAACCCATTTTTGCAACCAGGTGAAGTGCAACAAAATCAAATTTTTGCCATGTTTGCCCATGCCACAATTCTGTGGGGGCAGATTTCCTACTGCTGTCTGAAGTCTAGACACAAACGGAGACGACCTGATCACAGTGATGATTTTGCGGGAAGCTGCACACTCCTCTTGTGTTATTTTTTTCACCACATTATACAGTTCGTTTCCATGGTTGCGACCTCCCTGCAATCCAGCAGCGGAGGTCATACTTGCACACTATAGGAAAAAGCGCTGGCCTCTCTAGTGGCCGAGACCGTGGGCGCGCACATAGGCTGGCACTTTCTCCTATAGTGTGCAAGCACGGCCACCTCTGCTGGATTGCAGGGTATTTTCTGAAGTGATAGATTCCCTTGAATCTCTTGATAATTATGGTGCACGGCATGCGTGCCAGATTTCTGGATCAACCGTTGTCAATAGAAGCATTGAACTCCAGGTACATTGTGGTTTTTAAAAATGGGGTTAAAATCGATTTAAGGAAACCTCACAATTGTGCTTCTCGATTTCTGAATGATACATATATATTTTTCTCTCACAAATAAATCTTGCCCGTTTAGTTTAGACTTATTACATTTGCTGCGTGACAAGTTGGCAAGGCTACAAAATTTCCAGTGAAGGGCAGGGACAACTACTTTGACCTTCCTTCAGTAACGCATTCTCCATTTGTATATTTGCAGGTTGTTGACCACTATGAGAACCCGCGGAACGTTGGATCCCTTGACAAGACTGCAAAGAATGTTGGAACGGGCCTAGTGGGTGCTCCAGCATGTGGAGATGTTATGAAACTGCAGGTTTGTGTATCTTGTGTAATGTAGCTCTTGTGTAACTGCTGACCATGAATCATTTTCTGCTTCCACTGGTTTGTCTTGTTCCTAAAAAAAAAAAAAAAAAAAAAAAATCATTTTTGCACCATAGGTAATACCCCAAGTGGGGTTAGACACATTGTGTTACAATTTTTTTTTTTTTTTTTTTTTTTTTTTTTTTTTACAGCCTTTTTTCTTAGACTATTTGAAAAAGGTCTGAACAAAAAAAGACCTGGGCATCATGCCCGCGGCCGTTGTGCAATTTGCGGTTCCCAATGCACGGGCAACATTCGTGCGGCGGCCGGGATGGATCGAGACCCATTCAACATGAATGGGTCCGTTATCTGTCCGCACCGTAAAAAAAATAGAACATGTTATATTTTTTGCGGTGCAGTGGCACAGACCAACACCACGGAGGCACTCCGTAGTGCTTCCGTTTCGCATCTCGCAGATTGTGGACCCGTTCAAGTGATGCAGGGTACACACAGCGTTCGTGTGCAAGAAGTCTTGCTCATATATTTTTATCTTGCAGATTGAAGTGGATGAAGAGGGAAAAATTGTTGATGCCAGGTTCAAAACATTTGGCTGTGGTTCTGCAATTGCCTCCAGCTCTCTGGCTACTGAATGGGTGAAAGGGAAAACGGTAATTTTTACAGATTCGTCTCTTATGTTTGTTTTGTTCTTTATCATGTAGATCTCAACAACAGTATACTAAGATCTTAAAAATTCTAGGAAACTGAAATATTTGCGTTCAACAGTTCAAGGACTGGGACAATTTTTGGTTTTGCAGTATGTTTTTATTCCTCCCCTTCTTCCAAGACTCACAGCTTTTTTACTTTTCTGTCCAAGCAGCCTTATTAAAGCTAAGATTTAGTGGGGCAAGTTTCTTTTTTTTTTGTGGGAACAAGGTGACCAAAAATGTCCAAACAGCTGCTGAAGCTTCCCAAGCCTGTTATGGTAAGCTTCCTGTTAAGCTGTGCCTTTTCCAATTTTACATATGAAAATATATATTAAAACCCCCCCCCCAAAAAAAAAACTGGTATCTCCACCTCTGAAAATGTCTCCGCTTCAAAAATCTTTCTTTTAATGGAGCCCTAACGGACCCCATTATAGACTATGGCAGGCATCCTCAAACTGCGGCCCTCCAGCTGTTGTAAAACTACAATTCCTACAATGCCCTGCTGTATGCTGATACCTGTAGTCTGTTCGGGCATGCTGGGAGTTGTAGTTTTGCAACAGCTGGAGGGCCGCAGTTTGAGGATGCCTGGTCTATAGGATCCGTAGGCTCCGTTCGGCTCAGTTATGTGCCGAATCCGTCCTTTCCCTTGTCCTGCTCCTATAACTGAGCAGGAGAATGGAAAGGCTGAACGGTGATGTGAACGAAGCCCAAGCCTTTTTTCCCGTTTTCCAAAACAAGACATAGTAAATTAAATGGTGCTATTAGAAAATGCATCTTGTCCTACAAATAATAAGCCCTTATTAGCTATGTGAACAGAAAGTTAGGCTATTAGAATTTCAGGATGAAAAATACAAAATTAACAAAATATATTAGAAAATGTTTTTTATTAGGGCATTGTATGAAATCTTAAGATGTCCCTAAAGTTTTAGTTACTCTTGTAAGTGTCTTGTGCTGCCTCTTGACTTTGAATTCAATGGATTGTCTAACTTTGCCTTAGGACCATGTCTGCATTCATTCTCTCTTTTGGGTATTCTCAACTTTGCAATTGGATGAAGGAAAACCGTTGCCGATACAAGATTATTGACGCACATCAGCCATCTAGACACGGGAAAGACTTGCTGTGTGTTTTGAGATGTGATTAATTATTTTGCATCATTTCATAGGTTGATGAGGCAATGACCATCAAGAACACAGATATTGCCAAAGAGCTCTGCCTTCCCCCAGTGAAGCTTCACTGTTCTAGTAAGTATGCCATCACAGTGCCTAGGGGTGGGGCTGTGTGCGGGCAGCTGTTAGGATTTGTCTTTATATTGAACCTTTTTTTTTTTTTTTTTTTTTTATTATTCCTTTGGTGTGTGTTTTTTTTTTTTTATTTTTTTTTTTTTTTTAAATATGAACAAGAAGCTTTCATGGGTTACTTTCAGTGTATAATAATCTATGACCTTCTGAAGGACATACAGGTTATCTGCTTGTTGGTTCACACGGACAGAAAAATCCAACAAGTATTTTGCTTATGGAATCCCCCGTATAATCATTTAGCTTAAGCCTCTGCTCCCTGCCACATGTTTCTGCTACCGATTCGCATACAGTTTAGCATCATTCATTGGCACTAATCAGTGTGTGCCCACCGCCTCAGTCTCGGCACCTTTTCTGGTGTGGAAACTAGGTAGAAGGCTGGATGCTTCTTTTATTCATCCCTGCAAAAAAAAAAAAAAGCGCCAGTCACGACCTTGACTGAAAACATGCAGAATTTGAGGTATTTTACCATGCGGTTTCCCAGTCTACAGCAGAAAAACTCCATGTGAACTAGGGAGCTACAACCATGATACTTTGTACTGTTCAACTTTCTGTGTTCTGTTGACAGGTGGGTGGATTTATTCTGAAGGTTCTTTTCGGTTTTTGTCTGGTTGAACAAGCACATTTAAGCGTTTAAAAATAAAATGCGACCAAGTTGACATACCCTCTGTAGCTACAATGTTATATGATGTAATTCTTTACAATAACCTGCAGGTGGTGCTACCATCCACTAATTTTCTTTAAAGCGTTTATCTGGTAATATATATTGATGACTTAAACTCAGGATATGTCATCAATATCAGATCAACGGGGGTCCCGGTCAATTCATAGGCCATGTAAAGTCGACATCACCGTATATCGGTCACTTGGCCTAGTTGCAGCACAGCCCTATTGAAGTGAATGGGGCCGAACTGCAATACCAATGTGTACAGAGCTGTTCTTGGAAAGCTGCCGGGAGCCAGCTGCGCTCCCCACAGCCCCGGGGAGAGCGGCGTCTCCCTGAAACAGCTGATCGGCGAGGGTACCAGGCCTTGGACCCCTGCAGATCTGATAATGATGACCCAGTGCTAAAGACAAAAAAAAAAATACCTAGTAGCCATTGACTCCTGAACTGAAAAATTTAGGAGCCAATTTAAATTTTTTGTCGCCAAATCGAAACTGAATCAAAATCAGATCAGCGTAGGGTTATTTCAATACCAAAATTTTGATTAGGTTTCGACACCATAAAAAAGTATTGCGATACTCAATACCACGCCAAAAAAAAAAACTATGTGCATTCCACATTTTATAAAACCGTTCGGCCTATAATAGAACAGTCCTAACCTGTTTTTTTGAGGTGACAAAAAAAAATGTCGAATCGCATGTTTTTTATTTATTTCTGTTACGGCGTTCACCGCATAGGGGATATTTTTTAATAGTTTGGACTTTTCGTACGCAGCGCTATGTAATGTTTATTTATTGTTTATATATTTATGTAAAATTGGGAAAGGGGGGATTTAAACTTATTATTTTATTGTTTGTGTTGTGTTTTTTATATATACTTACTAGGGCTGCACGATATATCGCAAAAAAAATCGAATCGCGATAATCGGCAAATGCGATTTGGCCGACCCGAAAATGCCGCGATTATATATGTAGGGGCCCCGCGCACAAAACTGGCTTTGTGTAAAGTATTTTACTACTGTGTGAAACAAGCTCTCTCCTATTGATAACGGGTCCAGCCTCTGTACTCACTGTCACTATGAATGCACGGCAGCGAGCGGGCCGGCCGGCACTTAGTAACGCTCCTGCTTCCTGAAGTGGGAGGAGCGTTACTAAGTGACGTCAGTCACGCGCCGGCCGGCCAGCTCTCTGCCGTGCATTCATAGTGACTGAGTACAGAGGCTGGCCATGTTATCAATAGGAGAGAGATTGTTTCAGACAGTAGTAAAATACTTTACACACAAAGTAAAGCCACTGCCACTTTTGACTTAAAAAACTGAGGGGTTTGGGGGGGGGGGGGGGGGGGGGCGCACTGCGCCACCAATGAAGATAACTGACCTGTTGATACAAATACAGGAGGCGGGTTCCGGAATCAAATAGCCGGGACCCGACCTCTATGACAGGGAGCTGAGATCACCGGCAGTTGACCCCTCAGGTGCCGCACTGCCTTTTATTTTTTTTTACTTTAGTCACCGGACAATCCCTAAGACATTGTGCATAAGCAGTGAGAATTCCAGTTCTAATTGCAGCTCTTCCCATTCCACTTCTGAAGATGAAGTTATACCGTACATACTGGTTGCAAAGATGATGCCGCTCCATTAGATATACTGTTGTCTTCTCCCATTTATAATAAATGAGCTGTCATAAGCTCATTGAGAGCCATGATGTATCTTTGTAATCCCAGTGTTCCTTTTCCACTGCCTTTATACAAGTATGTATGTGTATATAGCCCAGCCATCATAATGGAAGCACTTTCCTAATATTGTTACCCATTGATTAATGGACTCCACAATACCTCTGAAGGTGTCCTGTGGATCCCCCCACCCCCCACATCATACAGATGCTTAGTTGGATTGAGATCTTCAGAGTTTAAAATATATTGATGACCTATCCTCTGGATAGTTTCATCAGTATTTGATCGGTGAGGGTCTGACACCCGGGACCCCTGCCGATCAGCTGTTTGAGAAGGCACAGTGCCATACATTGTATCATGTGAACGATGAATGTGCCATCACATGGTGCAAGGAAATCTGAGAGAGGGCTGTGCTGCTTCCTTCTCAAACAGCTGATCAGCGGGGATCCCAGGTGTCTGACCCCCCATTGATCAAAACTCCTGAAAAAAACCTTTCAGTGGTTAGCACTGGAGTCCTAGGTTTGAATCTGACCAAGGACAACATCTGCATGGAGTTTGTATGTTCTCTCCGTGTTTGTATAAGTTATTTATTTTTATTTTTTGTCTGTACTTTCCAATGCCACCATTTAGAATTGCATACAATGTAGGGTGAAGCTGGGGGGAAAAAAAATCACCTTAGGGCTCATGCACATGACCTTATCGTGTTTTGCAGTCCGCAGATCCAATTGCGGATCCGTGAAACCCGGGTGCTAGGCCGGAATAAATACTTTTATATTGCATTAGTCTGGCCATTTTTGGATGCAGTGATACTAATGATTTTCTTTTTATGTGGATGATTTGAATTTTTTTCTTTATATAAATTTTTAAAATGTCTTTTTTACATTTATTTTTAGTCCTCCTAAGTTTAAGGAATAAAGTCCCACTGGGTCTTCCTTGGCTGACGATTGTGCTTTTTAGTGGCATTGTCTTCAGCTTCCTGTATTTTGCTCATCTGCCAACTTTCGCCCAGATAGGGTCACGTACTGCTGCAGCCAGTGACTGGCCTCAGCTGTGACGTGTCCCCAAGTAGCAAATCACCCTGCAGTGACAGGCTGTTTGGGGACACATTACTGCTGAGGCCAGCCATTGGCTGCGTCGGCACACATGACTTGTTCTTGTAAAAGTTAAAAATGGGGACCAGAAGTCAAGTGAAGAGAGCCTTAGACCCATGGATGTGGAACGGAGGGAAGCAGGAGTGTGGTGGTTTTATATTATTATTTTTATTATATATATATATATATATATAATATATATTGTTTTTTGTTTTTTTTACATGTACGGCTGGATGAAAAAATAAATAAACTGACAGCCCTTTTAGGCCAAAGCTATATGGCAGGGATGGCGAAACTGAGGCTGTCCAGCTGTTGCAAAACTACAACTCCCAGACTGCCTACAGCAGGGCATGGTGGGAGTTGTAGTTTTACTACAGGTGGAGAGCCGCAGGTTGGCCATGCCTGCTATATGGCAACACTGGTTGCGCAACAGCTGTCACAGCCAGGATTGCTGAGTAGCGGTGATCCCATAGAAATGAATGGCATCGCCACAGCAGTTGCAAGAAATCCAGCTATGTTGGATTTCTTGTGACTGCCGCTGCAATCCCATGCATTTCTATGGAATCCTTGCTACTCAGCGATCCTGGCTGCAACCAGTGTTGCCGTGTAACCCCAGTAAGTAACATCTGCTCACAACATTTTTTTATCTAAAAAAAATGCAGCAGTATGCTGTAATGTGTCATTTATTCCTTAAAATCTGCTGACTCTGAGCTCAGTAGTCTTGTGGGCAGTCATCAGTGATGGACAGCTACCTCTATATACAGTCATAAACTGCCCACATGACTGCTATGCACAGAACATGCTGCACACAGATTGGGAACGTTTTCACTGCAACCACTCCCATTTTTATTTTTGGGGGCTATTCACACGAGTTTATTCTGGACATATTAAGGGGCTGTGCCGTGTTTTGAAGTTATCTCCTAGCCACAGGATAGGGGGATAACTAACCAGTGAAGTCTTTGCGTCTGTGAAAACCACTGACAGAAAATGGATGGTATCTGTGTTCTGTCAGTGGTTTGTAATGACCATTACTATGAGATGCTCTGGAAATCCGTGCACACACAAAAGGATGACACATGGAAGACAAAAACAGACGTACGGATGTGGTCATGGATGAAACGCAAAACTGGACGTTTGTATCACAGCCTGACTGACTTGAGCTCATAGCATCATAGATTCCTGTGATGTTGTGAGATGTCTAGAATACGCTCTTGTGAATAGCCCCTAGTATCTACTTCTGTTGACATGTCCAGGGGAGATAGAATTAGCTTCTGAATGGGACAAACTGAACTCCGACCCCTTATATTAAGTGACAGAGCTTCCTTTTTTTAAGGTAAGCATTTTATAAAACACATGTTGGCTGTGGTAAAGTAAAGACCTGTATATAATATGTTTGGTCTTGCCTATTTTCTTTCCAGTGCTTGCAGAGGATGCAATCAGAGCGGCCTTGGCGGACTACAGACTTAAGCAAAGCAAGGAGAAAGCAGCAGCTAGCAACTAGTCATCCAACTACCTGGACACTTAATAATGCCGTTCTCGTAGGATATAGGGCTTGACTTTACCATTAGAACAGCAGACTCGATAATGCGCACAACTATACAGCAGCTTGTTCAACTGTGTGAGTGTTCTCTCTGTAACTGTATGATTTCTTAGTTTTGTAAAATGTGCTCTTAAAGAAGAAGGGTGATGGTCTTGATTCTGACATGTATTGTACTGATTCTGTTTATGATTCAGGAGTATGCAATTGTGTAAAATGCTGCAACTACTTGTGAAATAGAAGGAAAAAAATAAGTACAAAGGCATCAGTGGGATTTGGTAGTAGCCTTAACTAGTCCCCCCCCCCCCCCCTTCCTTTTGGTATGTGGTTTTATTAAATTATGTTACAGATTAAGGCCTCGTGCACACAACCGTTGTTTTGGTCCGTAACCGATTTGCGGATCACAAAACGCACAACGGTCGTGTGCATGAGGCCTTAGCCACATTAAACCAGTGTTAGTGTTTGAGGCTCACATGTGCTGCACACACATCACAAATGTATGTGGGGCAGACAGTGACCCAGCACGGGTGTAAGAAGCTTTTCAGTTCTGTGGTTTAAAACCACTCTCATTAGGATAGCACTCAGTCTGGAACTATGGAAAGTCATGAAAGTCTATATGGTAAGTTACAGACCTATACATGCCCAAAGGGTCTGTTGTAGGCTAGGTTCACAAATAGCAATTTGCTGTGAATCCTAAAGGGAGGTACAAAATAGAGATTTTTTTTATTTTTAATCCACACACAAAAAAAATAACTGCTCAGTGTGAATGTGTGTCGGTCATGCTTATATTGCGGCCCGCAAACATTCACTTGAATGGGTCTGCAATCCAGAAGATAGAGTGGAAGGCCACGGAAGCATTACGGAGCGCTTCTGTGGCATTTTGGTCTGTGCCCCTGCACCGCCCCAAAAAACTAACATGCTGTTTTTCGGGGGGGGGGGGGGGGGAGGGGTTTGCGGTGCAGACTGATCAAGTTAAATGGGTCTGCATCTGTCAGCACCGGCCACACTGACTGTGCACGTACATCGGGGACTGCAATTTGAGTTCCTCGATGCACGGCATGGGCAGCACACGTTCGTTTGCCATGAGCCCTTACTTTCCTTAGATCTTAAATGTGTGCACAAGTATTGTGGTCTGAGATTATGTGGAGTCCTTCTTCTTCTTCTTTTTTTTTTTTTTTTTTTCTTTTTTCAACTTTATTATTTTCGGACACCTGCGCCAACTCCAAGGAAGCTGTTGATCCAAAGTGAAAACTGATATATAGATTTTTTTATTTTTTTTTCTTGCAGAGGAAAGAGTGCTTAATCAAAGCTTCATAGTTTTGTACGTAGTGTATAGTGTAAGCAAGAAAACTCAATCACCCATCTTTTCTTCTTGTATATATATTTCATATTAAAAATGAAATATAAAATCAATTTGCTGTTTTTTTTGTTTTGTTTTTTTTGGTTTTTTTTCTTGAATGCTTCCTTCACACACATTTAGTCTGATGTTTTTTGTTTTGTTTTTCTGCTAAAAAATGTTTCTTCAGTCATGGAAAAAATGCCAAAGCCATGCTGCAATAAAAAAATAAAAAATCCATTGCCCCCCCAAATGAACACACTACAAGTGAAAGACATGCTGCTAAATAAAAACACATCTCTACTTCATTTCATAATTCTCATTGACTTACAGCTACCATCTGGGGGTGGCGTTTATTTTGTTTTAGTTTTTTTTTTTTATAAAAACTAATGCGTGAAAGTATTCAGCAAAAACAACAGTAAAAGGTGTGAATCCACCCAAAGCTGCATCGGTTATTTGACAATTCTTTATTTTAAGAAGTCCATAATATGTCCCCCTAAACTTGAGTTAGTGGGTGCACCAGCTTCCACTCAACAGCACTATTTGTGCATAAGATTCGCGGTATGTAAATTCGCGTGTGAGCCCTCTCTGCACTATGTAGTGGCCGAGGTTATAAAATATCTGAACAGCTAGAATGGGAGTTTGTACAGTATAGCATATATATATATATCTAGGGATGGCCAACCTGTACCTCTCCAGCTGTTTCAAAACTACACTGCCCAGACCGTCTACATACAACTATCAGCCTACAGCAGGGCATGGTGGGCATTGTCGTTTTAAAACAGCTGGAGAGCCACAGGTTGGCCATCCCTGCAGTATAGTGCTCCATTGACCACTAAGGAGCACTGAAACGCTTGTGTGCAGTACAGGGAATCTTTTGCTCCTCTCTTCTCCCAGTTGGGGCTATTTTGTGGGTGGCACTGCTTTTTTATATTTTAGGAAAAAAATAAAAATGATTTATACATGTTTATTATTAACCAAAACTCAGCAGTGGATTCTAAAAGTAGAAAATGAAATGCATATAGATTTTTGGTTGTGAGATGGGTGAATTTCCCATTTATTTATTTTTTGCTTTACTTGCCATTATGTTTATTAAAGGAGAAACATGGTGTTTGGAAGGTGAGTTGTGTGAGTTATTTATAATTGGGTTCCCATTATGGCAACCGGTGGTGGTTCCAGAAGTCAGACCTCCACCCAGTGGAGCAAGTAATTCCTGCACATATACTGTATATTACAACCAACACTCTGTCCTATGCCTGGGATTGGCAATTACTCTGATCCTGGCCATTAGGCCTCTTTCACACGGGCGTGTGCACCCCGTTGCTGTATTGCGGACCCACAATGCACGGGTGCCGTTCTGTGGGCATTCCGCATCACGGATGCGGACCCATTCACTGCAATGGGTCCGCAAATCCGGAGATGCAGAACTGAAGCACCACGAAGTGCTTCCGTCCCGTACTTTCGTTCCGCAAAAAGATAGAACATGTCCTATCTCTTTGCGGAACGGCCGGATCGTGGACCCATTGAAGTAAATGGGTCCGCGATCTGCTGCGGCTGCCCCACTGACTGCTTGTGAATTGCACGACCATGGGGCACACACGCCCGTGTGAAAGAGGCCTTAATCCCATGTAAGTAATTACTCGAGGAAGGAGACTCCCTCCATTACCTCATTGGCCACCATGTGATGTGATTGATGGTTTCTGTGGCAGGGAAGGGCCTAATAATGGTCCCCAGATTTGCCTTTTAGTACCCCTCTTAAACCTTGACATGTTTAATACTGTGCAAAATTGTTGTAATAAAAAAAAAAAAAAAAACTATACATTGTCATTTAAACCACATGGTGAACATCAAAAAAGATTGCAGAATAATTCTTTTATTTCCCTCTGTAAAAGTTAATAAGCTATATGTACACCAAACTGGTGCCCTGCAGAATATAAGCGCTCTTATGACTGTTACAAGGGGGGAAAGTTGTGGCTTCTAGAAGGGATGAAAAAAACACATTGGAACACATACACAGTAAGAGGGTCAGGAATGAGGTTTTGATACAGCAGAAATCATAGCATTTAGAATAAAGCTGCAGCATAGGACAGCACACTAGTCCTGCTTAAAATATGCACAAACTCTAGGGCTGCCACGTAACAAAACTATGATGGAAATTTTACATATGGATATGTATACATGAGACCTTTAGAAGATCTACATTCCTTAAAGCCTAATTTCCTTGAGCTTTCCTATGTTATTTTTTTTCTTCTGCTGTTGAATGCAATCTTTAAATAATTAGATAATGGGTTATAAAGAATAGGTTAAAGTGGTGTTCGCATTTGGGCATTTATATAAATATCCAATCG
The DNA here is from genome assembly GCF_014858855.1 of Bufo gargarizans. NCBI lineage: Eukaryota > Metazoa > Chordata > Amphibia > Anura > Bufonidae > Bufo > Bufo gargarizans. The sequence goes on from NC_058080.1 coordinate 514,259,104, forward strand.
GTGTGTGTCCCAGGGGTAAGGCCCGCACCTATCTCAAAAGAAGGGCCACTTCTCATAAAACTGCTCCAGTAACAGTGGCACGAATGGGGCCCTATTCTTGACATGGTGAGGGTCCCAGAGGTGGGAACTACAACTATTATAGGCGCTTATTGTATATCCTATAGACATACCATTAATGTTCAGATAGGAATACCCCTTAAAAGGAAATGTAACAAGTGTTAGAGCTGTACGTAAATGATGTCTGACTTCCCAGAGAAGGATTTTTGAGGCATTTTGTCCCTGCTAGAGTATCTTGGCTGAGCTTCCTGTTTATATTGGCCTGTCTCTAGCTACTTTACAAACATCTAGAGAATGGCAAGGGGCACGATAGAGATTTTACATGAACTTTACCTGTTGTTGGACCACATTGATGTGGCTACTGTTAGGAGTGTTTGCATTTTATAATTTTTTATTCTATAGTGTGTCTTTTGTGAACTATTTTGGTGCCTTTCTGTGACCATTATAGGTCAAGATCATGTGCCAGTTACCTCAGCTACTGCCTCACTATGCCTCAAATAGTGTTTTAGCTCTGTGCGCATGTCCGTTTGTAAAACTTCTTAGGCTGAGTGCACATCAGCGTTTCAGTTCTCAGTTCCTCTAGTCCAGGCATCCTCAAACTGCGGCCCTCCAGCTGTTGTAAAACTACAACTCCCACAATGCCCTGCTGTAGGCTGATACCTGTAGGCTGTTCGGGCATGCTGGGAGTTGTAGTTGCCTGCTCTAGTCCCTCCGGAAGTTTTAAAAAAGTCATTAAAACATATCAGTTTTCCCACTCCATAGACATTTATTGACGGATGTAAGCATTTGTTTGCGTCAGTTATTATCCAAACCGTTTCCAATCTGCTTTTTTGTCCGTCCAAAAAAGGGTATTCGGAACGGATTGCACAATAACTGACAGAAGCAAATGCTTACATCCGTCTATGGGGTTGGAAACTGATACGTTTTATTGACACTTTTTGTCGCTTCTGGACGGACTAGAGGAACTGAGAACTGAAACGCTGATGTGAATTTACAGCAACTCAGCCATGAAATTGTAGGCCACATAAAGTTACAGAGCGTGGTCGCCGAGTGCTGAGGTGCATAGAGCATAAAAGTCACCAACGCTCTACTGACTGCATAACTGGAGTTCAAGATCTACTCTGGCACTTCTCAGGCCCCTTTCACACGACCGTATGGCTTTTTCAGTGTTTTGCGGTCTGTTTTTCGTTTCAGTTTCTGTTCTGTTTTTCCGTATGGTATATACAGTATATAGTAATTACATAGAAAAAAATTGGGCTGGACATAACATTTTCAATAGATGGTTCCGCAAAAACGATACGGATGCATTTCTGTATGTGTTCAGTTTTTTTTTTGCGCGGACCCATTGACTTGAATGGAGCCACAGAATGTGATTTGCAGGCAATAATAGGACGTGTTCTATCTTTCAACAGAACGGAAACGGAATGCATACAATTACATTCAGGTTTTTTTGCGGAACCATTGAAATGAATGGTTCCGTATATGGAACTGCAAAAAACGGGCCGTAAACGGAAAAAAAAAACTATTGCGTGAAAGAGGCCTTACACTGCTTGGTGATTTTAAATATGCTCTTCACTCATACAATGAGAGGCTCTATCAAGTCATGTTTTTGCCATACGCTGAATGTATAGATTGGGGGAAAATAGGTTGCAAAAGTGAAGCACGCTACACTTTTGCATCCTGCAAAGCCTGGCCAAAAAAAAAAAAAAAGTACACATAATTTACAATTTTATTAATAATTGCATTTTATGGTGACTAATACCACTGTATTGCATCAGTATGAGACATTAATTTACCATATACGTTAAACGTAAGATAAAAATGCGATTTTTAAACCCAGCCCAAGAGCGTGGTTGTGTTAGAAACATGCAAGCAGTACTATCTTGTCTGAAAATACACCATGAGGTTTTTAATTGGATATAAGTTGTTACAGTGATGGCCCATGGCAACAGCTGCTTCACTTACCAGTGATGGGTCTCTGCTAACTGGCGGCACGGACCCACTCTTCTTCCTGGCAGTCTGGCTTCAAGGCTCTCTCTATTTCTCCTTGCAGGCTGCAGCCTGCTTCCTGGCTTGGCCTCTCCTCCAGTATCCGTAAGGTGTACGCCTGTGCTCCATCCAGCTCTTAAAAGGGTTTTCCAAGACTTTAAGGCCTCATGCACACGACTGTATGTATTTTGCGGCCTGCAAAAAAACGGATCCGCAAAAAATACGGATGTTGTCCATGTGCATTCTGTATTTTGTGGAACGGAACAGCTGGCCCCTAATTGAACAGTGTGCAGATGTACAACTACAGCACTCATCCGAAGGGCTTACCTGGGTACATGTCCCAGGTTGATCTCTTCCACCCCAGGGATCTATATAAATACTTAAATTTGGTTTGAGACAGCACCCCAGATGATCTTCAAGAAAAATTCATACTTTTATTGATTTTTCAACATCAGTGGTACATGTTATAGCAACGTTTCGGGACCAAATTGGTGCCTTTCATCGGGCTTACTTATACAGCCTAATGAAGGGCACCAATTTAGGCCCGAAACGTTGCTATAACATGTACCACTGATGTTGAAAAATCAATAAAAGTATAAATTTTTCTTGAAGATCATCTGGTGTGCTGTCTCAAACCAAATTTAAGCCTTAATAGATAAATACGGACATATGGAAACGGAATGCACACGGAGTAACTTCTGTTTTTTTTTTATTGCGGACCCATTGAAATGTTCCATATACGGTAAGCAAAAAAAATGGACACGGAAAGAAAATACGTTTGTGTGCATGAGCCCTTATACTGATGACCTATCCTCTAGTTGGTTATTGAGGGGCTGAGAAGACTGTCAGGATCCCTGCTCCTTACCTCCCGCATGTCGCGTCCGGACACTCAGGGAGTCACTCCGGTCTGTTAGCAATCTCCTCATCGCGATCCGATAGTTTTGGCACTCACGATTACACCACTGGAAGTCGTATGCGGCTTGTGCGTTCCAAGAGGTACTTCCGGTCCATGGAACACACTCTGAGGGGGCGGAGTTACAATTGGGGCACAGGACCATAGCAGAAGTCGCCCGCTGATCTGAGGTCTGCAGGTAAGAGTATTTAAAAGGGGATCAGAGGTGATAGATTTAAATATGTCTGAGCCGGGTACTGGTCAGATGGAAGCCTCTCAGGGACCCTCTATTGTAAGTAAAAAGTCTCTGGAGGCGGGGAATGCTGGTTCTTACCCTTGCTAAACCCTTTTATCTCTCTCTCTCCCTCTCCCCCTCTCTCTCTTTCTCTTCCTCTATATATGCAGAGTAAGAAGGATGGGGCTCAGAAAAAAAGCTAGTCCAAAAACTATGTGTTCCGTTAGATTGCCTGTCGCATATAACCAAAAACTCAGTAAAAAGTGTACCTCTAATATGGTAAAAGACCTGGTCCTGTCTATTAGGGAGGAGCTAAGAGATGTAGTAAGGGAAGAAATTAGATCTGCCATAGCAGAGAATCCTGTGGTTACCCCGGGGACATCTAGCGCAAAACATAGGGATACGAAAATGAGTATCTCTGGCTCATCATCCTCTGACTCAGAGCATGAATCAGATTCTGAGGATCCGGACTCCAGGGATTCATCTGGGTCTGATTCAGAATTTAAAAACTTTCTCTTCTCAGGGGACACAAAAGAGTTAGTAAAAGCTATCAGGGCAACTATCGGTCTTTCGGATGAAAAAGTGCAGAGGTCCGTACAGGACAAAATGTATAGCTCACTGGAACAAAAGAAAAAGAGTTTTTCCAGACCACAAAAACATGCAGGAATTAATAAAAAGGGAATGGAAAACTCTGGATAGAAAACTTTTTATCCCAAAGACGATGAGACGTCGCCTTCCTTTTTGTGAAGAGGATGAGGCCCTGCTAACAACCTGCCCTAAAGTTGATGTATCCCTATCTAAGGGGCAAATGCTCTTCCATTTGAAGATATGCTGACCCTAAAAGACCCCATGGACAAGAAGGCTGATCAGGTTTTAAAAAAGACCTTGGATGCTAGTGCTGCGCTATTTAAGCCTAATCTGGCGGCCATGTCCGTTTCCAGATCATTAAAAAGGTTGTTGTTACAGTTAGAAGCTCTTCTAAAGGAAGGAGCATCTTATGACACACTAAAGGACTCCTTTAATCTACTCGTGAAAGCTGTTGACTTTCAGTCAGACTCTACTGCATAGTCAGTCAGAATGGCAGCAAAAGCCACGGGCTTAGCAATGGTGGCTAGAAGAGCTCTCTGGCTGAAATCCTGGTCTGGTGATATCAGTTCCAAGATGAGACTATGTGGTTTACCTTTCTATGGAAACTTAATGTTTGGCCAAGATTTAGAGTCTATTTTAGAGAAGGCCTTAGACTCAAAAAAGTCCTTCCCTAGGGATACAAATAAAGGGAAATTTCCCTTTCGAAGAATTAAAAAAGGGGGTTCCTTTTTTTTTTCCTTTCAACTAGGGAAACCCTTTGGTCAAAAGAAAAAAAATCAGAAAGGTGGAAAAAGAGGTTTCCTGTTTACACCAAGAAATACAGAATCTACCAAACAATTACGTCAGGGAGGTAGGAGGAAGACTAAAGTTTTTTGTAAAAGAATGGGAATAGATCACAGTAAATCCCTAGGAATTAAATATCATTACAAAGGGTTACGACATTACCTTTCGGCTTCCTCCTCCCTCAGACGTCTTTAGAATAACCCCTATCTAGAAATCAGCCATCTTACAGGGAAAATTGGAAGAGGGGATTCAGAATCTATTGGCTCAGAAAGCCATTATTTAGGTTCCTCTCTCACAACAAAAAAAGGCTACTATTCAACAATTTTCCTGGTAAAAAAAAACGGATGGAAAAGCTTGATTAATAATAAACCTAAAGAGCCTGAACAAATTCATAAAATGTTAGATTCAAAATGGAGACGATAAGATCCATAATAAATCTATTAAAAGAAGGAGATTTTTTTGCATCAATAGACCAAAAAGATGCTTATTTCCATATTCCGCTATGCGAAAAATCTAATAAATTTCTCTGCATAGCGGTTTTTTTTGGGGGGGGGGGGGGGGGGGAACGGTAATTTCCAGTTCCAAGTACTTCCCTTTGGAATCACCTGCGCCCCAAGAATGTTTACCAAAGTAATGCTAGAGGTAGTGGCTCATTTAAGAAGGCCAAACATCCTAATTATACCCTACCTGGACGATCTGTTGATCGTAGGCAACTCAAAACAAGCACTGGAAAGCAATCTGTTTTTAACTTGTCAGACACTGTATCAGACAGGTTGGTTAATAAACTGGAAAAAGTCAAATCCTTGCCCTTCTGGGGTCCGTCTAGATTCTACTTGTCAAGAGACAGTTCTTACAACCCAGAAAGTAATGGGGATAAGCGAAAAAGTGACAAGATTTCAAAACCAATCTGTATGTACAATCAGGGAAGCAATGAAGCTACTGTGTTCCCTGACCTCACGCATCCCAGCCGTAAAATGGGCACAGTTCCACACTCGGATCCTACAAGAGTGGATATTAGGGTGTTAGGACAGAAGTCCGGAATCAATAGGGGGGGAAATTCAAATCCCTTTGCTAGTAATTCAGTCCCTGCAGTGGTGGAAACAGTCAGAGCATCTGTTAAAAGGTGTTCCATGGAATCCCGAACATCTGATTATTATTACGACAGATGCAAGGCTTTGGGGATGGGGAGCGCACTGCTCTCATCTCTATTTCCAAGGAAAATGGTCCGACAGTCAGAAATCTCTTGCTTCAAATCAAAGGGAGTTGACGGCGGTCTGGGAACCAATAAAGGCGTTTGCTCATTACATACAAAGACGTTTAGGTAAGAACAGACAATACAACAGTAGTTGCTTACCTGAATCCCCAAGGCGGAACAAGAGGTTAAGCACTGAGCCAGTTAACAAAAAAAATATTCTTCTGGGCGGAGATTCACTTAAGATCCCTATCAGCTATACATCTAAAAGGGTCCCAAAACAGATTTTTTAAGCAGAACTTCTTTAAAATCAACAGTATGGAGCCTAGAGAAACAGTTTTTTCTCCAAATCACAGAATTATGGGGGCTCCACAAGTGGATCTATTTGCCTCAGCAATAAATGCAAAAATAAAAAAGTTCTTTTCCCTAAATCCTTTCGACAGAAATATAGGGGTAGACGAAAATTGGATTTTCAACTGACATATGCCTTTCCCCCTCTTCAGCTAATTCCCAGGGTTAAAAAAAAGATTTGGCTAGCCGGGGCCCATGTGATTCTAATAGCCCCTCTATGGCTGAAAAAAACTTGGTTCCTATTGCTGAAGACTTTGTCAGTCCAGAGCCCATGGATTCTTCCTTGGAAACAAGATCTATTGTCTCAAGGTCCGATCTGCCATCCCAAAATAGAAAGGTTACATCTGACAGCCTGGAACCTAAAAGGATCATTTTTAGGTCAAAGGTTCTATCAGAAGCCATTATCGACACTATGTCAGCCAGCAGAAAAGATGTAACTTCAAAAATTTACCGCAAAGTTTGGAGAAAGTTCTGCAGTTGGTGTGTTCAAAAAAAACTTCTTCCCAGAAGTTTTCGGTCCAAGCAGTTTTAGGCTTCCTGTAGTCAGGCTTTGAAAATAGATTACGTCCAAATACATAAAGGGTGCACATATCAGCATTAAGTGCTGTATTTGGAGAAAAAATTGCAAAGCACCCATGGGTTATTAGGTTTTTGAGAGGGGCAGATAGGTTAAGACCATTTCTAAGACCTATGGTTTCCCCTTGGGACCTCAATTTAGTACTATCAGGCCTGACAAATGCCCCCTTTGAACCCCTGTCAGAAACCTCCCTGAGATGTTTGTCACTAAAAACCTTATTTTTGGTGGCGATTACCTCAGCGTGTAGAGTAAGTGAAATTCAAGCTCTAAAGATAGTGGAACCCTTCTGCATCGTGTTTTCAGACAGAATTGTGTTCAGATTAGACAATTCCTTTCTTCCCAAAGTGGTATCAAATTTCTACAGACAAGAAGAAATTATTGTCCCATCGTTTTGCTGGAACCCAAAATCAGAGGGAGAAGAGAATTTTCACAAGCTGGGTGTACAGTAGGGCCGTGTTACTCTATCTCGAAACCACAAAAACGTTCAGAAAGACAGACTATTTATTTGTCGAGTTCAGTGGAGCACATAAAGGCCATAAAGCCACAAAAAACTCATTATTCAGATGGATAAAAATGGCGATCTTAGAATCATATAAGTCGTTAGGTATTCCTCCACCAAAATCTTTTACGGCACATTCCACAAGATCTGTTGCAGCATCCTGGGCTGAGAGGGCAAATGCCTCATTAGAACAGATCTGCAGGGTAGCAACGTGGTCAAGTCCTCATACATTTATTAAACATTATAGAGTGGATACTAGGGCTAGTCAGGAGCTCGCTTTTGGCAGAGAGGTGCTTCAGGCCATAGTTCCTCCCTAAATAGGAGTATTAATCTGTTATATCTCATGGTATGCCGTCATGGAAGATGAAAGGAAAAAAGCAAATTACTTACCTGTAATTCCCTTTTCATGAATCCTCCATGACCATGACGGCATGGATCCCCCCCCCCCCCAAAAAAAGGAGATATATATATACACTCACCTAAAGAATTATTAGGAACACCATACTAATACGGTCCCCCTTTTGCCTTCAGAACTGCCTTCATTCTACGTGGCATTGATTCAACAAGGTGCTGATAGCATTCTTTAGAAATGTTGGCCCATATTGATAGGATAGCATCTTGCAGTTGATGGAGATTTGAGGGATGCACATCCAGGGCACGAAGCTCCTGTTCCACCACATCCCAAAGATGCTCTATTGGGTTGAGCTCTGGTGACTGTGGGGGCCATTTTAGTACAGTGAACTCATTGTCATGTTCAAGAAACCATTTTTCCAGATGGGGCGGAGCTTGGCTGCCTTCCTGGATGGCTGCCTGTTGCTGAGCTCCTCCGGCTAGCTGGTGATTAACCCCATTAAAAGCACTTTTTTACCCGCACAAATGGTCAAAACGGGGAGAGACCGCAGCAAGGACCCTTTAGAGACCACCCAGGTCCGCTCCAAGCAGCCAGACATGGAGCAATACCTGAAAAAGCAGCCCAAGGCCCGTGGAGCTGAGACCCCCAAGATGGCGCCGGCTGCCTCTCAGCATTCTGAGGGAGAAGACTATTCTGAAGCAGGAAGCGCTTCTGACATCTCGGAGTACAAAGCCCGAAAACGGAGTGGAGCTCTATCAAAGACAGCACTTCGGGAGGTCCTGGACGCCGCTCTGGCTCCCCTGAGACAAGATCTAGCAGAGATCAAGGTAGACCTGCGCAGCATGGGGCAGCGGGTGGCGGACTTAGAAAATTCGCATGATGCGATTATTCGCCACGAGGGAGAAATATGCGCAGTATTAAATTCGCAAAAAGACTTCCTTAATGACGCTTTGCTGCGCATCGAGGATCAAGAAAATCGCAGCCGCAGGCGAAATATTCGCATCCGGGGCCTGCCTGAATCATTCGCATCGGAAGCGCTGGAAAAAATCGCATGCAAAATTTTTGCGAATCTTTTGGGAACGGACAGAGCCGCGAAAATCACAATTGAGAGGATACACAGAGCTTTGAGACCTAAACCTAAAGGCTCTGAGCCGCCGAGAGATGTTGTTTGTGGCCTTCTAAGTTATGTGGACACTGCGGCTCTGCTGAAAGCAAGTAGAGAAGCAGACAGCTTGAGATTTGAAGGCACACCGATCTTGTTTTTTCAAGACCTGGCTCCTACTACTCTGGCGAAACGCCGAATTCTCCGGCCACTCCTAGACGCTCTCAAGGCCTCTGCCATCCAGTTCAGATGGCTTTACCCATTCGGCCTGGCCGTTATGAAGAACGGGAGACAGATTACTATACGCTCCCCTCAGGATCTAAACGCTGCCTGGGTTCACCTGGGTATTTCACCGCTGGAGATACCGTCCTGGATGCCTGCCGATCAGGGAGTGCCGATACCCTCGCCTCCAAGCTCGGACCAGTGGAATACAGTCACCTCGGGTAAAGCTACCAGACCTAACCGGGAACGCCATCTTCCCGCTACTTCCGAGTTTCCTCCGCACCGCTGAGATGATATGTCACATATGGGACACTATTCAACTCTACAGCCCAATAAAAGGGCACTGCCTTCGCTGGTCACCCAGCCTGTGACCCCTGATGACACCCAGATGGAGTCCCTTGTTACAGCACGAAAGAGACTTTCCCTTTTCGCTCTATTTGGGACCTTGTTTATGCTACGTTTTATGGTTCACATTACTCTTCCCCCCCTCCCCCCGAGAAGCTGGGGTTTAACCAGCGTCTAACCCGGTTTACGACCCTACCCCCTGATGGCCTCCTTCTGGCCCCTAAGGACTCCACGAGACCCCCCGCCCGGTAGATCCCGGCTGTCCGCCGTCATGCAAATGGATCGTTTCACCATCGGGCGCCCTGTGGAGCTTTCATTTCTCTGTGTTTTATGCTGGTTTTTGCATTTAACTTTCCTTTATCTTATTTGCAGATGTTTTGTTCGTTTTGTCTGTGTCTTCCTTTCTCCTACCGTGTCTTTCCCTCCTTCTTCCACGCTTGATTGGTCTACCACTGATGACATGCAATGTACCCAACCACCACCCGGAGATGGCTGAAGTCATAGTTTCTTCTTTCAACGTGAGAGGTCTGAATGAGCCATGTAAGAGGTCGCAAATCCTATCTCTACTGCAGAAAGACAAAGTCTCCATAGCATTCTTCCAAGAGACCCATTTCCGGTCGGGTAAGATACCTAATCTTCCACCCAAAAAATTCTCACAATGGTACCACAGCACACATAGCTCGGCTAGCAGAGGTGTTAGCATCGCCATTCACAAGCAACTACCCTTCGTAGTCTCGGCTTCTTCCTCAGACCCAGATGGTCGGTACTTGTTTGTGAAGGGCGTAATTGCTGACACTCAGATCACACTAGCTAACATCTACGCTCCAAATAGGGGACAGGTCCAATGGCTGATTCAGACCCTCAAGCTCTTATCCTCCTTCAAGGAGGGCATTGTAATTTTAGGGGGAGATTTTAATGTGGCCCTTGATCCTAGCTTAGACTCCTCCTCCGGGAAGTCAGCTATTACGCACATACGTTTGAGGCGTTTGAAATTGGCCCTGAAAAAATTAGGTGTGTTTGACACATGGCGCACTCTAAACCCCTCTGGTAGGGATTATACCTTCTTTTCCCATGCCAAGTCCTCATACCATAGACTGGATCACTTCTTCTTATCCTCCACACATGCCCAACTGCTCCTACACGCCAAAATAGGTAATATTACTTTGTCAGATCACTCCCCAATTTTTATACGTTTCACCTTGACCTCTCTTCCAAAAAGGGAATGGAATTGGCGCCTCAATGACACCCTCATCTTAGATCAAGCCAACTCCCAGAAGCTAGCTTCCTCTCTGACAGAGTTCTTCCAGCGGAATAACGCAGGTCCCACACCTCCCTCACCACCGATTGTATGGGAGACCCATAAAGCGGTGATCCGAGGTGAACTTATCGCCCTCGGCTCCCACGTTAAGAAACAACGCTCTCAAGCCATTGCCACCCTTATGTCCCTAATTGAGTCGCTCGAACTTACGCACAAACAATCACAGGCGCTTAGTTGTGCCACTGAACTTAGGGATGCTAGAACTAAGCTTAAGAACTTACTTAATGTTACATCAGCCAAACTGCTCCTACGCTCTAGATTTAAATCGTACGCTCATGGCGATAAGGGGAACAAACTTATGGCAGCGCTAGTTAAAAAACAACATTCTGATTCCTTTATCTCTGCTATCAAAGATGCTAAAGGAACTCACCTGAAGTCTACCCCTGACATTGCGATGGCCTTTAGCACCTTTTATACGGAACTCTACAATCTTCCACCCCCCTCGAATCAGTCGCTTAATACCCTCACGGACGCCACGGAAAAATTTCTTTCCTCCCTACATCTCCCTAATATCACCCAATCCCAGGCAACTCAACTAGTAGCCCCAATAACAGATGCTGAAGCGCGGAAAGTACTGGCCTCTATTCCCTCAGGGAAGAGCCCTGGACCTGACGGCTTCTCCATTACGTACTATAAAAATTTTCAAGAGGTCCTAGTCCCCCACTTCCGCTCTATGTGTAACCACCTACTGAACGGTGGCCACCTCCCCCCCCAATCGCTTTCGGCCCACATTACGATTATTCATAAAGAGAACAAAGATCCTCTAAATTGTGGTAGCTATCGCCCAATCTCCCTCCTTAACACGGACGTAAAGTGGTGGGCTAAGATATTGGCTCAGCGAATTCAGCAGATTCTCCCCGATATCATCCATAGGGAGCAGGTTGGGTTTGTCTCTGGCAGACAGGGGAACGAAAATACAGTCCGCCTCCTTCACCTCATGAATTGGGCACGGAGCACTTCAACTCCACTAGCCTTGCTCAGTACAGACGCGGAAAAGGCCTTTGACAGGGTCAGTTGGCAGTACATGTCTGCGGCACTGTCAAAATTTGGCTTCCCGGCTCAGTTTATCGCGGCTATTTTCTCTTTATACTCGTCCCCCTCTGCCAGAGTCAAAGTCAACGGCACTCTTTCCCCTGCCTTTGCCATATCCAATGGCACTAGACAGGGATGCCCCCTCTCCCCGTCTCTTTTTGTCATAGTAATGGAAACGCTGCTATGCAAGATTAGACAGGACCCCGCAATTGAAGGCATCAAGATGGGCTCTTGTATGCATACCACCGCAGCATTTGCCGATGATCTATTGATTATGACCACCAACCCCACGATTTCTTTCCCACGGCTCCATTCTCTGTTCGAAGAGTTTGGGTGGATATCTAACTTCAAGATTAATTATAGCAAATCCATGGCCCTGAATGTTTCATGCAAATCATATGTAGTCAAGGACCTTAAACGCGCCACCTCCTTTGCTTGGGCCCCCCGTGATATTACGTTTCTAGGGATACGAATCTCGGCTAACCAAGATGACCTATTTAGTCTGAACTACGGCCCCCTACTCAAAGATATTAGAACACATCTACAGTCCCTTAAACTCCCCTTCATCTCCTGGATGGGAAGGAAGAACTTCCTTAAAACTTTCATTGTACCCAAACTTCTATATTTAATACAGACACTACCAATTTGGCTACCCCGCTCCTTTTTTATGGAAATACGCCGTGTGTTCTCTTTGTTCATGTGGGCGGGCAAGTCCTCCAGGATAGCGTACTCAATATTGACAAGAGAAAAGAGATTTGGGGGCTTTGGTATGCCCGACATCCAAACTTATTACACAGCGTCGCTCCTGAACAGGTGCTTTTCTCTCCTCTCACGCCAACCCCCGAATCTTTGCGTACAACTGGAACGTGCTCTTCTCACCTACAAAGAAGGACTTATCCTATGGGGAATCCGCACATGCACCCCGAATAACGCATTTGCTTCTCCCATTTGGAAAGGCATGCTGGTGGAATGGGCCAAACTGTATAAATCTCGAGACATCAGATTCCCTAATATCCACCTCCCCCTACATCTACTACAGAACTATATCCACCCCGATATACTCAGACCCTCCGGAGTCTGGAGCATACTCTCTGACCTTACCTTACAAGATATAGCTTCCACGTCTGGGGACTTGGCATGGGACAAGATTCAGGGTCTGCCAAAGGTTAAAGCCCTCTCCTTCCTATCTATTGGGGCATTTAGCCGGGATGTTAAAGCCCTTAAGCTACCTTCCCCCACTGATGATACACCTACTTGGCTAGAAAAGAAGCTTTGTGTTCCCGAGTTACCGAAAAAGCCCCTCTCGACACTCTACAGGGAGCTGCTCTCTTCTGCTCCTCCAGCACTGCACCTTATGTCTGCCTGGGAAAAGGAGCTCACAATCCAACTGACTGAGCCGGAGAAGGCCTTTATCTTAGCCCATTCACATGGCTTCAACCGATGCATCAAAATTCAGGAGAATTCCTACAAGTTACTGACCCGCTGGTACAAAACGCCAGAATTCCTACATAGGCTCAACCCTGACATTCCATCGCAGTGCTGGAGGTGTGGAACAGAAGTTGGCTCTTTGTCACACATATGGTGGTCTTGTAGTAAAATTCGCCCCTTTTGGTCTCAAATAGAGAACACAATTAACCGGATATGCGCCTCTAAGGTACGTCTGGATGCAAAACTAGTACTCCTCTGGTGTCCCAACGATTCCCTTACTCCTGCCAAAGCTGACCTCCCGACCATGCTTCTTACTGCAGCGCGTTTGTTGGTACCCCTCCTCTGGAAGAATGACTCACCACCCTCAATGTTACTGTGGACCGAGAAAACAGATCAACTGTTTAGATTTGAGGAATTAGCCCATTGGGAAACTCGCACACGCTCCAAATTTCTCAAACTGTGGCGACCATGGGAGAAATACCGCAACCCCGAGTGATTTGGAAGAACTCCCTCTCCTCCTCTACCCACCCAATTCTACCCCTCCTCCCAATCCCCACCCCCCAATCTTGTCTGTGTCTTTTCTTTCATTCGTTGTTACTAAATTGTTTATACTCACTATGTTAGTAGATCTGACATGGTCTGTGAGAATATTGGCACCCATTATGCTGCTGCCATCTGCGAATGGCTATATATTGATGCATGATTCTTTGTCCAGACCATATGCACTCTCAATAAAAAGAGTTTTGGTTAAGAAACCATTTTTCCAGTCTTCAACAGTCCAATTTTGGTGACCTCGTGCAAATTGTAGCCTCTTTTTCCTATTTGTAGTGGAGATGAGTGGTACCCGGTGGAGTCTTCTGCTGTTGTAGCCCATCCGCCTCAAGGTTGTGCATGTTGTGGCTTTAAAAATGCTTTGCGGCATACCTCGGTTGTAACGAGTGGTTATTTTAGTCAACGTTGCTCTTCTATCAGCTTGAATCAGTCGGCCCATTCTCCTCTGACCTCTAGCATCAACAAGGCATTTTCGCCCACAGGACTGCTGCATACTTGATGTTTTTCCCTTTTCACACCATTCTTTGTAAACCCTAGAAATGGTTGTGCGTGAAAATCCCAGTAACTGAGCAGATTGTGAAATACTCAGACCGGCCCGTCTGGAACCAACAACTAAGCCACGCTCAAAATTGCTTAAATCACCTTTCTTTCTCATTCTGACATTCAGTTTGGAGTTCAGGAGATTGTCTTGACCAGGACCACAACCCTACATGCATTGAAGCAACTGCCATGTGATTGGTTGACTAGATAATCGCATTAATGAGAAATAGAACAAGTGTTCCTAATAATTCTTTAGGTGAGTGTATGTATAAATATATACAGTCATGTGAAAAAATTAGGACACCCTTTGAAAGCATGTGGTTTTTTGTAACATTTTTAATAAAAGGTTATTTCATCTCCGTTTCAACAATACAGAGAGATTAAAGTAATCCGACTAAACAAAGAAAACTGAAGAAAAGTCTTTTCAAGATCTTCTGTAAATGTCATTCTACAAAAATGCCTATTCTAACTGAGGAAAAAGATAGGACACCCTTGCCCCTAATAGCGAGTGTTACCTCCTTTGGCTGAAATAACTGCAGTGAGACGGTTCTTGTAGCCATCTACCAGTCTTCGACATCGGTCTGAGGAAATTTTACCCCACTCCTCAATGCAGAACTTTTTCAGCTGTGAGATGTTTGAGGGGTTTCTTGCACGTACAGCCCTTTTCAAGTCACCCCACAGCATCTCAATGGGATTCAAATCTGGACTTTGACTTGGCCATTCCAGGACTCTCCATTTCTTCTTTTTCAGCCAATCTTTGGTTGATTTACTAGTATGTTTTGGGTCATTGTCATGTTGCATGGTCCAGTTCCGCTTCAGCTTTAATTTTCTAACTGATGGTCTCACATGTTCTTCAAGCACCTTCTGATACACAGTAGAATTCATCGTGGATTCTATGATGGTGAGCTGACCAGGTCCTGCTGCAGCAAAGCAGCCCCAAACCATGACACTTCCACCTCCATGCTTCACAGTTGGTATGAGGTTCTTTTCTTGGAATGCTGTGTTTGGTTTACGCCAAACATGTCCTCTGCTGTTGTGTCCAAATAATTCAATTTTGGACTCATCTGTCCAAAGAACATTATTCCAGAAGTCCTGGTCTTTGTCAACTTTATCTCTGGCAAATGTCAGTCTGGCCTCGATGTTTCTCTTGGAAAGCAAAGGTTTCCTCCTTGCACACCTCCCATGCAAGTTAAACTTGTACAGTCTCTTTCTGATTGTAGAGGCATGTACTTCTACATCAACAGTAGCCAGAGCCTGCTGTAGTTCTCGAGATGACACTTTAGGGTTTTTGGAGACCTCTTTTAGCATCTTGCGGTCTGCTCTTGGGGTGAACTTGCTGGGGCGACCAGTCCTGGGCATGTTGGCAGTTGTTTTGAAAGCCCTCCACTTGTAGACTATCTTCCGGACAGTGGAATGGCTGATTTCAAAATCTTTTGAGATCTTTTTAAATCCCTTCCCAGACTCATAGGCTGCTACAATCTTTTTTCTGAAGTCCTCTGACAGCACTTTTGCTCTCACCATGGTGCTCACTCTCACTTCAACAGTCAGGAGCACACCAAACTAAATGTCTGAGGTTTAAATAGGGCAAGCCTCATTCAACATGCAGAGTAACGATCTACTAATTATGTGCACCTGGTGTGATATACCTGTGTGAGATCTGAGCCAATTTAAGAGGGAATACATGTGAGGGTGTCCTATCTTTTTCCTCAGTTAGAATAGGCATTTTTGTAGAATGACATTTACAGAAGATCTTGAAAAGACTTTTCTTCAGTTTTCTTTGTTTAGTTGGATTACTTTAATCTCTCTGTATTGTTGAAACGGAGATGAAATAACCTTTTATTAAAAATGTTACAAAAAACCACATGCTTTCAAAGGGTGTCCTCATTTTTTCACATGACTGTATATATATATATATATACACACAATGCTGCCCATAATTATTCATACCCCTGGCAAATTTTGACTTAAAGTTACTTTTATTCAACCAGCAAGTAATTTTTTTGATGGGAAATTACATAGGTGTCTCCCAAAAGATAATAAAACGATGTACAAGAGGCATTATTGTGGGGAAAAAAAAACAATTTCTCAGCTTTTATTTACATTTGAGCAAAAAATACAAGATGTTCCGCACTGTGGAAAATCTCAGAGGGCGTGGTCAGAAGCCAAAAGTTACACCAGTGCTGGCCAGGAGGATAGTTAGAGAGGTGAAAAAGAATCCAAGGCCATCCTGGTGAATCTGGGCTCTGCTGGTGGCAATGTCTCAAGGCAGACAATCCAACGGACACTGCACACTGCTGGGTTCCACGGATGCAGACCAGGCACACACAAGCTTGCTTGGCCTTTGCAAAAGCTGATCTGGACAACAAAGAAGAGTTCTGGTCTTCTGTGTTATGGTCAGATGATTTTTTTAAAATTGTTTGGTCACAATGATGTTTCCTTCATTTGGCGTAAAAAACACCATCCCCACTGTCAAACATGGTGGCGGGAACCTAATGCTTTGGGGATGTTTTTTAGCCAATGGACCAGGGAACCTAATCACAGTAAACGGCACCATGAAAAAAGAGCAATACATGAGGATTCTCAATGACAACATCAGGCAGTCTGCAGAGAAACTTGGCCTTGGGCACCAGTGGACATTGCAGCATGACAATGACCCAAAACCCACAGCAAAAGTGGTGAAGAAATGGTTAGCAGACAACAACATTAACGTTTTGGAGTGGCCCAGCCAGAGTCCAGACTTCAATCCAATTGAGAATCTGTGGAGGGAGCTAAAGATCAGGGTGATGGCAAGAAAACCCTCCAACCTGAAAGATTTGGAGCTCATTGCTAAAGATGAATGGGCAAAAATACCTGTGGAGACATGCTAAAAGCTGGTCTGCAATTATTGGAAGCATTTGATTGCTGTAATAGCCAATAAAGGCTTTTCTATTGATTATTGAGAAGGGTATGAATAATTATGGACTGGACACCTTTTGCTTAAATGTAAATAAAAGCTGAGAAATGTTTTTTTCCCACAATAATGCCTCTTGTACATCGTCTTATTATCTTTTGGGAGACACCTGTCATTTCCCGTCAAAAAATTACTTTAAAAGTAACTTTAAGTCAAAATTTGCCAGGGGTATGAATAATTGAGGGCAGCACTGTGTATATACATATATGTAGGGATATGTATATAGAGATACACATATAGGTCAATAGATAAGTGGAGGAGTGTGTTGGTGTGAATGCAAAAAAATATAATATATATATATATATATATAATCAAAAAAAGATGGGCGGCACTCCGATGAAAAGAGCAAAGGAACTTTAATCACCCACGGTGGTGCAACGTTTCGGTTCCACACTAGAACCTTTTTCAAGCCTAGGTTCTAGTGTGGAACCGAAACGTTGCACCACCGTGGGTGATTAAAGTTCCTTTGCTCTTTTCATCGGAGTGCCGCCCATCTTTTTTTGATTATCTATTGGGGTAAGAAACCTATTCCCCTGGAGACGTGCACCCTTACCATAACGGTTTTTGCATCAGTGCCGCCATTTTTTCTTGAGATATATATATATATATATATATAATAATCCTTTATATATGATGATAAGACTCCCGGGCTTTCGGTCCAGAAAGACACTGAGGAAGAGCCGAAAGAGGGTAAAATTTATACTTCCTGTCCCTACCTGGTTGGAGGCGGGTCATCTCATGGTATGCCGTCATGGAGGATTCATGAAAAGGGAATTACCAGTAAGTAATTAGTTTTTTGGCGGAACGCAAATACGGACATATGGAAACGGAATGCAATACCTTCAGTTTTTTTTGCGGACCCATTGAAATGTTTCGTATACGGTCCGCAAAAAAAGGACACGAAAAGAAAATACGTTCGCGTGCATGAGCCCTTATACTGATGACCTATCCTCTCGATAGATTATCAGTATCTGATCACTCCCGGCACTCCCACCATTCAGCTAGTTGAAGAGAAGGCGCAGGCCTGCCTAGGGTGTTTGGCACCCGGGTTGGGTCCTTTCTCTGCCCCTCCCAAATACTTTTTATAAAATGCCCCCCCCCCCCTCACAGTAGTATTGCCCTCATTGTACAACCTTTACAGTAGTTTTGTACAGATGTGTGCCCACTCACAGTAGTTATGCCCACATTGTGCTCAGAGTAGTTATGCCCTCTCTTGCCCTTTTCACAGTTGTAATGCCCTCTTTGTGCCCCCTTCACAGTAATAATACCCATTGTGTCCCCTTTACAGTAATAATGCCCACTGTGCTAGTAATGCCCTCTGTGTCCCCTCCATAGTAGAAATCCTCATTGTTCCCCCTTCACAGTAATAATGCCCATTGTGCCCCCTTTAAAGTAATAATGCTCACTGTGCCCTCTTCGCAGTAATAATGCCCATGGTGCCCCCTTCACAGTAATAATGCCCATTGTGCCCCCTTCACATTAGCAATGCCCTCTGTGCCCCCTTCATAGTAGTAATGCCCTCTGTGCCCCCAGCTGTTTGAAGAGAGGGCAGCGCTCATATGAGAGCAGCTTTCTCTGTTCTTTTCACTTGCTCGTCGTAGCATTTGCAGTGATGAGCAGGTAAACAGAGCAGAGAAGGCAGCACTCATGGAAAAAAAAAAAAGCGGACAACCCCTTTAAAGACATACTTGAAAAACATTACATACAACGCTACAGAACATACAGGGTCATACAGCGCCACATATGTACCTCTTACCTCCAGTGACTTCTCTTCTCTGATGTAGATATTCTCTTTCCTCTTCTCCTGTTAGACCAGACCACCAGCCGCGCAGGGGTGTTGCTAGTGTCTCAAAAGATCCGGGGCCCAAGCCCCAATGAATATGGCCCAGTTCTCTAAGTCGCCACCCCCCTACCCCCACACACTGCATTTTGCTGTACTTGCTTTACAGCAGCACATACCTGTCGCATCTAGAGCCTCCCAGGTGATGTCTCCTTCAATGTATATCTTCTCTGTCATCATCTCCATTTGGTCCGGACAACTTCTTTCAATCGCGCCTCGTCTCTGCAGAGTGTGACACACAGACATCTTAGATTCCTCACTTTTCTATCATCATCCCCCAACCTGAAGCCCCCACAGTGTTATCCTTCTGCTCAATGTGCTCCCCAATACCCCCAAATTCTATCCTGAAGAAATATGATTGCCCCCCATAGTAATAGTGCTCCTCCAAGTCACACCAATAGTGATTCCTTTCCAGAATGCCCCTATTAGTAATACTGCCCCCTACTGTGCCCCCAACAGTGATAATGCTTGCTAAGATTGCCCCTATTAGTAGAAGAGCTCTCCAGTATTAATAATGCCCTCACAGAGCCCCCAGTAGAAATAAGGCCCCCTATTGTTCCCCCAGTGGTAATAAAGCTATCTACTGACCCCTCAGTAGTAATAAGGCCCCCATAGTGCTCTTAGTAAAAATAAGGAGGATCTATAAGTCCCTCCTATAGAGCCCCCAGTAGTAATAAGAATGTCTATAATGTCCCCTGGATTTGCAGTACCTCCTGTAGTTACATATATTCCTCTCTCCACCATACAGTCCAATATAAATAACATAACACCATCTCTCCTGCCCTCTCCAAAATACAGCCCTATGTATAGAACATAACTACCCTCCCTTCAGCCCCTCCAACATACAGTCCCATGTAAATAACACTATTTCCCTCCCTCCGCCATAGAGTCCCATGTAAATAACATCACATCATCTCCCCAGCCCCCTGGGATTTATAGTCCCATGTAAATAACATCCCTCTCTATCTACAGCCCCCTCCAAAATACAGCCCCATGTAAATAACATCACCTCCTTCCCAGCCGCCTTCAACATAAAGTCCCAAGTAAATGTCACCCCCTCCCCAGCCGCCTCCAACATGAAATCCCATGTAAACATCACCCCCTCAACATTTAGTTCCATGTAAATAACATCATTCCCCTCCACCAGCCACCTTCAACATACAGTCCCATGTAAATAACATCGCCTCCTCAACATTCAGTCCCATATAAATAACCACTCCCTCCCTCAGACCCCTGTAACATTCAGTCCCATGTAAATAAGGTCACTCCCACAGCCGCCATCAACATACAGTCCCAGTTAAATAACCACAACTCCCAGCATTGCATTGCCTCTCCCTTCACTAACCTCTCCTCCTGTAGCAGACATTACCACAGCTTCTTCCCCCAAGACTTCTCCTCTTCACTGCCGTCCTCCCCTGCACTGGTCACATGATGGTGACATCATGGCAGGTCCTTCTCAACTACTACCTGTTTTACTGGTCACATGACCTGTGATGTCACTACAGGTCCTTCAGTTCTTCCACTGCATTAGATTCAATTGTATTGCCGTCCTGAGGACGGCAATACAGTTGTATCTAGCTGGCAGGCAGGACATTTGGGGCCTGAGACAAAACATCAGAGGCCCAGGCCCCGAATGTTTTGACCTAGCAACGCCCCTGCAGCCGTGCCTCGTCTCTGCAGAGTTTAACAAACATAGATCTTATTTTTTTACTTTTTCATCATTCTCCCACCTTCTCAACACCACATTCTGCCACCCCCAATACTGTGTCCACTGTGCTCCCCAATACTTCCCTGCAGAAACAGTCCCCCTGAAAATACTGGTACCACACAGATAGTGCGTCAGTACAAAAACATCCCTTTATATTGTGCGCTAATACAAAAAAATCCCCTCTTTCTTTCAGATCAGACCCCCATATAAAACCCTAAATGAGATCCCCCATCTCAGACCAAACCCCCTTTAGACCTCTATGTCAGACCCCATATAAGACCCCAGTTTTAAACCTCAGATCAGACCCCCATTAGACCTCCATGTAAGACCCCCAACCCAATATCAGACCCCCATATAAGACCCCCATTAGACCTCCAGACCCACATATCAGACCTCAGACCAGACCCCCATATATCAGACCTCCAGACTGCCATTAGACCTCCAGACTCCTACTAGACCTCCAGAACCCCATTAGACCTCCATACCCCCATTAGACATCTATGTAAGACCCTGACCCAATATCAGACCTCCGATAAGACCCCCATAAGACCTCCAGACTCACATATCAGACCTCAGACCAGACCCCTATATCAGACCTCCAGACCCCCATTAGACCTCCATACTCCAATATCTGACCCCATTAGACCTCCAGACCCCCAATCAGACCCCCATTAAACCTCTAGACCCCCCCAGTCAGACCTCCAGACCCCCAATCACACCCCCATTAGATCTCCAGACCCCCAATCAGACCTCCAGACCCCTAATCAGACCCCCCAGTCAGACCTCCAGACCCCCAATCTGACCCCCATTAGAACTCTAGACCCCCCAGTCAGACCTCCAGACCCCCAATCAGACCCCATTAGACCTCTATATCCCCCAGTCAGACCTCCAGACCCCCAATCAGACCCCATTAGACCTCCAGAACCCCAATCAGACCTCCAGGCCCCCATTAGACCTCTAGACCCCAGTCAGACCTCCAGACCCCCAATCAGACCCCCATTAGGCCTACAGACCCCAATCAGACCTCTAGACCCCAAAATCAGACCTCTAGACCCCCCATTAGACCACTCCAGACCCCCAGTCAGACCTCCAGACCCCCCCAGTCAGACCTCCTGACCCCCCCAGTCAGACCTCCAGACCCCCCCAGTCAGACCTCCAGACCCCCCATAGACCGCTCCAGACCCCCATTAGACCTCTCCAGACCCCCATTAGACCTCTCCAGGCCCCCCATTAAACCTCCATATCAGACCTCAGATAAGACTGTAAAATAGTAAAATCACTTACCTCTCCTGTCGCCACTCTACCTGTCCTGGCTGTCTTCTCTCCTCCTGTGGCGTCAGGTCAGAGTGCGCTCTGTACATCCTGACACTGCAGGCAGCCAGGACACGGCAGCCAGGACACAGCAGCGTGGACCCTGAGAAGAGCGAGCAGTAGGAGGGGTACTGGACAGTGCTCACGGCGCTTCACTCCCCCTCCTCCTGCAGAAGCGCCCCTCCATTATGGAAGCGCTCACTAGTATTCCCTTTATAAGAAGCACTGCATCTTATAGAGGGAAAAGCAATGAGCGCTTCCATCTGTATTGATGGAAGCGCTCATTACTTCTGTTCTGGCACTCCCTTGAGAGCGCTGAGAGCCGGCACCCCCCCCCCCCTTTTCCGGGCACGCCACTGATGCCACGGCAGCGCTGCCTTCTCTTCATTGTTTACCTGCTTGCCGTCACAACAGCTGCGGTGAGCAGGTGCAATATCAAGGAGCCGTCCCAGTCGGGCAGCTCTGTAGTATACACTTGAATAGGTACACCCAGGGCAACAACTGTAAAGCACAATCCTTCTCTAGAATAGTACACAAAATAGGATGAGTTCAAATGTTTTATTACTAATAACTCATGTTTAACAACATAGTATGTACAGATATATGTATTTAAGCATTAGATAGAGTCACAGATTAAAAGTTTAAAGACCATGTCCACCTTCACAACGATATGTATTTTATGGCTTAATGAGGCAAATTTGCAATTGGCTGGTTTACCAGGGATTGGACCCCAACAATCAGATTCTTATGCCCTGTCGTGTGGATAGAGGATGCATCTGTATTGTGAGAAACCCCTTTGATTAAAACTTTGGGGGAGATTTATCAAATTGGGGTAAAGTAGAACTGGCTTAGTTGCCCATAGCAACCAATCAGATATCACCTTTAATTTTTCAAAGGAGCGAAAGGTGAAATCTGATTGGTTGCTATGGGCAACTAAGCCAGTTCTACTTTACACTAGTTTGATAAATCTCCCTGTTTGTTTCTACTGCTCCTATGCAAACAATGGCTACAACCTATCATTAGTTACACAGGGTAAACTTGGACAAGTTAAAAGTACGGCTGCACGGCGACATGTGACGCAGAAAAGTCAGGCAACACAAAATGATGTGCGACTTGTCTGCAGCTTGCTGTTGCACAGCTATTTTAGAACTGGCACTTGGCTGTGGAAATACAACCAAGCCAGATGTGGGTTGCATGTTACACCCAACTTTCATTAAATCAATGGGGGAAACATTACGTGGGACTTACGACGTACAACACAAAATCAGACGTCTGAATTTCAAGCGATTTTTGCAGTTGCAGCATGTTGCTTGTTGCATTATTACACCATTGACAAGCATTAGCTAAAATATGGCATGACACGTCACCATGTAGCCTTACGCTACAATGTGGTAGATTTATCACGGTGGCTCAAGTTGTATGGTAATCTGACATATGTTTAGACTGCATATCCATGTTTACACTATCTATTGGTTGGCCTAGTTAGTGGCGGGTATTCCAGTTTAGGCTCTGAACCCTTTGCAATAAAGTCCCGCACCCCGCTGCTAAGCCCCACCCCCTTTTCAAGTAGGGTTGAAAGAAATTGTGCCAAATTGCTCAACTTTTATACATAGATTCAAGGCACAGTCACGTTAGTAAATCTGGGTCAATGTGTCTCCATGGTAACAGACAACAAACAAACCCCGTATTGTCTCAACCTGCAGTCATGTTTCTTGCATTTTTCCCCTACTAACGTATGTTTGGTAGGGTTGCAAGATGTAAAGGACAGATAGAAGGGAGGCCTGGGCTACGCTGCTACATTTTTTTACCGCTACTTTACAGGATCCTTTTGTTGTCTGTTACCATGGACACTCATAGATCTGTATACGAGCTGTAGAAACAAAACGGTAGGAAATTTGTGTTGCAGCCTACTATACAGTTGATTCATTTCTCATTTCAGATGCACTGGGACAATAAAAAAAAATTGTTTTGAAGGTGGATATAGCACTTAAAAAGTTGTCCGGTATTCTGATATTGATTTGCTATTCTCAGGAAAGGCCATCAATTTCAGATTGGCGGGGGTCCCACACCCTGCACACCCTCCAGTCATCTGTTTAGTTGTAGCTGCAGCGTTGCTTCCATTCACTTGCGCAGCAGTTATCAGCTCCGTCTACTACACAATAGACTTGAGCTTTGTAGTTCTGGTACCATAACTACAACTAAACAACTGATTGGCAGGGGTTTGAGGTGTCAGATGCCCACCAATTTGATATTTAAATACCAAAATCCTAGACCTGTGACGGCTAACCTCCGGCACTCCAGCTGTGGTAAAACTACGACTCCCAAGATGTACACTGGCATAGAAATGAATGGAGCATGCTGGGAGTTGTAGTTTCACCACAGCTGGAGTGCCGGAGGTTAGCCATCACTGTCCTAGAAAACCCCTTTAAAGTCATCCATTACTTTGTAGCACCAAAAATTGTAAGCCTTCCTTAAAAAGCTTAGTTACCCTTATCCATCCTGTGGGATCACCATCTGATAATGAATGCCGCCCAATGTGTTTTGTTTTATATAAATACATTATTTATCACCTGTAGAAAAGTATACGCAAAAATATAAATACATTTATTATATCTAGTTTTAGGTTCTAACGAGGCCTACAGAAGGGAACTACACTCATAATCTCTAAGGCCAGGTTCACATCACCGTTATTTTTCCGTTCTGATCCATCAGAAGAACAGAAAAATAAAGAAAAAAAACATGCAGTATGCAGGACTTTTTTCCGTTTAAAATAACAGATCTGTAACGGAAATGGCTCAAATGGATGCCAAATGTGCATAACTGATGCTCAGAAACCTTTTTTTCCCCTTAATTTTCTGTTCTTCTGACAGATCAGAAGAGCTGAAAAATAACGATGATGTGAACTAATTCTGTTCAATTCTATCTATAAAACTACCAACTCCTGCGCGCTTCATGCACAGATATGCACGTATTCCATGCAGAGCCCTATGATTTTAAAATTTGATGGGGCTAATATGTTGGTAGACCTATTGCAGTTCAAGGTTCCATGTTGGATTTTCTCACGCAATAGAATTTCTCGTTTGAGTTTTAAAGTCCGGGTCTCCTCTTCTGCCATCCAAGATGGCCGCACCACTTTTCAGACTGCCCTTTGCATTCTGTGCATTTTGTAGCCCAAGATGCTTCCTCCTGCCCTTGGATTTGCCAGCACTGCTGACATGAACTGTTCTGGACAATCGAAGAGCAGGGCTGGACAAGTAGGACATGTCTTGGGCTACAGATTCGCAGTGTATAGCAGATAGTCTGAGAAGCTGTGTGGCCTGAGAATTAGTGGATCTGCCACTAAAAGAGGTTACCATGTAAATGATCTGTCCATTGCCCAGTTAATGTGTTCATTTTTTGCCCCCTTAACCGGAGGGCTGCTTTAATATACTGTGTGCGTGTATATGTGTATGTATATATACAGGTATATACTGTATAAAGAATTTACTGTGTAAGGCAGAACATTTCATTAAAAACAGCATTGCCTTCTTAAAAGATGAGGTTTAACATGCTGCAAACAGCTGCATCAAGTTGAAATAAATGGCTCAGGCTATACGGGGCCTATATACCAGTCTGCATAGCTGTTCACAGGGTCCAATTCAGAATTTACATGGATCTATTCCTTCATTCTAAACTGAAAAATAAACCCCACATCATATGGACGTGACTGTAAATTCACACCATAATCATACTGACTTGTTTGCATGGTGATGGTATAAGTCACAAATGGGCCCTGTATCTCCATAAGTCCATGACTTGGCATATGCCCAGGTTTGCTTGATGCTGGCCCTGTACATTAGTTTGAACAGTTAGGCTTAAATGGGTATTCCCACCTGGACATATGCACGGGATATAGAACTTTCATAAAAAGCTGAGTAAGTACATTTGGCTATTTTCAGATGTTCTATAGCAGTGAATGAGGAGAGCCACATTTGCAATGTTAAACTGCTGATATCACTATGTATGGGTCGGGAAGAGGAGGACAAACATACTTTTTGCAGGACTTTTATTATCAGGAGCAGTGTGACTATGAACTTTTGTTCTACCTGGCATTGCTCCTGCAAGTACAGAGGCAGAATAGCTTCACTGTCAACTGCTCTTCACAGCCCCTCCCCTCTGAGTGACAGATGTAGCGGTGTCCGTGATTGGATGCTACAGCTGTCACTCATTGTAGAGGGGAGGGGCAGTGTGGCAGATCAATGCAGAAAGCACTTCATAGTAAGGCTACATTCAGACAACTGTATGTTTTTTGCGGTCTGCAAATTGTGGATCCGCAAAACACAGATACTGGCCGTGTGCATTGCGCATTTTGCTGAGCGCACATGGCCAGCCCTATGATAGAAATGCATATTCTTGTCTTCGATTGTGGACAAGAATAGGACTTGCTCTATCTTTTTGGCGGGGCAGCGGAACAGAACTACGGATGTAGACAGCACACGGTGTGCTGTCCGCATCTTTTGCAGCCCTATTGAAATGAATAGGTCTGCACCCATTCCACAAAATTACCTAAAGCCCTGCCCCATGGACACTTACAGGATCAGAATCTGGCAGAATAAAAGTTCATATTCACACTCTCCATGCTGTCTGCCCTCCCTGGTCCCTAATACAAAACTGCTGACAGACTCTATGTTTTACACCGGTCTTTCAAACCTCTTGCACTGCCAGAGGATACGCCTAATTTATGACAATTTATGACTAATTTATGATAATCTCTCCCTATAAATTCAATAAAATGGATTAATAGAATTGAAAGAATAAGAAACTAACCATAGTATCTTACACCTCAAGCAGTATTTTTCATTTGCCTATTTATTTTCCAGAGTCTTTGAATATGAATCTGTAGATCAAATGAACTGTACACGTTTGAGTTGATATATAATATAAGCAAATAAGAGGCAATTCAGATCCATGCAAAGGGTTCTTATGCATGTGGAAAAACAGCTAAAGTATATAGAGATTAGGTCACCGTTGCCTAATATAATTGATTATGCATTGTAATTGCAGTGTGAGCCATAAATTAAACTTGGATGAACACCACTACTTTAACTCTCCACTTTACAGAGTCATTACCGTACATAAAAAACAAAAATATCTGTGTGGAGTCATCTTTGCCCTATTCCTGAAACATACCAGAAAAAATAACAAAAAGTTCATGACTGCGGTGTACAGTTAAGTGCTACAATTCATTGTCTGTGGATATAACACCTGCTTTCTGGGTTGCGTAGAGAACCGTCTGCATATTAGCTCAAGTTAGATTTCATTTTCATGTCTTTTACTACTAATATTTATTTTACACCCCACATTTTTCTGGGGTTGGCTCAGATTCTTTACTTTCACAAGGACAGGTGTTTTTTGTTCCGCACTCAGGCGGCACAGGATTTGCCTCTTCCACAGTTCCAGAACCTTCTTCTTTAATTGCTGGAACATTTTCCTTAGCTGGGGCCTCTGGAGATTCACCTGCTGGTTTAGGTTCCTCAGGAGGCTCTGGTGGAGCCTCATCCACTTTCTCACATGGAGATTCTTCTTGGGTTTTGACATTTTCTTCACTTTTGTTGTTAGTGGCTTCTTCTGTGTTTTCTTCATTAGATGTCTCTGTGGTTTCTTTGGGTTCGCCTGGGACTTTTTCATTTTCTTTGATGCTGGCACATTTGGTTGGAGATTTAAGGTTCAGTGCAGCATTAATGATATCAGATTGTAGTTGTTTGGTTGAGTCTACAACTTCTTCGGTTTTAGAATTTTGGCCTTTTTCGGGAATCTCATTAAAGGACTTTACTCCTCCGCTTGTGTCATTGTGGTTGACATACTCTTTGTGGGAGAATGAGGAAGGGTAATAGGCAGATGCTTTGCGTTTATGACTCATAATCACTGATGCACAAACTATAAATATGAGCAAGATGACTAAAGAACCCACCACGATAATGAGCAACATGTAATCTTTTAACAACTTAGTTACACTATCCATGAAATTGGTGGTTGTGCCATTCCCATTTTTGATGGAATTTTCTGTTGTTAGTTCACCCAAGTCCAGGTTTTGAGTAGGAGAAACTAAAGTTGTGACTTCTCCCTCTCCACTTCCATATTCAGACTCTGTGGTGTATCGAGCCAACGTTTTGGGACAAGTAACAGCAAGGACAATACATAGGGTCATAGGGAATCCCATGGTCATTTTGTGGTTCAGACTCTGTTAAGAAGAAGATCATTGAAAAATTAAAAAGCTAAAGTGATAGCAAAGATACATAATTTTATACCATAAAAAACACTATTATTGAATAGTTAAAAAAATAATATAAAACAGTTTTGCCTTTTTCTCTACTAAAAGCCAAGTGCAGTTTTGTAAGTGAAATAAACTATCACTTGTATATTGTCTTATTCTGTTGCATATGACTTCTGTTATCTGGACATATATAAAACATTTTGACAGCAATATATTGTATATGTGTCTTTAAAGCAGTTGTCAACAATATAACTTTTTGGAAAAAAAATGTAGACTGGTGGACGTGAGGTTGATAAGCGTTAAATCAAGATTACACAAAAAAATGTATTCTTGGAATTTATATAAGCTCAGACTTGTAGTTTTATTATTAAACTCTAGTCCTATAATGAACGGTAGGAGGGCTGGATAACCAAACTGCTAAGTTATAGACCATAAAATCAATCTACTGCCTGGCAAAGACACTTACAAATCCTCTGTGGAAAATGTTCCAACTGAAATACATTTCAGTAGAGGAGCAAGCCCAGAAATTGTAGCCCTGCTGCCTTTCAAATGCTTTGTGCCTACCACATCTGGGCTCCGTTTGCCCTTTTGTTGTAAAGTACTGTCCCCCGAGACTCCAGATCCTAGGCTCACCGGTTGGGAAGGAGAAAGCATTCCACATCTGGAGGAAGCAGCAGTATATGGGAGGTGTGTCTAACATTTTAGTGTAGCTTTCCGAAAACGAGCAGAGTATACAAGTCTGTTTTTGTCTTCCATTCACAGAACTTGGAATCAGTAGATTGTAATGTGTCTTTGGAGGAGTGATTAATCGCCATAATGTAAATGCTTCATTCCCTTCACCCCGTCAGCAAAAGCTAAAGGACAAGTTTACACATTTACGTTACACCTTATGATAGAGTCAAATAGAAGATTGAAAATAGCACAGAAGTCAATGAAAGTCACCCTAAAGCTGATGCACATGATCTCTAACACTTGACCGGCAAATATTTCACACCCAGTCAATTTGAATGCAAATATTAATGCGATCCAATAATTGCGTTTAGATTTTTGACTTAAACCGTGTAGTGTTATAATTCCACTAAGGCTTTGTTCACATTCCAATGTTTTCCATTTTGTATGGGATATGATGGTTTCGAAAGCAAGAATAGAATAGTATTCCTATCAAAAACACCAGGACCAGTGGAAGCTCAAGAGATATCTCTATGCCATAAGTCAATGGGAACCGTTTGAGAATGGATCTTACCAGTAAGAGTGTAAACCATAGCTCTAGTGTGAACAGAGCCTAAGACACAGACACAACTTTTCATTTCATAAACCAACTAAATAGTAAGAAAAAACATTCAGGAAGCACAGTACAATGCTAATAACATGTCAGGTTGTATATAGTATAAAGAAATGGTTCTCCTATAGCTACATAGTCATACTTTGTGTGTAAAAGACTTTTCTGAAATCCAGCATTTATTGGTTAAGTGCACAGTAAAATAAGTTCACTTACCAAAGGCATTTGAATTCCAGATAATATTTTTTTTTAAATTGCCTGTAAGGCACATGCTAGCTGTGTCTTAAGACGCGTACTTAAGAATTAGGCTGTATATATACAGACATATGCCGTCCCCTATAGCTGTGTGATGTGTTACCGTCTTGAAGTCAGAGAGGAAAGCGCTTGATAACTTACTGTATGTCTCAGTCTTGTAAGCAGGCTCTGCTGCTGCGATAGCCAGTCTCCCAACTCCTTCTCATGCAGACTGTTTTCATTAAGGGAAAGAAAAGGGGGATGTAAGCTCAGCCCTTCAAATATAAAATCCCTCCTGCCTTTTCTGTGCATCCTTCTGGATCCAGAGGCGGAGACTTTTAACCCCCTTTGCTATGAAGTGGGGAAATAGAACTCATTTACTATGTCTTTCCTTTGGCCCGAGAATATTTAGCGCTTGGTTTAGGGTTTCTTTATATTAACCAATTACCTCTGCAAAGCATTCTCTGGAGGAGCTTTAAATATCTTATATTGCCAGGTCTGTGGGTTGATATGTGATATCATATTGAATACAGCACGAAAGAAAAGTTTGACAATGCGCAGTCACAGTCTCAGCCAGTAATTGAATAAAATGACTGCTTTATTCAAAATGACATGCAACGAGAGGGCACAGACAAGAAGCAGAGCATTATATCAGTGTCAATGTACAAGAAGCAAATCTAGACATGTACAATGATACACCATGCTTTACAATTTACTGCTAAACAGATGACATGGCTGGAGTCCACTCCAAAAAAAAGACCAGAATACCGCTACATACATTTGCACTTGCAAAGCTGTATGGAGCATTGGTATAGTTTCAAGTGTCCATAGACAACTGGAATTAAAACCACCCAACAAAAGCAAAGTCCTTAGGCTGTACTGACACCCAGGTATTTTCTCTCAATCTTCCTTTGCACTGTTATTTCCATTTAAAGGTGGTACAGCTGGCACATATAGTAAATTTACCCCTGAGCGGTATATGTACATCCTATAAATTCATACCCGCAGTGCGCAACCTGCGGCCCACAATGCCATTCTGTGCAGCCCCCAACCATCTGGTCACAGTCATGCTAGACTTACATGTATTTTACATGTCAGAGAGGAGTGACACATAGCGTGGGAGCAGGCACAGGTAAAAAAGAATGGTTTATTGTGTGGTCTTCTCTGGGACATGTATATATATCAGCAGAATGGGAGTCTTCTGATCCCTGGGTGGCCCTCCAGAAAGAAGTACAGGGTGGGCCATTTATATGGATACACCTTAATAAAAATGGGAATGGTTGGTGATATTAACTTCCTGTTTGTGGCACATTAGTATATGTGAGGGGGGGGGGAACTTTTCAAGATGGGTGGTGACCATGGCGGCCATTTTGAAGTCGGCCATTTTGAATCCAACTTTTGTTTTTTCAATAGGAAGAGGGTCATGTGACACATCAAACTTATTGGGAATTTCACAAGATAAACATGGTGTGCTTGGTTTTAACGTAACTTTATTATTTCATGAGTTATTTACAGGTTTCTGAACACTTATAAAATGGATTGTCAATGCAACCCTCTTCTCCCACTCTTTACACACTGATAGCAACACCGCAGGAGAAATGCTAGCACAGGCTTCCAGTATCCGTAGTTTCAGGTGCTGCCCATCTCGTATCTTCACAGCATAGACAATTGCCTTCAGATGACCCCAAAGATAAAAGTCTAAAGGGATCAGATTGGGAGACCTTGGGGGACATTTAACTGGCCCACGACGACCAATCCACTTTCCAGGAAACTGTTCATCTAGGAATGCTCGGACCTGACACCCATAATGTGGTGGTGCACCATCTTGCTGGAAAAACTCAGGGAACGTGCCAGCTTCAGTGCATAAAGAGGGAAACACATCATCAGTGTGTGAAGAGTGGGAGAAGAGGGTTGACAATCCAACACAGTGGGCAGCACATTGAACACATTTTATAAGTGGTCAGAAACTTGTAAATAACTCATGAAAGAATAAAATTACGTTAAAACCAAGCACACCATTGTTTTTCTTGTGAAATTCCCAATAAGTTTGATGTGTCACATGACCCTCTTCCTTTTGAAAAAACTAAAGTTGGATTCAAAATGGCTGACTTCAAAATGGCCGCCATGGTCACCACCCATCTTGAAAAGTTCCCCTCTCACATATACTAATGTGCCACAAAAAGGAAGTTAATATCACCAACCATTCCCATTTTATTAAGGTGTATCCATATAAATGGCCCACCCTGTAGATGAAATGGAGAAGTGGCCATGCTATCTTCTTTGTAGTTTATGGGTGTAGTGCAGAGACAGACTGACCATAGACCATACAGAGAAATTTCCCGGTGGGCGATGTCCAGAGGGCCGCCGAGCCCTCCTCATTGTACATAACAATCTGATCTCTTGGCATTAATTAATACTAAGAGCATCAGGTATTTACGCATCTGGCCAGCAGCCGCAGGTGCCCTTCTAAATTCAACTGTATCACCATCAGTATGACGATAGGGCAGTATTTTATGCTGCACCGTGGTATTTGGTTCTGCTGGGGTGGTATTTTGTGCCGCACTACGGTATTGCTGACCCCGCCTACTTATGTTGTCCCTGCCTACTTGTGGCTTGTGTTGGCCCTGCCTATTTGTGTTGCCCTGCCTTCTGTTAACATGGACTCGCCTACAACATGGGGCCACTTTTAGTTTTTTTTCCGGGGCCACTTTTAGTTTTTTTTCCAGGGCCACTTTAAATTCCCAGTCTGCCTTTTGTAGTGAAATGCTCACCTGTTTCAACAACTCACATAAATTGCTACGGAGAGAGAGACACTGGGGAGAATGGAACCCCATTTTTCCAAAAGGTAGGAGTCCTGGAGGTACAACTACCACCTACTAGGCACTCCCCGCATATATTTTTGATATGTCTTTAAAGTTTCTAATGGTAATATCCCTTTACGTTTTATTGGGGCCTTTGGGAATGGTTGAATCTGACAATGCTTCCCTGGTCTATACTGTGCTGTGACCCTGTTGGTCATAAGGCATGAGTACACTGAAATTAAGATTCTGCTGGCCTATTTAACTACTGCTGAAAAATGTCTACCCGGCTTTCCAGGTCATTTTGTGGCAGCTATTCTACAAGTTGAAATCAGGCTTTCCATGGAAAATATGTAGCTGGCTCAATCTAAGTCTAAGGAAAACTGCATATGCAGCATTTCTTCTTAACTGAGTTATACAGTATATTAGTGTGTCCAGTGATTTCTATGGAGATCTCCTTACCTAGCACCTGGCTTGTACATATACCGTAATACATACTCACCTCCACTAACGAGCAGGCAGTTGTCAGGGGGTATGCTTGATCGCTGCATGTAAATGCAGCATTAATCTAGAGCAATAGAAATCCTATAAGGTTAGGATAGCCGCCCAATTCTACATGTAACGTTTATTGTCCAGACACATTTGTCAGAAATTCAATCATCTGGATGGCACCTCCTGCCAAACTAGAATCCTCCTTACTCACTACGCTCTGGTGTGGAGAAGTGAGATGACATCTGAGCTCTGCTATATGTGCCACCCTGCTGTTTTTCCCACCCCATTTAAATCATTCGTATTATGCTGTTCATGCAGAATATATAACTTCTCATTTAGGAAGTGTTCTCATCACATCTGAGATGTCTGCTTAGTGTATACACCAGGAAAAGGTCCCTATAGATATGCTAAGCATATCCATAAGACACCATAAGCCCAAAGGAGGCGAAAAGAGTGTCCTTTTGGTTTCCATCAGGCCAGTACACATTGGTATGGTACAAAAATGTATAATTAGCGTAATAGACTATGGTATTCCATACAACAGTGTCTAGTAAACATTTAAACCATGTAGTATACTTTTTTAACAGCTTAATGGCCAGCTAATTTTTTTCCCGTTTTTGCCTTTCCAGCCGTAATGGTTTTATTTTTTTATTGACTTGGCTGTATGAGGCCTATCTTTATGTGGGAGAAATAGCTTTTATATGGTGCTGTTCTAGTGTATACGGAGATACAAAGTTGATTCCTTCAAACATTTCGGTTTTAATTCTGTCTGAGACCTGTCTCCGTATAGCATTAAAATATATTGCCTCTGTGTAGGCAAAATTCGTTTCACCCATCCGCGCACCGAGACTTCGGTGAATTAATTCGGTATTAATTTCTGCATCTACCAAACCCGACTTTTGATTCCTAATTTTAAATGTTTTTAAAGCTGCAGAAATGCATTCTGAATTAATTCACCAAAGTCTCACGCCACTTCGGATGAAAAGAAGTTTGGCTCAACGGAGCCAATACATTTTAATGCTGTACAGAGACAGCATTAATATCGAAGTGTTTGATTGAATAGACTTCGGATCCATGATCCAAAGCTCTATTCGCTCAGCACTAGTCATAAATATAGAAAAAAAAGTTTTTGGACATTTTTTTTAATCTATTGTTCATACGATATATATTTAACACTGAATAACCTGTAATAATAACCTAATCTTTATTTATTAGTTATATCGTTTAGTTAAGTTTTCACTTTTTTTTTATTATTTTTACAAGCTTTTTTGCATTTAAACTTTTTCTGTAATTTTTTTTCTATTACAATTTTTTTAATCCCATTAAGGAATTTGTTTTACAGGGTTAGTTTATACTTTTAATGTATTAGCATACTCCTATATGCTAATATATTATGCTCTGTGTCTCTATGGCACAGGCTGTGGTTAGGACAACACTAGTTGTAACACATAGACTTGTATTTTAAAGGATCAAAACAGATTGCCTCTTAAAAGCCTTCCGTTTTGACTTCCATCTTATGTATTTCGTTATTTTCCGTTATAACCATGTTATAACGGAAAGCAATAACGAATACATAACGCTGATGTGAACCCACCCTTAACAGTTGGTACTGGACCTACCTCCAGTCCCAGCTGTACAGCAATAGGCTGCTCTAAGAATTGGAGCTCTTAGTTATAGTTTGTTTGTAGAGCAGGACTGGTCACAGAAACGCTCAGCTAACTCTAAAACAGCGACAGCAGAAGACAGTGGGTGGTCATTTTGGGGTTAATCTAGGATTGTATTTGTGACCATTACCACTTTATGAAATCCATCATAGGCCTCTATCGGACATTTACGTCAGGAGCTTTTCCCGTATATATGTCAAGAGGCCATTAACGTGATGTGAACTGGGCCTTACCGTCTCCACCAGTACAGAATATATACGGTTTGTATACATTAATCTTTGGACTTAGAACCATAATTTTATTACCCAATGCTGCATGGCCACAGGAAAGTTTAATAGCACTGTAATAAGACTGATAGGCATCACCAGGACAGTTTTCCATCCTGTTGTTCTCCCTGGAGAACTTATAGCATCCTCCTTACTACAGATAAGAGCCTGAACATCAGATAAAAAGAGGAGTTTGTTCTTGGGAAAACAAGAGAGAGGAAATGGTATATGTAGAATAATTTAGGCTCACAAGCCTTTAGAGGAAAAAAATCTCTTGTGATCTTCTAAATAGTTTTCTGTTCCTCTGTGATTTACTTCTTAGAAATCGTTCTCATTGAAATCTTGTAGAACCAAGCAATCATAAAGTAAAATATAAAGTCAGGTAAGCATACATGGCCCAAGATTGGTCTTATAACAGATTGTTGCGAGAGTATATGTTTTCATGTAACTATGTCATCGAATAGCTGTCTAATAGCGCTTATGTGTGCTGGGCTTGGAGCCAGATCACAGTGGAGTGGAGAATCCTTGGATGACGTTTTACATATATTCATTTGATCATGAAACCAGAAACTCAACTTACCTAAACTGTTCAATTTAGGTGTCTTTCTCACCTCAGTGACTCACGGACCTGATGACCGTTGGTGGTCCTCACGAACAGCACACATACCCATGTGTATTCACACATCAGTAGTTTTCCACGGAACATGGGTCCACGGTGACTCCACAGAAGAATGCCTTGTTTTTGTCTGTGATTACAGATCCCTCATGCTCATTATAGTATATCGGTGTGTGAAAACAATGCATGCAACATGGATGCCATCCAAGTTTGGTCAGTGGTTTTCAATGATGGTTGCTAGGAGATGCCCTAGAAATTAATGCTTAGCCTAGCAGTGTCTGTTGGAATACAGATGACACATGGATGGCAAAAAATTTACACACGGATCAAACATGGGTTCCTCAAAGAAATCTTCACAGAAGAACCTCTGACCATCTTGTTACAGATGTTATCACAGACGTGTTAAAGTGGCTTTAGTCAGGGTGCATTCTCATTCCTTGTATCCATAGAGCAATTCTATTCAATATAGGTCTGCAGGACCTGGGGGTATCTGCAAAGTCTGGTTTGCAGCTAGGGTTGCCAGAGCACAGGTATTAGCCAGATATCCCTATAGAAAATATTTTAGCCAGAGTAAGCTGAGTACCAATGCTGCATTCATCTGCTTAGCTCATGCTGGGACATCTGGGAGGACTTTGCATTGTATACAAACTACTGCTGGATATGCTACAACTTTAATTCTGAA
The DNA here is from genome assembly GCF_014858855.1 of Bufo gargarizans. NCBI lineage: Eukaryota > Metazoa > Chordata > Amphibia > Anura > Bufonidae > Bufo > Bufo gargarizans. The sequence goes on from NC_058080.1 coordinate 514,295,251, forward strand.
TATAGTAAAGAGAGACTCTTGTTAAGTTTTATCTGGCCTAGTCTCTGGCTCTTAACACCACATACTGGCCATTGCATTTCCAACACATGCTCTGCCTAGCACCCAACTGGACATTAACAACATGGGAATCCCCTAACCACCATCAGGCAGGGAGCTCACAGCTACAAGGAGTGCCCAGAAGGAACACAGAGTACCCCTACTCCATTGCACCGACCCCAGGGAACAATGGCCTTCGGGAATACACATCACGGCCACTACAACTCCCATCCTCTACTCCGGCTCCTCAGGGGCTCACTGCACATCATACAGTTGCAAGAAAAAGTATGTGAACCCTTTGGAATGATATGGATTTCTGCACAAATTGGTCATAAACTGTGATCTGATCTTCATCTAAGTCACAACAATAGACAATTACAGTCTGCTTAAGCCAATAACACACAAATAATTAAATGTTACCATGTTTTTATTAAACACACCATGTAAACAGTCACAGTGCAGGTGGAAAAAGTATGTGAACCCCTAGACTAATGACATCTTCAAGAGCTAATTGGAGTGAGGTGTCAGCCAACTGGAGTCCAATCAATGAGATGAGATTGGAGGTGTTGGTTACAGCTGCCCTATAAAAAACACACACCAGTTCTGGGTTTGCTTTTCAGAAGAAGCATTGCCTGATGTGAATGATGCCTCGAACAAAAGGGCTCTCAGAAGACCTACGATTAAGAATTGTTGACTCGCATAAAGCTAGAAAGGGTTATAAAAGTATCTCCAAAAGCCTTGCTGTTTCATCAGTCCACAGTAAGACAAATTGTCTATAAATGTAGAAAGTTCAGCACTGTTGCTACTCTCCCTAGGAGTGGCCGTCTTGTAAAGATAACAGCAAGAGCACAGTGCAGACTGCTCAATGAGGTGAAGAAGAATCCTAGTTAATCCTAGAATTAATAATAGCAATTTGCATATACTCCAGAATGTTATGAAGAGTGATCAGATGAATTGCATAGTCCTTCTTTGCCATGAAAATTAACTTAATCCCCCAAAAACGTTTCCACTGCATTTCATTGCTGCCATTAAAGGACCTGCTGTGATCATTTCAGTAATCATCTTGTTAACTCAGGTGAGAATGTTGACGAGCACAAGGCTGGAGATCATTATGTCAGGCTGATTGGGTTAAAATGGCAGACTTGACCTGTTAAAAGGAGGGTGATGCTTGAAATCATTGTTCTTCCATTGTTAACCATGGTGACCTGCAAAGAAATGCGTGCAGCCATCATTGCGGTGCATAAAAATGGCTTCACAGGCAAGGATATTGTGGCTACTAAGATTGCACCTCAATCAACAATTTATAGGATCATCAAGAACTTCAAGGAAAGAGGTTCAATTCTTGTTAAGAAGGCTTCAGGGCGTCCAAGAAAGTCCAGCAAGCGCCAGGATCGTCTCCTAAAGAGGATTCAGCTGCGGGATTGGAGTGCCACCAGTGCAGAGCTTGCTCAGGAATGGCAGCAGGCAGATGTGAGCGCATCTGCACGCACAGTGAGGCGAAGACTTTTGGAAGATGGCCTGGTGTCAAGAAGGGCAGCAAAGAAGCCACTTCTCTCCAAAAAAAACATCAGGGACAGATTAATCTTCTGCAGAAAATATGGTGAATGGACTGCTGAGGACTGGGGCAAAGTCATATTCTCCGATGAAGCCTCTTTCCGATTGTTTGGGGCATCAGGAAAAAGGCTTGTCCGGAGAAGAAAAGGTGAGCGCTACCATCAGTCCTGTGTCATGCCAACAGTAAAGCATCCTGAGACCATTCATGTGTGGGGTTGCTTCTCATCCAAGGGAGTGGGCTCACTCACAATTTTGCCCAAAAACACAGCCATGAATAAAGAATGGTACCAAAACACCCTCCAACAGCAACTTCTTCCAGCAATCCAACAACAGTTTGGTGAAGAACAATGCATTTTCCAGCACGATGGAGCACCGTGCCATAAGGTAAAAGTGATAACTAAGTGGCTCGGGGACCAAAACGTTGACATTTTGGGTCCATGGCCTGGAAACTCCCCAGATCTTAATCCCATTGAGAACTTGTGGTCAATACTCAAGAGGCGGGTGGACAAACAAAAACCCACTAATTCTGACAAACTCCAAGAAGTGATTATGAAAGAATGGGTTGCTATCAGTCAGGAATTGGCCCGGAAGTTGATTGAGAGCATGCCCAGTCGAATTGCAGAGGTCCTGAAAAAGAAGGGCCAACACTGCAAATACTGACTCTTTGCATAAATGTCATGTAATTGTCGATAAAAGCCTTTGAAACGTATGAAGTGCGTGTAATTATATTTCACTACATCACAGAAACAACTGAAACAAAGATCTAAAAGCAGTTTAGCAGCAAACTTTGTGAAAACTAATATTTGTGTCATTCTCAAAACTTTTGGCCACGACTGTATGTGTGTTGAAAAAGAGGCACAGCACACCAACTTTAAAACCTCATCCCAACTGTGAAGTATGGTGGTGGGGGCATCATGGTTTGGGGCTGCTTTGCTGCATCAGGGCCTGGACGGATTGCTATCATCGAAGGAAAAATTAATTCCCAAGTTTATCAAGACATTTTGCAGGAGAACTTAAGGCCATCTGTCCACCAGCTGAAGCTCAACAGAAGATGGGTGTTGCAACAGGAAAACGACCCAAAGCATAGAAGTAAATCAACAACAGAATGGCTTAAACAGAAGAAAATACGCCTTCTGGAGTGGCCCAGTCAGAGTCCTGACCTCAACCCGATTGAGATGCTGTGGCATGACCTCAAGAAAGCGATTCACACCAGACATCCCAAGAATATTGCTGAACTGAAACAGTTCTGTAAAGAGGAATGGTCAAGAATTACTCCTGACCGTTGTGCACATCTGATCTGCAACTACAGGAAACGTTTGGTTGAAGTTATTGCTGCCAAAGGAGGTTCAACCAGTTATTAAATCCAAGGATTCACATACTTTTTCCACCTGCACTGTGAATGTTTACATGGTGTGTTCAATAAAAACATGGTAACATTTAATTCTTTGTGTGTTATTAGTTTAAGCAGATTGTGATTGTCTATTGTTGTGACTTAGATGAAGATCAGATCACATTTTATGACCAATTTGTGCAGAAATCCATATCATTCGAAAGGGTTCACATACTTTTTCTTGCAACTGTATGTAGTTTTGTCAGCTTTCCATGGTATGTCCAATGGATGAAGTTGTTGCTACATTGCATATATTCTAAAACACCTCACAAGTGAAATGGAAAGGACCATCTATAATTTTAGCATTATAGATCTAATTCCATATACTTACATATTGATGTTGCGATTAAAGAGCAAATATTAAAGGGATTGTCCTCCTAGTTTGTCCTTTTCTTGAGCACAAGCTGCAGAAGATGTGGCAGCAGTAACCATGTAATACACTAGACAGGATAATTCTGAGTCCTAAGGGCATTTCCATAAATTTGTCCTAGAAGGACAACCCTAAGGACAGTGTGAAACTAACGATACTTGTCTCTGGTTACAATAATCCTATTCCTTCTACACTATGCTAATAGCACTGTTGCTACTGTATAACCCTCTTTTCCATAAAAAAAAAATAAAGAATGGGATTATCAGGGGGTCAAATGTAATGTTATAAATCAGAACAATCCACAAAGCGCTTTAGGAGTATATTGAGTCTTTCATCAGATTTTCACAGGCTGGAATACAAATTATAGTTTGGATCTCAAGGATGTCTGACTGAACGGAAAATTCTTGGAACAGAAAAATAAGCATTTAGGGAGCAATTAAACAAAGATTGTTTTTAAGTTCACAAACTGCACAAATGTAATATTTCAGAGTTATCTTTATGTATATGGTCTTGCTCGGGGCTGCATGGGGCTCATTTGGGACTATATATGAAAACTGAAGACATAATAAAAATTAAAGGGATTGTCCAAAATAATTTTAAAAAAATGGGACATGCCCCTAAAAGGTGAAAAATATAATTTTTTCTGGTATACTTAACTTATTCTCTGTATCGTTCTCTGTGCCACCGGTCTGGCCTTCCTGCCACTGCTTGTTTACAGGCTGCAGTAGTGCATGGCATGGTCACTGTATGGCATGTGACCACTGCAGTCAGTCATTCCTCAGCGGTATACCACTGAGCATTCTTCTCAAACAGTATTCAGAATTAGGCTTGGACTGGTCCACAAGGTAACAGGTGGCCGCTAGTCCCCCACCCCCTGCTCAAGTGGCATGTAGCAGAGTAGACTGACTACAATACATACAGATAGGCGGCCTACAGTATCCTAGAGAGCCTATGCTTATAGGCGACTTGTAGGTACAGAGGTAGGCCAGCCAGTATCCTCTTTCATCAGGGACCTGCCTTCTTGAACTTGCTGCAGGGACCCCCATAATCATTCACCTGTTTCTGCCTGCCACTGAGTCAGCAAATAATATGTACATGTAGATTTACATTGTACCGCCAGAATTAATTTTACTGGGGAGCCCTAGGCACCCCAGTCCAACACTGGTCATAATAGTAACCATAGCCAGGCTAGACCTGACCTGGGAACCAATAACCAGATCCCAGGTGGACATACTATAGATGCAGCCTGTGCAACTGCACAACAGAAAAAGGAGCCCACCACCATCCTATGAGTGCCGCAGCATTCTCCGTGCTTACGAAGCACAGCGCCATACATTGTATAGCGGCTGTGTTTGGTATCGCATATCAGCCCTACTCACTAATATGTGGCTGAGCTGTGCCTAAGCCATGAGACTGATGAAAGTGACGTCACATGGCCTAGCGAAAGTTGAGACAAGGCCGCAGCGCGAGTGCTGGTGCCTTCTCAAACTGCTTAGTCTCGGAAAACCCCTTAAAATATAGGATTTTTCATCCAACAGCTTTCCTATTGAACGTCAACTAAGGGCAATGGTGTGTGTTCTGAGACAACCACCTTGGAAACCAAGAGAACTTGTCCTACCCCTGGTGACAAAAGTACATTAGGAAATAATGAAAATAGATTACTTTTGTGAAAGTCTGATTCACACGTCATGGAAGTCTATACTGTTTCCTGATGTACATTTGACATAGGAGATGGTAGAGGAAGGACCTTAGGCACCACACTGCATCTCAGACCTTTGGCTGATTTGGGTTTCCAGAGGGAACAAAGGATAAGGTATGTTGATATCTAACATGGCTGATACTGTCTTCCCATGCCATTAAAGGGGTTATCCAACCCGTATAATGCCCCCCCCCAAATGCCTGGGCCCCTGACACCGGTCATACTTACCTCGCTCCCCGGCACCCGCATCGCTCCTGATCCCTACACGGCCGCCACTGCATCTCCTGCAATAGCAGGCCGCGATGGGGACAAGGGAGGCTTGTCCCTGTCGCAACCGTTTGGCTGACAGTCGTCTCTCCTGCCTCCTTCCTGGCTCCTGCATGCAGATACGTTTGGTTCGGCGTGTATGTGTATTGAATGTGGTGGCTTATCTCCCATGAGAACAAAAGGATTGGGTGAACATATTCTCTTCACCTGATCCTTCCCTCCCTCCACATCATCTAAGAGTTGGGAGCTCCTCCATACACATTAGACAGTCGGCCGAACCCACTGTTCTTCATGTGCCATAAATGTCCAAATGGGACAGCTCCTTTAAGGTTGGTTCTATGCCTGAGTAACCTTATATACACATATTCCAGAAACGGACTCCACAAAGGTGTCTTTTTTTCTGATTTTATCTATTTTATCTATTTCTAGTTATTTGCACATTTTATAATAGAACACGTTGTTTAACTTGTAAAAAAACAACCACGGCTACAGAAATAATGCGTTGTCCACCTGTTTACACATGAAGCATGACAGCCTCTTTTCTTGTACGTCTTACTTTTAGCATAACTTGACTACTGAGAGCCCTCAGTATAAAAACTAGTAGTCCTTCATTTGTTTAGACCTCTGTGTGATGTACAAACATCCAGACCCTTCATTTTATAAGACAGTCAGACTTTAATCTGGGCTGCTGCAAATTGCTAGAATTTGTGGCCTAGGACACCCTTCAATGACAACCTGCAACAGGGCGAGCTAGGATTTCAAAGTAATGTCCTTATTTTATCCATGAAATTACAGAGTAGCGACCCAGCAACACAGTCTGTTCAGTGTCAAAATAGGGAGCTGTGTAATGCCACAAGTTACACAGGCAGCGTAATATACACTGTGGATAAATGTAGTATGTATAACGCCGTTATATACAGATATAAATATTCGAAATATCTGGCATTTCTAAAATCCCTCACTGCTGAGGACGTCAGCAATAAACTGAGGATTGGAAGAGTTGGAATGGAAGGTTTACTATTAATGGCCAAAATAGGCATAAAGGTTTAATGGCACAGCAGACCAGTAATAAATGAACCGTGCTCCTGAAACAGTAAAACAGTCTGGCATGTTTCCTTTACCCTAAGTTCAGACCTGAGCGTTTTACAGCGTGTTCCTACGCGCTGTAAAACGCTCAACACGGAGAAACCAATGCTTCCCTATGGGAATGGTTCTCACCTGGGCGTTTTACAGCGCGTACGATCGCGCTGTAAAACGCCCGACTCTCAAACAAGTTCTTGAGCTTTTTTTGGGGCGTTTGTCGCGCGTTCCCGCACATAGATATTCGGGAACGCGCGACAATGTGTGCACGCCTGTCTCTGTATGCGCGATTGTAAACGCCCGTACAATCGCGCATACAGAGCGCTCGTTTCAGAACGCTCAGGTGTGAACCCCCTGTAAAGGGAACCTGTCACCGGGATTTTGTGCATAGAGCTGGGGACATGGGCTGCTAGATGGCCGCTAGCACATCTGCAATACCCAGTCCCCATAGCTCTGTGTGCTTTTATTATGTAAAAAAAACACAAAACGATTTGATACATATGCAAATTAACCTGAGATGAGTCCTGTCCCTGACTCATCTCACGTACAGGACTCATCTCAGGTTAATTTGCATATGTATCAAATCGTAGTTTTTCTTACACAATAAAAGCACACAGAGCTATGGGGACTGGGTATTGTGGATGTGCTAGCGGCCATCTAGCAACCCATGTCCTCAGCTCTATACACAAAATCCCGGTGGCAGGTTCCCTTTAAAGGGGTCGTGTCACAAAACATATTCTACATTTTTCAAACCAGAACCTGGATCTGAATACTTTTGTAATTGCTTGTAATTACAACTTTAGCATAGCCAGTGATCCATTCAATAAAAGGTTTCTGTATAGCGCCACCTGCTGATTGTTCTTTTCCATATTTTTTTGTCCATCTCACTGAGTCACCAGCCATATGTTCTGTTAGAAGCTGTGTCAGTTACAGGGAGAGAGCTGCAGCAGAAAGGACACGCCCCCTGAGCTGCTAGGCTGAAGATAATCTAGCAGAACAATTGGAGCAGGAAATGTGGAGATCTCTGGACCCCTTTAGGCTTTGTCCTAACAAAGTATAGGGATGATTACAACAGAAAATAGCTGCAGTCATGCTTGACCTTGTATATGTGAAGGCTAGATCCAACATTACAGTTGTACCTTAAATGAGTGAAGGTTGTACAGTAGGCATGCATGTGTCTTTAGTCTCCATCCGATTGAATGTGAGTACAATGTTTTAAAAAGTGTAATAAGGGTACAGCCACACCTTCAGGTTTCCTGATGCATACCAGTAGTAAAAGGTTAAAGCAACTGGACGTTTGTTCTTTTGAAATCATTTCGCTAGTCATTCGACTGCCTTTCTCAATTACTTGTACAAGAAATCTCCAGCATTAAATACTGGTGACTCATGTGTCAGTCAGTATAATCTGTTTATAATGCAAATTGCAATCAACATCTTACGTAAGGTCTTTGACCTCATGTTGATTGTGATAAACAGATTATGCGGACTGAAGCATGAGCCACCGGTATTTAATGCCAGTCATTTCTTGTTCAAGTCAATCTAATTGAGAAAGCCAGCCGGTTAACCAGCGAGATGTCTTCATGGGGAAATTAATCAAGTCCAGTTGCTCAGCCTTATTACTACTGCAAATTAGGAAGCCAAACTGAGGGGTGGATCATAAAAGTAGAGAAAGTATTAGGGACAGATACTGCTTCATCTCTTTTTTGAATTCACTCCTGGTTAAGAGGAACAGCCTGCCAGTTCTTTGGATCCGGCCTAGCCAGAGATAGCTGTTCACCGTAGACTATAATGGGAGCCGATGGGGATTCAGCTGCTCCCTGGAATAAATGCTGTGATTTGTCCAGACAAAATCTTATATGAAGCCAAATCCCTGCATTTATGTTGGGGCGCAGCTGGATTTCTGCCAGATATTATTATAGTCTATGGAGTCCGGGTGCATGCAGTACTATTCGGCTATGCTGGATCTGGAGAACCAGTGTGAAACTAGCCTTAGGCTTCCAAAAATGTTGAGGTACCCTACAGGGACGTTTCTACAGCCAGGCGAGGGGTGCGACCGCACAAGGCGCATCACTCAGGACAGAAGAGAGGGACGCCATAAGCAGGGCCCAGTGCCGGAGGGGGGCCCTTTCTGTCCGGAGGCAGCAGGAGTGAAGATGAGTGCTTTCATTGTGGAAGCGCTCATCTCCATATTCATCTGTATTGCCGCCCTTAGGACAGCGATACAGATGAACGGTGCGGAGGAGCAGGGGAGAGGTGTCTCCCTTGCACATTCCTCTGATAGGCTACAGGCCTACTGCCTGCAGCCTATCAGAGGCCGGTGCAGGCAGAGCGATGACATCATCGCGCCGCCTGAGCCATACAGCGCGGGACACAGGCCGGAAGAGGCCTGCATCGCATTGCTGACAGCAGCATAAGGTAAGTATATGTGTTTATTGTTTTTATTATTTATAGTATACTGTGGCAAGAAGGGGGGTGGCACTATGGGGCACAATATGGAGGGGTACTATGGAGAAGAGGGGAAACACTATGGGGGCCACTATGGAGAAAAGGGGGAGCACTATGTGGGCCCTATATACTGCCACAATATGGGGAGGCACTATAGAGAAGAGGGGGAAGCACTATGAGGGCCCTATATACTGCCAAAATATGGGGGGGCACTATGGAGAAGAGGGGGAAGCACTATGGAGAAGAGGGGAAGCACGATGGGGGCCCTATATCCTGGCACAATATGGGGGCACTATTGGGGCCCTATATACTGCCACAATATGGGGGATGGCACTATGGAGAAGAGGGGAAGCACTATGGGGGCCCTATATACTGCCAAAATATGGGGGGGGGGACTATGGAGAAGAGGGGGAAGCACTATGGGGGCCACTATGGAGAAGAGGGGAAGCACGATGGGGGCCCTATATCCTGGCACAATATGGGGGGCACTATGGGGGCCCTATATATTGCCACAATATGGGGGATGGCACTATGGAGAAGAGGGGAAGCACTATGGGGGCCCTATATACTGCCAAAATATGAGGGGGCACTATGGAGAAGAGGGGGAAGCACTATGTGGGCCACTATGGAGAAAACGGGAAGCACTATAGGGGCCCTATATACTGGCACAATATGGGGGGCACTATGGAGAAGAGGGGAAGCACTATGGGGGCCCTATATACTGGCACAATATGGGGGGGCACTATGGAGAAGAGGGGAAGCACTATGGGGCCCTATATACTGGCACAATATGGGGGGCACTATGCAGAAGAGCGGAAGCACTATGGGGGCCCTATATACTGGCACAATATGGGGGCACTATGGAGAAGAGGGGAAGCACTATGGGGGCCCTATATACTTCCAAAATATGGGGGGCACTATGGAGAAGAGGGGGAAGCACCATGGGGGCCCTATATACTGCCAAAATATGGGGGGGGCACTATAGGGGCCCTGTATACTGCCAAAATATGGGGGGGGGACACTATGGAGAAGAGGGGGAAGCACTATGTGGGCCACTATGGAGAAAAGGGGAAGCACTATGGGGGCCCTATATACTGGCACAATATGGGGGGCACTATGGAGAAGAGGGGAAGCACTATGAGGGCCCTATATACTGGCACAATATGGGGGGTACTATGGAGAAGAGGGGAAGCACTATGGGGGCCCTATATACTGGCACAATATGGGGGGGCACTATGGAGAAGAGGGGAAGCACTATGGGGGCCCCATATACTGGCACATTATGGGGGCACTATGGAGAAGAGGGGAAGGAGCACTATGGGGGCATCTACTGGGGGCTTTATGTACTGGCACGCATTATTGGGGGCTCTACGGAGAAGTGGGGGGAGGAGCACTATGGGGGCATCTACTGGAGGCTCTATATACTGGCACTCATTATGGGGGGCTCTATGGAGAAGTGGGGGGTAAAGGAGCACTATGGGGGCATTTACTGGGGGCCCTATTTACTGGCACGCATTTTGGGGGGCACTACAGAGAAGTGGGGAGAAGAGCGCTATGGGGGCATTATATAGGGGCATTCAATACTGGCACCCATTTTGGTGCCACTATGGGGAAGGGGGGAGAGGAGCATTATGGGGACATCTATGTGGGGCAGTCTTTAGGGGCATTTTATACTGGCACATTATGGAGGACACTATGGGGATGGGGAAGGAGCACTATGGGGCATCTTCTGGGGGCACTATATAGGAGTACTTTATACTGGCACAAATTATAGGAGCACTATGGGCACCTAAGCTCAACTGGGGGCACTAAGTGTTTTTTCTAGTGGCACACAGTACAGGTCATTGGAACACATGAGGGCATTCTGGGGACATTGGCTCTAGTGGGGGCACTAAGAGATGTTTTTTTTTTACGTACACACAACGGGGCATTTTTTGTACTATCGCACATTATAAGGGGGCGTTTTTCTACTGTCACACATTATAAAGAGAATTATTACTACCAGGGGCATTATGGTGGGCTTTATTACAACTGGGGGACTATGGGAGCATTATTGCCGTACTTCTGGGACACAATTACTGTTGGGGACACTGTAGGAGCACTATTACTACTAAGTACACTCTGGCACAGAATTATTACTATTGTTGGGATTTTGGGGAGCACTATTACTGTGGGGGCATCCTGGCACAGTATCAGCTTATGTAATTATGGTTACACTATTAGTGTCAGGGACACTATTTGCTGAGTGCAGTTATTTTTTAGAGCATTGTGTTCCAATAATTATTGAAGGGGCGCTATCTGTGTAACTAGTATTTTCAGGGGGTTTCTGCAGTATAGTTTTGGGGGTGCATGATGGGATGTTGAGAAGGTGGGATGATGATGGAAAAGTAGGAAACTAAGATGTCTGTTAAACTATGCAGAGAGAAGAGATGGCTGAAAGAAATCACCATGGCAGTCTGGTCTGAAGTGAGAAGATAAAGAAGGAGAACATCTACATCAAAGGAGACATCACTGGATGTAAGAGGTATGTGGCGCTGTATTAGGCTACTTTGACAACTGCATTAGTGATTCTGGCAGGCTGTTCCAGAATTCACTGGATCCGGCACTGCTGGATGCAGACTGAATGCAGCCGCCTCCATCAACTACAATGGGGTACGGCAGAGATCTGGCCACAATCTGGGGGGATGGCACTTTTTTGATGTTCGCCCTGTTGGTACATTTCCCTAGAAAATGCCCTGGTACCCTAATAGGTACTTCTGCCAGACCTTCTCCGCAGCTCTGATGAAGACAGCATGTCTGTGAGCAGAATCCAGCCAAAGTAATTGCATTTCAGTGTGTTCAGCACAAAATGAACTATTAAAATGACTTCCCTGTTTCTTTCTCCCAAGGGAATTTCTCCACCGCTCTTGATGTGCCTCTGTAGTTGAAATAATAACAATTTCCTGACTGGCTTTGAAATGTAGATAATCATGAGTCTGGAAGCCACCACATGGCCATATCTAGACTGTTACTCACAGTACTCCTAGCCATGGTTCTCAGCTGACAATTTTTAGCTGCCAAATGGGACGATAGCTCATAGGTTACAGAACATATATTAACCACATATACATTCAGACAGACTGGATAGGACAATAAATGCAGCTACCAGAAATTCCTTCATGGCCGAATCTGAGAATAACATATCATACATTAGAAATATGTTAAATAGACATGTCCGGGAAGGTTTTAGACCAGGTCTCAGCTATCTAGCACGTTAGCCAATAGAAGCCTGGTGACATGAACCTTATCAGCCAAGTCTCCACATACACACAGTTTTAAACCAGGTTTCCATAACAATCCAGCCATTTTTCTTCTTCACTGCTGTAGGTCAGCTTTAAAGGGGCAGGGTGCTGTGGATGACACTATTAAGAGAGCGGAGTGCTGTGGCGGTCACAGTTAAGGGGGCAGGTAGGGTGGCCATTCAGGCCACCCTCAAAAGATAGACTTGAAAGCCATGCCCCCGATCCCACTAAGCCACGCCCCTGATCCGGTTAGGCCACGCTCCTCCCTTTCGGCAGCCGACGGGGATTGAATAAATGAAGGTAAAAATCAACTTCTGTCAGCTGCAGGGGTGGGAGGGAGGGTGACTTTCTCCCTGCAGCTCACTCTCAGACAGCAGCTCTGCTGAGAGTGAGCTGTGCAAAAGGGCATCCCTGTGTCTGTCCAGGCCCTGCGCCGGACAGAGGACAGGGAGTCTACGGCCCTAAAACTGTACCTCTGGCCACCCTAGTTAGACTTCTGGCCACCCTAGGGACAGGCTGCTGTGGAGGTCACAGTTAAGGGGACGGTCCGCTATGGAAGTCAGTGTTAAGGGGCAGATTGCTGTAGAGGCCACTGTTAAGGGGGCGGGTTGTTGTAGAAATCACTGTTAAGGAGATGGGGTACTGTGGAGGTCACTAATAAAGGGGCAGCTGCTGTGAAGGTCGCTGTTAAAGGGGCGGGCCGCTGGGGAGGTCACTGTTAAGGGGGCAGGATGCTGTGGAGGTCACTGTTAAAGGGGTGGGCACTGTGGAGGTCTCTGTTAAGGGGGCAGGGAACGGTGAAGGTCACAGTTAAGGGGACGGTCCACTATGGAGGTCAGAGTTAAGGGGCGGGGCGCTGTAGAGGTCACTGTTAAGGAGGCGGGGTCTTGTGTAGGTCCCATTTAAGGGAACGGAGCTCTGTGGAGGTCACTGTTAAGGGGGTGGGATATTGTGGAAATCACTGTTAAGGAGACGGGGTACTATGGAGGTCACTAATAAAGGGGCGACCACTGTGGAGGTCACTGTTAAAGGGGAGGGTGCTGTGGATGTTACTGTTAAGGGGGCAACCCGCTGTGGAGGTCACTGTTAAAGGGGCGGGCACTGTGGAGGTCACTGTTAAGGGAGGAGGGGACTGTGGAGGCCACTATTAAAGGGGCAGTGGGGTACTATGTGGTCACTGTTAAGAGAGCGGGGTATAGTGGAGGTCACTGTTAAGGGAGCGGGGTACTGTGGCAGTCACTGTTAAAGGGGCAGTCGCTGTGGAGGTCTCTGTTAAAAGGCCAGGAATGGTGGAGGTCACAGTTAAGGGGGCTATAACCTATGGTCAGTGTTAAGGGGCGGGTGCTGTAGAGGTCACTGTTAAGGAGGTGGTCCCCTGTGGAGGTCACTGTCAAGGGGGTGGGGTGCTGTGGAACTCATTGTTTAGGGGGCAGGCTGCTGTGAAGGTCAAAGTTAAGGGGGTGGGCTGCTTTGGAGGTCCCATTTTAAAGAGAAGGGGCACTGTGGGGGGGGGGGGTCAGTGTTAATGGGTAGGTGGTTGTGGAGATCACTGTTAAGGGGGCGGAGTACTGTAGATGTCACTGTTATAGTGGATACTGTCAATATCTTTTAACGACACACAAACATTAAATGAAATTGATGAAGTATACCCGTGCAAAGCCAGGTCCTTCTGCTAGTATGTATATATACAGGGAGTGCAGAATTATTAGGCAAATGAGTATTTTGACCACATCATCCTCTTTATGCATGTTGTCAAGCTGTATAGGCTCGAAAGCCTACTACCAATTAAGCATATTAGGTGATGTGCATCTCTGTAATGAGAAGGGGTGTGGTCTAATGACATCAACACCCTATATCAGGTGTGCATAATTATTAGGCAACTTCCTTTCCTTTGGCAAAATGGGTCAAAAGAAGGACTTGACAGGCTCAGAAAAGTCAAAAATAGTGAGATATCTTGCAGAGGGATGCAGCACTCTTAAAATTGCAAAGCTTCAACAGGGTCGCAAGAAGCGTGTGGAAAAACCAAGGCGCAAAATAACTGCCCATGAACTGAGAAAAGTCAAGCGTGCAGCTGCCAAGATGCCACTTGCCACCAGTTTGGCCATATTTCAGAGCTGCAACATCACTGGAGTGCCCAAAAGCACAAGGTGTGCAATACTCAGAGACATGGCCAAGGTAAGAAAGGCTGAAAGACAACCACCACTGAACAAGACACACAAGCTGAAACGTCAAGACTGGGCCAAGAAATATCTCAAGACTGATTTTTCTAAGGTTTTATGGACTGATGAAATGAGAGTGAGTCTTGATGGGCCAGATGGATGGGCCCGTGGCTGGATTGGTAAAGGGCAGAGAGCTCCAGTCCGACTCAGACGCCAGCAAGGTGGAGGTGGAGTACTGGTTTGGGCTGGTATCATCAAAGATGAGCTTGTGGGGCCTTTTCGGGTTGAGGATGGAGTCAAGCTCAACTCCCAGTCCTACTGCCAGTTTCTGGAAGACGCCTTCTTCAAGCAGTGGTACAGGAAGAAGTCTGCATCCTTCAAGAAAAACATGATTTTCATGCAGGACAATGCTCCATCACACGCGTCCAAGTACTCCACAGCGTGGCTGGCAAGAAAGGGTATAAAAGAAGAAAATCTAATGACATGGCCTCCTTGTTCACCTGATCTGAACCCCATTGAGAACCTGTGGTCCATCATCAAATGTGAGATTTACAAGGAGGGAAAACAGTACACCTCTCTGAACAGTGTCTGGGAGGCTGTGGTTGCTGCTGCACGCAATGTTGATGGTGAACAGATCAAAACACTGACAGAATCCATGGATGGCAGGCTTTTGAGTGTCCTTGCAAAGAAAGGTGGCTATATTGGTCACTGATTTGTTTTTGTTTTGTTTTTGAATGTCAGAAATGTATATTTGTGAATGTTGAGATGTTATATTGGTTTCACTAGTAAAAATAAATAATTGAAATGGGTATATATTTGTTTTTTGTTAAGTTGCCTAATAATTATGCACAGTAATAGTCACCTGCACACACAGATATCCCCCTAAAATAGCTAAAACTAAAAACAAACTAAAAACTACTTCCAAAAATATTCAGCTTTGATATTAATGAGTTTTTTGGGTTCATTGAGAACATGGTTGTTGTTCAATAATAAAATTAATCCTCAAAAATACAACTTGCCTAATAATTCTGCACTCCCTGTATAACAATCCTTCATCCCCATACATCAATGATCATTGCTGCATGTAAATGTATCTAATGAGCTGGTGATGATTAGGAATTATTGTTCATATTTCGGCTACTTTCACAATAGCGTTAATATTTTCCGGTATTGAGATCCGTCATAGGGTCTGACTACCGGAAAAAAAACTGCTTTCTTTTTGTCCCCATTCATTGTCAAAGGGGACAAAACGTAACTAAACAGAACGGAATGCTCCAAAATTCCTTCCGTTCTGTTCTTATACTGGAGAGCTTTGCTTTCCGTCCTGGGATGCGGAGCAAGACGGATCCTTCATGACCCACAATGCAAGTCAATGGAGACGTTTTCTCTGCCACAATCTGACACAATAGAAAACAGATCCGTCCCCCATTGACTTTCAATGGAGTTCATAACGGATCCGTCTTGGCAATGTTAAGGATAATACAAACGGATTAGTTCATAACGGATGCAGAGGGTTGTATTATCAGTAACGGAAGCGTTTTTGCTAAACCCTGCCGGATCCAGTAAAAATGCTAGTGTGAAAGTAGCCTTAGGCGGTTTTCTAGGAGTTTATTATCTCAGAATATTTTGCCATCAATATCTGATCAGTGGGGGTCCAACATCAGGCACCTCCACCGATCAGTCATTTGAAAAGGCTGCCGCGCTCTTGTGATATCTGTTGCCTCCTTGCAGCTTACTAAGCACAAGCCATTGTATAGCAGCTGTGCTTAGTACTGCAGTCAGGCCCATTCACTTGAATGGAACTAAGCGGCACCTAGGCCATGTGACCGATGAACATGACGTTTCGGGCCTAGGATGAGGCTGGAGTGCCCTCTAAAGCACTGTGACTTCCTAAAACAGCTGATCGGTGGGTGCGCTGTGAGTTAGACCCCCAGTATGCAGTGTCATCATCATTGCCCACTCTATTAGCATGTGTAAATAAGAATTTTTTGAAAGTCTTGCAAATATGACACCATAGAATATGTAGGATCCTCTAAGGTTATGTTAATTTATTTATCTCACTTATATAGCGCCGACATATTCCACTGCGCTGCGCTTTACAGACATTGTCATTGCTTCACCCCACATTTGCAGTATACTTTAGAGATATACATCTTCCCACCATATACAACCAATAATGGAGAACAAATGTTATGTAGACAGAGCCTAAGTTAATTTTTAGCACTATTTATCATCACTTTTTTGTTTTCTGAGCTGAAAAATAAAATGGTGACCTTTTGTCATTTTGGAAATGGGAACGAGGCATTGGGACATGTGGTGTGAAAAGAGTGCTTTAACAGTTGATTTCAGACACATGTCCCACCTTGTAAACCCCTGATGGTCATAACTTTTGGCAAGTAACTTCCCATTCGGCAGAATGACCCTAATGCCCTAAATATGTCACTGAAGGTGGATTTCGGACTCCCACAGACTCCCACAGGACAATGTAGCAAAGCTATAGTCAGAGATAACAACTTAAGGGTGCATTAGACACCCCGAAGCCACAGACTATTGATGGAAGGGAAGCATTCCCTCCCGGCAATCATCAGATAGCTAGCGAAGGACACAGCTCCTATTACATGCAGCGATCTCCTCCGTGGCATGGGGAGGAGCGATCGCTATGCCGTTGTTCGTCCCCATGCAGACAGCGGTGTGCCGGCGGCAGATTGCTATTACACAGCACAATTTGCCGCCGGCACCACTGTGATTTTTAAGCATTGCTCATTCATCGGGCATTTGAAGGCAGTATTAGCCTGCCAGATGATCGCTAACGAGGATTCATAGGAATGCTCATTAGCAATCATCTGCCAGAAAATCTGGCCGTCCAATACACCCTTTACTCACAGCCAGAGATACTGACTCAGATAACTTTGTTAATTTTGTTAAACATTTTATGGTGGCAGCATGGTGGCTCAGTGGTTAGCACAGGTGCTTCACAGCTCTGGGGTTCTAGGTTTAAATCCAACCATAGACATCTGTATGGAGTTTGTATGTTCTCCCCTTGTTTGTGTAGGTTTCTTCCCACCCTCCAATGTCATACTGCTAGGGAACTTAAATTGTGAGCACCACTGGAGATAGTGTGTGATGATAATGTCTATAAAGTGCTATGGAATATGTCAGCTCTACATAAGGGAGTAAAATAAATAAAATTCCAATATTCTGAGCATTGTTTTTCAGTGATACCTAAAGAAGTTTTTTTGTAACATTTTATATTAGTATTTTTTTTTAATATTATTATGAGAACATGTACAACATAGGGCAACATTTTGCTTCTATTTTTATAAAGTTGCTCTAAAATAGTCTTTTATTTGTTGTATGATTGCTAGGACTTATAGAGTAAGCATCATTGCTACTTGCAATCTCTTTGAGTGATGCGTCTAGAGAAGTGATGGCCAACCTGAGGCTCTCCAGCTGTTGCAAAACTACAACTCCCAGCTTGTCAACACTTCGTACAGCTATCAGTCTACAGCAGGGCATGGTGGGAGTTGTACTTTTACAACAGTTGGAGAGCTGCAGGTTGGCCATCCCTGGTCTAGAGTGATCAGGAAAGTATAGACTGTAATAGCCTGTTACTTTTGTCTTTGACATAGGCTTCCCCCTCTTGCAGCTGCACATTTTCTGTACACTGCAGACTGACTGCTGGCCACTGCATCCAGGCCAGGAATGAATGGAGGGGGTTGGCCAGCTCACCAGCGGTATGGGAGTAGGTCAGGGTGACCCCTATCCTGGAGACAGGTCTGTTTCACAAAAGTGGGATCCACATCTATCAGGCATTTACGACATATCCTGTGGGTATACCATACATGTGGAATACCCCTTTTAGACCACAACTGGGCATTTGCTTTACCTTTTTTGGTTAATATTACCTAAATATTGAATACTTTCTTAGCCTGATACAGTCCGACTGCCTCTGAACTTGCTCATCATAATTAATTGTCTAGAGTTACAATGTGTTGGTTAGGGTACAGCCACATGGTAATAGGAGAGAAAGTATAAAAATGTGATACTAGTTCTCCCCTTATTTGAATTCACTCCTGGCTTCGGCTACCAAAACTGTATCAGGAAACCTAACCGTATGGCCGTACCCTTAATGTTCACGTTTATAACTAGGAGCTTGGCAAGCGGATAAGAAGGTCAACAGTCAGAAGCAAAAGGGTATGTGCATGTTGGGCAGCATTGCTGCAGTAGAAAATCCACAGCGTATTTGTCACAATTTTCCAGGAACAAAGGCCCTCCTAAATGGTATGGATATTGTTTGTTGCAGGTTTCAACTGCATTGTAAAGGGAGCATTGTGGCAGATATCCACAACATACATTGGCATGCTGAAAATTTATCCTGGAAAAGATAATAATGACCTATCCTCAGGATAGGTCATCATTATCACATCAGTAGGGTCCGTATCCTGGGACCCCTACCGATCAGCTGGTTCAGGAAGCGGTCGCTGTGGCCATCCGGCAGCTTAACAAGCACAGCACCGTACATTGTATAGCGTATTGCAGTATAGTCTATTGACTTCAATAGGGCTGAGCTACAACTAGGCCTTGTGACTTGATGTACGGTGACGTCACTGGCCTAGGAAGAGGCTGTGGCACTCATGTGGAGTTTCCGGCCTCTTCTAAGAGCTGATCGGCAAGGTCCCGGGTGTCGGACTTCTGCAGATCTGATATTGATGACCTATCCTGAGGATACGTCATCAGTATCTTTTCTCAGATAACTCTGTATTGTGTTGTTCCTCTGTTATTCCACCTGGAATTGTGGGAATAATTTGACAACTGGGCGTTACCATTTTAGTTATCAACAGGAAGTGTCCCTGAATAGATTGGCATCATCAGCCTTGATTGAATACTGACAGGAAAGATGATAGGTCCTCTTTGTTAGCGAAATAATATGTTCTAGATCAGACACCCTTAAACTGCAGCCCTCCAGCATGCTGGGAGTTGTAGTTTTGCAACAGCTGGAGGGCCGCAGTTTGAGGATGCCTGTTCTAGATTAGCGTCCCTTGATGATGATGATGATGATTATGAATCTGTGCACCTAATAGTATTTTCATGCAGAATGTGTTGAAATTAACCACTTCCTTTTAATCTAGAAGAGTTAAGTCAGCACCAAAGGGAACAGCATTGTACAAGCAAGGACTTTACAACAGAGTTTATTCTCCCTCCTCATCTCGATTCAAACCGCAGGGTTTTGAAGTAGATAAAAATAGCATGAGAGGAATGCATGACGGTTTGGGATGGAGGCTGTGAAGTTACTGCTGTCTGTAATTTTTCGGACTTTTATCTCCCTGCTGTTATGTGTTTCAAGTAAGAGTTTTGTATTATTGGTTCTGTAGAAGTTAACGTGTAGATCATTTGTACCTGGAGTTGACAACATCAGGCACAAAATTGAATCTTCTAATGGAAATGATATCCTACTAAAGGAAATAAACTTGATATGCTCAATAAATGCGGCTTAAAAGGGTTGTCCAAACTATTTTCTTAATCCTCCAAATGTTGTAAAATAATAAAATAAGTCATACTAACCCTCATGGTCCCCTGCTGCTCCTTTTACAATGCTGAATGGTCACCTACAAGGTTCTTCCTCCTGGTCCCTGGTGTCCACACATAGCCCAGAGTTCCTCTCCAGTTCCTCTTTTGTCATAGCTGCTGACAACCTCTTTCAGTTCAAAGATGGGAAAAATTTGCAAAGAAAGAGGCAAGGATGCTCCCTGGTTTCCAAAAATAAAAAATCTCAGTCTGATTGGGATAAATTCCTTAGACTCGGAAACTATGAAGGACTCGGCATAGGAAAGCATCACAGGTGCACAAGATGCAAGACACCCTAGGAACTTGGGACCTATCTTCTGGACTTTCTTGATGCACTCAATTGATCAGGTGCTCTTCTCTAGTATAAAGGAGCTGCTATTAAACATTAAAGCTGAGGTTAAGCACATGGGAAACAGTAGAGTCGCTTAAATACATTCAAAATGCTATGCTGTCATTTAAGAAGAGGGGCAGACTGGTAGGCGCAAGGGGAGGCACTGGGCACAAATGTAGAGGTGGCATTGGGCTATTACAGGAGGTGGGCTTGGGTTCTTGGAACATTCGCCCCACTGGACAATTTGAGTCCTAATACCACAACTAACAAACTTCATTTTCGGGCATTTAGCTAAATGGATTACCTGCACAAAGGTATCGTTGGAATGATGGTACACACTGGTATATTACATTGGCTTTGGTTATATACAGCCAACGTAGCTGACAGATTCCCTTCAATGTAAAAGTGACTCCTCATTCCAGGTAGTATGGGATACTTTAAAAGCTTTTTTGAGAGGTATTATCATTAGAGGGGTCTCAAATCTGCGTAGATTCTTTTTTTTTTTTTTTAAGTCCAAAGAGAATACAGGGAGTGGATGGCATTTAAGGCCCAACAAAAGATTTTTTTTATAGTGCAAAATATTACTGTGAAAGTGGGAAATCGGGGAGGTTTATGGCATCTAATTATAAAAAATCATCAAGATCAGCCTAAAATTTCTGCAGTGAGGGCTCAGTGTGGAAATATATATTTAGAGCAGGAGAGCATAAAGACTAAACTGGTATCTTTTTTTTAAATGTTATACCTAGCAGATCAGGATAGGGACTTACTGAATTTTTACCTTTACATGAATAGTATCCAGCTGATTGTATTAGAACAAAAATAAATATAACAAATGAATGCTCCAATAACATTAGAGGAATTGAAAGGGGCATTAGGGCATATCATGGGGAATACATTTCTCCAGGATTAGATGGACTTCTCTTTGAGATTTATAGAAAATATACTAGCGCAGACCTTTCGACTATCTTTTGTGGATAGTGTACTACCATGTTCAGTGGAGGAAGCAATAATAACTGTTGTTATTGTAAAATAATATAAATATTCGTGGGAGATGGAATCTTATAGACCAATATCTTTACTTGATACCGATGTTAAGATTATGTTGGGGGTTCTAGCGGTTGAGGAAGGTGCTACATGGCCTACTGCATCTAGATCAAAATGGATTTATACCCGGTGGAAGTGCCATAAATAATCTGAGGTGCCTATACATGAGTATTCAACTGGGGGATGGAGAGGACCATCCTGTCTCTGCATTTAAGTTGCAACCAAAGCATTTGACAGGGTGCAGTTCTCCTTTCTATAGAAAATTATGGAGAAAATGGGCTTGGGTTTGGTGTTTATCTCTTGGGTTGAGCTAATGTATCATAGACCTACAGCTAGGCTTAAAGTAAATGGGGAATTGACTGATCCTTTTGTTTTAACAAAAGGTACTCGACATGGGTAATCCTTGTCTCATTACTATTTTTTGTAGAACCTCTTGTTTGTGCTATTAGGGAATGCAAGAAGGTGGTACATGGCCTAATACAAGGCTTGAATGTAAAGAAAGTAATGAGATATCATTCTACGTGGACGATATTCTGTTATACATGAGGAATACGCATATCTTGCAGAAATCAAAACATTTGGAAGAGTTTCTGCATTAGAGGTTAACTAGAAAAAACATTATTGTTGCTTCTGGGAAGTGGCTATGGCAGGGTGGTAGGGGATTTGAAAGTCCTGGATCGAGGACAAATTTCCCTGTGTTTAAGAAGATGATGCAAAAAGTGGACATGTGGGTAATTTATCTCTGTCCAAGGTAGAGCGGATAGTTTTAGTTAAGAAGATTGTACTTCCTCAATTCTTATAAATTCGATCAGATTACCTGGTATGTATTGATGGGTCATTTTTTTAAAGCCACATAATTTGGGTTAGGACGGGTGTTCGTATGAAGCAATCATTCCTATGGATGTCGATTGATAGAGGTGCATTATCCATTCTGTACTCTTAAGAATATTTTTTAGCATCCCAGTCACAGGGATTTTTTCAGGTAAGAAATTGTATATTGTAAGAGGACTGCTGGAAAAGATCAAGGGCAAGTTCGGTAATGTTTCTGAACTAGCAGAAGGACCTGGCTTTGCACGGGTATATTTCATCTATTTCATTTAATGTTTGTGTGTGTCGTTAAAAGATATCAACACTATCCACTATAACAGTGACATCTACAGTACCCCACCTCCACAGCAGCCCACCTCCTTAACTTTGACCTCCACAGCAGCCCACCTCCTTAACTTTGACCTTCACAGCAGCCTTCCCCTTTAACAGTGAGTTCCACAGCATCCCACCCCCTTGACAGTGACCTCCACAGGGGCCCGTCCCCTTAACAGTGACCTCTACAGCACCCGCCCCTTAACACTGACCATAGGTTACAGTCCCCTTAACCACTTCAGCCCCGCTAGGTGAAACCCCCTTCATGACCAGAGCACTTTTTACACTTCGGCACTACACTACTTTCA
Organism: Bufo gargarizans; assembly: GCF_014858855.1. Lineage (NCBI taxonomy): Eukaryota > Metazoa > Chordata > Amphibia > Anura > Bufonidae > Bufo > Bufo gargarizans. The sequence continues at coordinate 514,317,920 of NC_058080.1, forward strand.
CCGTTTATCGCTCGGTCATGCAACTTACCACCCAAATGAATTTTACCTCCTTTTCTTCTCACTAATGGAGCTTTCATTTGGTGGTATTTCATTGCTGCTGACATTTTTACTTTTTTTGTTATTAATCAAAATGTAACGATTTTTTTGCAAAAAAATGACATTTTTCACTTTCAGCTGTAAAATTTTGCAAAAAAAACGACATCCATATATAAATTTTTCGCCAAATTTATTGTTCTACATGTCTTTGATAAAAAAAAAATGTTTGGGCAAAAAAAAAATGGTTTGGGTAAAAGTTATAGCATTTACAAACTATGGTACAAAAATGTGAATTTCCGCTTTTTGAAACAGCTCTGACTTTCTGAGCACCTGTCATGATTCCTGAGGTTCTACAATGCCCAAACAGTAGAAAAACCCCACAAATGACCCCATTTCGGAAAGTAGACACCCTAAGGTATTCGCTGATGGGCATAGTGAGTTCATAGAACTTTTTATTTTTTGTCACAAGTTAGCGGAAAATGATGATGATTTTATTTTTTTTATTTTTTCTTACAAAGTCTCATATTCCACTAACTTGCGACAAAAAATAAAAAATTCTAGGAACTCACCATGCCCCTCACAGAATACCTTGGGGTGTCTTCTTTCCAAAATGGGGTCACTTGTGGCGTAGTTATACTGCCCTGGCAATTTAGGGGCCCAAATGTGTGAGAAGAACTTTGCAATCAAAATGTGTAAAAAATGCCCTGCAAAATCCGAAAGGTGCACTTTGGAATATGTGCCCCTTTGTCCACCTTGGCAGCAAAAAAGTGTGACACATCTGGTATCGCCGTACTCAGGAGAAGTTGGGGAATGTGTTTTGGGGTGTCATTTTACATATACCCATGCTGGGTGAGAAAAATATCTTGGTCAAATGCCAACTTTGTATAAAAAAATGGGAAAAGTTGTCTTTTGCCAAGATATTTCTCTCATCCAGCATGGGTATATGTAAAATGACACCCCAAAACACATTCCCCAACTTCTCCTGAGTACGGCGATACCAGATGTGTCACACTTTTTTGCAGCCAAGGTGGGCAAAGGGGCACACATTCCAAAGTGCACCTTTCGGATTTTGCAGGCCATTTTTTACATATTTTGATTGCAAGGTACTTCTCACACATTTGGGCCCCTAAATTGCCAGGGCAGTATAACTACGCCACAAGTGACCCCATTTTGGAAAGAAGACACCCCAAGGTATTCCGTGAGGGGCATGGCGAGTTCCTAGAATTTTTTATTTTTTGTCACAAGTTAGCGGAAAATGATGATTTTTTTTTTTTCCTCTTTTTTCCTTACAAAGTCTCATATTCCACTAACTTGCGACAAAAAATAAAAAATTCTAGGAACTCGCCATGCCCCTCACGGAATACCCTGGGGTGTCTTCTTTCCAAAATGGGGTCACTTGTGGCGTAGTTATACTGCCCTGGCAATTTAGGGGCCCAAATGTGTGAGAAGTACTTTGCAATCAAAATCTGTAAAAAATGACCGGTGAAATCCGAAAGGTGCACTTTGGAATATGTGCCCCTTTGCCCACCTTGGCATCAAAAAAGTGTCACACATCTGGTATCGCCGTACTCAGGAGAAGTTGGGGAATGTGATTTGGGGTGTCATTTTACATATACCCATGCTGGGTGAGAGAAATATCTTGGCAAAAGACAACTTTTCCCATTTTTTTATACAAAGTTGGCATTTGACCAAGATATTTTTCTCACCCAGCATGGGTATATGTAAAATGACACCCCAAAACACATTGCCCAACTTCTCCTGAGTACGGCGATACCAGATGTGTCACACTTTTTTGCTGCCAAGGTGGACAAAGGGGCACATATTCCAAAGTGCACCTTTCGGATTTTGCAGGGCATTTTTTACACATTTTGATTGCAAAGTTCTTCTCACACATTTGGGCCCCTAAATTGCCAGGGCAGTATAACTACCCCACAAGTGACCCCATTTCGGAAAGAAGACACCCCAAGGTATTCCGTGAGGGGCATGGCGAGTTCCTAGAATTTTTTATTTTTTGTCGCAAGTTAGTGGAATATGAGACTTTGTAAGGAAAAAAGAAAAAAAAAGAAAAATCATCATTTTCCGCTAAATTGTGACAAAAAATAAAAAATTCTAGGAACTCGCCGTGCCCCCCACGGAATACCTTGGGGTGTCTTCTTTCCAAAATGGGGTCACTTGTGGCGTAGTTATACTGCCCTGGCAATTTAGGGGCCCAAATGTGTAAGAAGTACCTTGCAATCAAAATGTGTAAAAAATGGCCTGCGAAATCCGAAAGGTGCCCCTTTGCCCACCTTGGCTGCAAAAAAGTGTCACACATCTGGTATCGCCGTACTCAGGAGAAGTTGGGGAATGTGTTTTGGGGGGTCATTTTACATATACCCATGCTGGGTGAGAGAAATATCTTGGCAAAAGACAACTTTTCCCATTTTTTTATACAAAGTTGGCATTTGACCAAGATATTTCTCTCACCCAGCATGGGTATATGTAAAATGACACCCCAAAACACATTGCCCAACTTCTCCTGAGTACGGCGATACCAGATGTGTGACACTTTTTTGAAGCCTAGATGCGCAAAGGGGCCCAAATTCCTTTTAGGAGGGCATTTTTAGACATTTGGATCCCAGACTTCTTCTCACACTTTCGGGCCCCTAAAAAGCCAGGGCAGTATAAATACCCCACATGTGACCCCACTTTGGAAAGAAGACACCCCAAGGTATTCAATGAGGGGCCTGGCGAGTTCCTAGAATTTTTTTTTTTTTGCATAAGTTAGCGGATATTGATTTTTTTTTTGTTTTTTTCTCACAAAGTCTCACTTTCCGCTAACTTAGGACAAAAATTTCAATCTTTCATGGACTCAATATGCCCCTCACGGAATACCTTGGGGTGTCTTCTTTCCGAAATGGGGTCACATGTGGGGTATTTATACTGCCCTGGCTTTTTAGGGGCCCTAAAGCGTGAGAAGAAGTCTGGAATATAAATGTCTAAAAATGTTTACGCATTTGGATTCCGTGAGGGGTATGGTGAGTTCATGGGAGATTTTATTTTTTGACACAAGTTAGTGGAATATGAGACTTTGTAAGAAAAAACAAAAACAAAAACAAACAAAAAATTTCCGCTAACCTGTGCCAAAAAAAATGTCTGAATGGAGCCTTACCAGGGGGGGTGATCAATGACAGGGGGGTGATCAATGACAGGGGGGTGATCACCCATATAGACTCCCTGATCACCCCCCTGTCATTGATCACCCCCCCTGTAAGGCTCCATTCAGACATCCGCATGATTTTTTACGGATCCATGGATACATGGATCGGATCCACAGAACGCATGCGGACGTCTGAATGGAGCCTTACAGGGGGGTTATCAATGACAGGGGGTGATCAGGGTAATCAGGGTGATCACCCCCCTGTCACTGATCACCCCCCCTGTAAGGCTCCATTCAGACATCAGCATGATTTTTTACGGATCCATGGATACATGGATCGGATCCACAAAACGCATGCGGACGTCTGAATGGAGCCTTACAGGGGGGGGGTGATCAATGACAGAGGGGTGATCACCCATATAGACTCCCTGATCACCCCCCTGTAAGGCTCCATTCAGACATCCGCATGATTTTTTACGGATCCATGGATACATGGATCGGATCCACAAAACGCATGCGGACGTCTGAATGGAGCCTTACAGGGGGGTTATCAATGACAGGGGGTGATCAGGGTAATCAGGGTGATCACCCCCCTGTCACTGATCACCCCCCCTGTAAGGCTCCATTCAGACATCCGCATGATTTTTTACGGATCCATGGATACATGGATCGGATCCACAGAACGCATGCGGACGTCAGAATGGAGCCTTACAGGGGGGCTATCAATGACAGGGGGTGATCAGGGTAATCAGGGTGATCACCCCCCTGTCACTGATCACCCCCCCTGTAAGGCTCCATTCAGACGTCCACATGATTTTTACGGATCCATGGATACATGGATCGGATCCACAGAACGCATGCGGACGTCTGAATGGAGCCTTACAGGGGGGTTATCAATGACAGGGGGTGATCAGGGTAATCAGGGTGATCACCCCCCTGTCACTGATCACCCCCCCTGTAAGGCTCCATTCAGACATCCGCATGATTTTTACGGATCCATGGATACATGGATCGGATCCACAGAACGCATGCGGACGTCTGAATGGAGCCTTACAGGGGGGTTATCAATGACAGGGGGTGATCAGGGTAATCAGGGTGATCACCCCCCTGTCACTGATCACCCCCCCTGTAAGGCTCCATTCAGACGTCCAGCATGATTTTTACGGATCCATGGATACATGGATCGGATCCGTAAAAATCATGCGGACGTCTAAATGGAGCCTTACAGGGGGGTGATCAATGACAGGGGGGTGATCAATGACAGGGGGTGATCAGGGAGTGTATATGGGTGATCACCCGCCTGTCATTGATCACCCCCTGTAAGGCTCCATTCAGACGTCCGTATGCTTTTTGCGGATCCGATCCATGTATCCGTGGATCCGTAAAAATCATACGGACGTCTGAACGGAGCCTGACAGGGGGGTGATCAATGACAGGGCGGTGATCAATGACAGGGGGGTGATCAGGGAGTTTATATGGGGTGATCATGGGTGATCAGGGGTTTATAAGGGGTTAATAAGTGACGGGGGGGGGGGGGTGTAGTGTAGTGTGGTGTTTGGTGGGACTGTACTGACCTACCTGAGTCCTCTGGTGGTCGATCCTAACAAAAGGGACCACCAGAGGACCAGGTAGGAGGTATATTAGACGCTGTTATGAAAACAGCGTCTAATATACCTGTTAGGGGTTAAAAAATTCGGATCTCCAGCCTGCCAGCGAACGATCGCCGCTGGCAGGCTGGAGATCCACTCGCTTACCTTCCGTTCCTGTGAGCGCGCGCGCCTGTGCGCGCGCGTTCACAGGAAATCTCGCGTCTCGCGAGAAGACGCGTATATGCGTCCAGGAGGAGTAAAGCAACCACCTCCCGGACGCATATCTGCGTACAGCGGTCGGGAGGTGGTTAACTGACTCCACCATTCCCGACCCCTTAATAGAGACCTCCACAGCGACTGCCACAGTACCCCGCTCCCTTAACAGTGACCTCCACAGAAGCCACCCCTTTATTAGTGACCTTCACAGTACCCCATCTCATTAACAGTGATATCCACAGCAGCCTGCCCCTAGGGTGTCCGGCGCAGGGCCTTTTTGAACAGCTCACTCTCAAACAGCACTGTGCTGTTTGAGCGTGAGCTGCAGGGAGAAAGTCACCCTCCCTCCCACCCCTGCAGGTGACAAAAGTTTATTTTTACCTTAATTTTTTCAATCCCCATTGGCTGTGGAGTGGGAGGGGGCGTGGCTTAGTGGGGCTTGGGGCGGGGGTTTTAAGTCCATCTTTTGAGGATGGCCTGAATGGCCACCCTACCTGCCCCCTTAACTGTGACCTCCACAGCACTCCGCTCTCTTAACAGTGTCATCCACAGTGCCCTGCCCCTTCAAAGCTGACCTACAGCAATGAAGAAAAATGGCCGAGTTGTTATGGAAACCTGGTGTAAAACTTTGTGTATGTGGAGACTAAGGGCCTGCGAGCTTCTATTGGCTAATGCATTTTTTGGGAATATCTCAGGAACGGTACGTCCTAGAGAGCTGAGGCTAAAACCTTCCTGGACACCTGATGTACCTGTGTGCCAAATTTCATGATTGTAAATGCGACGGTGCGGATTCCTTTAGCAGATATACAAAGACACATACACTCAGCTTTATATATTAGACTAGCAAAAGGACCCGGCTACGCACAGGTATATTTCATCTATTTCATTTAATGTTTGTGTATGTCATTAAAAGATATCAACAGTATCCCCCATAACAGTGACCTCTACAGCACCCCACCCCTTTAACAGTGAACTCCACAATCCTCCACCCCTTAACACTGACCCCCCCCCCCACAGTGCCCCGCCACTTTAAAATGGGACCTCCACAGCAGCCCATGCTCTTAATTTTGACCTTCACAGCAGCCCGCCCCTTTAACATTGAGTTTCACAGCACCCCACTCCCTTGACAGTAACCTCCTCAGGGGCCCACCCCCTTAACAGTGACCTCCACAGTACCCCGCTGCCTTAATAGTGACCTCACAGTACCCTGCTGCGTTAACAGTGAGCTCCACAGCAGTTGCGCCTTTAATAGTGACTCCTACCCCTTTAACAGTGACCTCCACAGTATGTATGTATGTTCCGCGATCACTCAAACACAACCATAGATTTCAACAAAACTTGGTATACACATCCCTTGCTACCTGGAAAGAAATCTTGTGGGGGTCACAGCTCTCTAGCACGTAGCGTTCCTGAGATATTCCCAAAAAATGACCTGCATTAGCCAATACAAGCCTTCAAGTCTTTCTCTTCATATCCCAACTACCATACACATGGTCACATGTCCCTTATCAGCCAATAGAAGCTCGCAGGTCCTTAGTCTCCACATACACACAGTTTTGCTCCAGGTTTCCATAACAACCCAGCCATTTTTCTTCACTGCTGTAGGTCAGCTTTAGGCTAGGGCTACACGACGACAAAAAGTCGCACGACACATAGGGCACAACTACACTGCTACATGTGTCGCGTGACATTGATGTCGCACCAACGTTGCGTGTCAATTTTTATAATGATAGTCTATGGTGTTGCACTGCAACATGTGACATGCTGGGGCTGCGACAGGACAGTTGCAAAAAATCCATCCAAGATGTATTGGCTAATGCAGGTCATTTTTTGGGAATATCTCAGGAACGGTACGTCCTAGAGAGCTGTGACCCCCACAAGATTTCTTTCCAAGTAGCAAGGGATGTGTATACCAGGTTTTGTTGAAATCGATGGTTGCGTTTGAGTGATAGCGGAACATACATACATACACACATATATACGTCCTTCTTCATATATATATATATAGAAAAAAATAAAAAGAAGATTATTAGTCTGGTCAGTTGGGCTATGGACAGTTTAAAAATGGCCAATTATCAAGTTATTGAAGAAGAGCTAGCTGGAACCAAAGAGGATCTTGGGTATAAGTGGAATACCTTTTTATACTGCTTCATGGGATAATTTACATTTATGGGAATTTTTGACAATTCCAGATGTAATATACCGGAAAAACAAGGGTATAAAGTTATTAGCACATTTATTCATAGATGGCCAAATTATGTCAATGGACAGGCTTAGACACAAATGTGGGAATGCTCCTATATCTTTTTAAGTATTATTAGATTCTTCACAAGTACTTTGAGAATAAGTCATTTTGTTGGTATCTACATACAAGATTATAGATAGTGTGGGCCTATGCCCAGAAGTTAGTTTGAATAGATCTTTTTCTATAAGGGTTTGGTAGGGAAATTAGTGAAGACACAGTGTTTAGTAGTTAAATGAGATGTGGGTAAAGGGACATATATTTATAGGTTAGTATAATTTAGTATAATAGATCAGCTTTATTATTTGCCAGCTTTTCTGTATAGTATAAGATGTAAAAATAATTGCTATTGGCCACAATGTAATTTTCCGGTGGCGGCCTTTGTTCATGTCAACTGGGCTGTGTTAGGGTTCAATCATTCTAGAGGGATGTTGGTGAAACAACTACAGGGGTTTCAATTCCCTATAATATTGAAATTTTGATACTTAATAATTTTCAAGGTTTACAATTATCTGGACACATTAAGATTTTGGTTTCCGGGATGCTCTTTCTGGCAAGAATAGTTATAGTTAGAAAATGATTAGCCACAAATGTTTCTACAAAGTCCACCGTGGTTAATTTGGTTAAAATTGTAGCTTGGTATTAGAAAATATATTATTATGGCAGTGACCATAAAGATAAAGGGACTGTTAATTGGGTGAAATGGTTATTAGAGCGATACGTTAAATTTTAAGGACAACCTGCTGGGGGTTGAATTAATAAATATAGTTTTTTTGTCTCTCCTGGCTGGGATGGTGGAGATTTTGGATGTGGGGATGGTCTTTCTTTTTATAATAGATGCATTTTTTTATAGTTGATTTTGTATTTGGTATGGAATAAAATAAAGGGAAATTTTATAAAATGCACCAAATATATCACAGGCGCTCAAGCTGGATGATACATTTTAATAGACACTTTGGTCTAGCTTTATATCACCTATTGACAGGTTTACTTTGTGACATAATGTTGCATCTTAGGCCCTCATCCCCTCTAAGCCACAACCCTTGACGAGCAAGGTGAAGTGGATTATTCTAAAACTAGATGCACCAAAAATTCTTCTAATTGTGCCCAATTTTGGCAAACTTTATAACAAGATCTTGGCACAATTAGCAAATCTCTACCATTGTCTCCCTGATGGACAATTTCATCAAATTTTCTCTCTTCATTATAAATATTTATTTTCCCTTAAATATGGTAATTGTTGACCATTACTTATACTTGTGCACTATAATTTGTAACTCTTTTCAATATTTGAACAAATTATCAAATATTTTATATATTCTTTTTCGTATAGTTTTGTAAGTTTATAGACCTATAACCATTGCAACCCATATGGTACCTTGGCTGGTACTGCAAATGGTATGCTTTTCCTCCTGGATACTGGGGTTATCTGATATCTAAAATATCCCCTCCAAAGCCTGGGCCCTTTGTATGGATTATACTTGCGTGCTCCCTGGCACCCGCGTCGCTCCCGATCCATGCACGGCCGCCACTGCATCTCCCTGTCGCTAAGATCAAAAGATCCAGCGACGGGAGAAGCAGCCAATAGCAGGTCACGACGGAGACGAGCCCCCTTGAGGCTGGACACCATCGTGACCTGCTATTGGCTGCGGGGAGAAGCAGCGGCAGCCATTCAGAGATCCGGAGCGACGCGGGTGCCGGGGAGCAGGTAAGTATAATCCATATAAGTGGCTTTGGCGTTGGGGGGGATATTTTAAATACCAGATAACCCCTTTAACTTGTTTAGGTTATTTGACTCGCTACCACATTCTTTTAGACTGCTTCATGGACAGAAACATTATAAAATATGCTGGTACAATCCAAAATTCATAGCTCCATCAAGGATGGCAACTTTACAATCTGGTCAGGTTGGCAGCAAATGAACCCCAAACTATGATACGTTGACCGTGGCTCATTGCTGAGATTGGGTTATTATTCTGGAATGCCGTGTTTGGTTTTCACTAAACATAACATTGCTCATTTAACCGGAAAAGATCAGTTTTCTCTCCACAGAACATTCTTCCATTAGCTCATTCATGGGATCCTTAGCAAAATTAAAAATGCCAGAAATGTACTTGTACTTGTCCACCTTTTGCAAGATGGTGGATGCTTATAAGTTGAAACTAACATTTCCTTGTGTAGGGCCATTTTTACAGTCAGTATTTTGCATCAGTATTTCTAAGCAGGGGCGTAACTAGAAATGATTTGGCCCCACAGTAAATTTTTGAACAGGCCCCCCCCCCCACCCCAGCAAATTCTTTGCAACCCCCTCCAGCCGTGCAACCCTCACTCCTGTGGCTAGTCAAGATCACTATCTTAGACCAGGCCAGGCAGCAGCTCAGTCCGTTTCCTACCATGTCTGTATAAAACTGTTGAAAGGGCCCTGAGAATAAAATATTTTAGTCCTCCTCCTGGGTGGGCCCCTTCTGAGTTTGGACTCCAAAGCAGCCACTTTGCTATAGCTACACCCCTGTTTCTAAGCCAAAATCAGGAGTGGTTCTAGTTCTACTCCTGGTTTTGGCGTACAATACAGATAATGACTGTGTGAAAGTGGCTGAAGATAGAGTGACCTATTCTTCGATGCTACCTCGAATATCATATGTTAAGAGCAAAGTAAGGTCTTAAGAGTTTTAAACCGTTTCATGTAGTCTATTTAGTAATTCATTATTCATGTAATGCTGAATACAGGACGAGCTCTCCAGTTCTATGGTGCTCTATACCATTATAAAACATAAAGTCCAGGCCGTAATTGCTTCCAGATATAGTGTTCAACATGTGGCATTGGAAACCTGTTCTATTTTCAGTCTTCAATACTATGTGAATGATTTGTTATTATGATGGTTGTAAAGCCAAATATAGCCGACCCGCACACAGAGCTAATAATTCTCTGCATCCCAGCTCTTTCATACATCCCATTTTCTTAGGAGAAGCTCAGAGGAGCCATAACTACTCCCTGCTACAGAAAGCACAGGGCTCCCTGCTACCACTTCAATGTAGTCTTGCAGGTGGCTACCTCATCTCTTTGCTCCAGACCGTGGTCACCATTCAAGTTTGACCACTTCAGAGGTAGTGACATTACCACATAGCCCTAAATCTTAATAAAACTTTGTGCAGTGTATCCCACCCATCCAGCTCAACATGTGGCCCATTCCTAATTAGAAGCATGTACATATATATCTGTAATTAAACTCAGGCGTCTGCTTTTGGAACTGTACTCCCCTTCCGTTTCAACCCTTTGTAGCCTGAAGTAAAATAGTTTACAAGGGCGCCTGGCAAGGTAGGCGTTAAAGGCCTCTGCTGCCAAGAGTAGCTGACTCTCCGAGGCTTCGCTTAGACCACAAAGCATGCTGGGAGTCCTCTGGCACGTATCGCATTTAGCCGCTGATATTCCCAGTTATTGGCAGGAAGACAGCATGTAAATATATCCTTACTAGGCTTTAAACTGGCTAACAAGCTTTGCAGGACACTATGTGGTGGATTTATAACTTCCACTTCATACTTTAGAAAACTTGAAGTATGCTTTCACATTTTACCAGATTTATTATGTTTTATTTCGAGCCCCTATTTATTATAATGTAATATTTAGCCCTGACAGTAAAATATAGCAAAAGAAAAAATGCTGCATATGAACATACCCTAATCATAAAAAAGCAGTGCTGCTCCATACACGCAGTCAGTCACTGCACCAGTATAGCAGTATATATTTTTTGGCACAGTTTCTAGTTGGTTTGCATTCTTGAATTTTACTGTTTAACCTCTGACAACTGACCTGCCTTGATTCTCCTCCTGACCTTGTTTCATGATTTCTTCTCTGTCTACAGTTGCTGGCCTCTCCAGTCCTTGACTCCTCCACCAAAGTGGCCTTCTTCTTGAGATGACTACCTCATGGTTACAGGTTGGGATCCTTTTTCGCACAGTTTAAACTACTTTAAATAAAGGTATTATGCACTGTATGAAGTTTTTTGTATGGGGCTTATGGATGATGTATGACACTGCATGGAAACATTAAAGGCGGTTTCCAGAAATATTATACTTACCTCATGTACAACTTCCCCAAGCTTTTTTTATTTTTTATTCTGACCCATTCTCACCTGGTTTGTTTCTATCATGTGTGTTTCAATTCCTGTTGCTGTATCCAACCAAACCCATGATGCACTTCTCATTTCTCTGCTGCAGCTGCAGGAACACCCAGCTGTCACGCACACAGGGAGTAGGGAAGTGACCACTGAGCTCATCCACACCCCTGTCCCTGCCTTCTTTCTCACAAGTCCTATAGACAAGGAACAACTGGTCGACAAACCCTAACTTAGGTAAGTGCAGGGAAGATGGACAAACATACAAGCAACGTATAACAAGCCGAGTCAAAACCAAGAGAGCAGCACGGTACCAGAGGAGCAAGTGAAAGATCGTCAGGAAGGAGCTGATGTCAAAACCAGAAGGATACGCCAAGACCAAGGGATGAGACAGCCAGGAAGTCAAAACACGAGTAAATGATCAGAACACAAGGTAAGTAAAACTCAGAGAGGACCTCAATAACAGGCAATCTGTGGCTAGCAGATTGCCTGTTTAAATAGGGTGCTAGTGGAGTCATGTGACGTGGCCAGCGTCACATGATTCCAGAATACCAATACAGCAGATCGCCGAGTGAGGAGCTCGGGGCTCAGCCCCATCGTTGTTGCCACGGGAACAGGGGACGCCGGGTGCGCTGATGATGCGATCACGCCCTGGCAGTCCCTGCACCGTGACAGTACCCCCTCTTTTACGCAGGGCCACCGGACCCAAGGCCCCAGACGACAGCTTCTCAGGATGTTCCACATAAAGTTTTTTAACAAGCCGAGAGGCATGAACATCCCTAGCTGGTACCCAAGACCTTTCCTCTGGTCCATAGCCTTTCCAGTGCACCAGGTACTGTAAAGAGTTACAGACTCTCCTAACATCCAATATCTTGGAAACCACAAATTCCACGGAATCATTAACCAGTACCGGCAGCGGAGAGGACTGTGAAGAAACAACATGTGCAACATGTCTGTTAAGCAGAGATTTGTGGAAGACATCATAGATGTGGAAACTCGGGCAGTTTTAACCTAAAAGATACTGGATTAATCACTTCCGTAATCTCATACGGACCTATAAAGCGAGGTGCCAACTTTTTTTTTAACCGTATTTCTGGTGGTAGAAGCCTTTTAAGATGCACTTTTTCCCCAACCTGAAAATCCATCCCCATAGAACGTTTCTTATTCGCTTAGATTTTAATATTTTTTTTAACTTTTTCCAGGTTCGACTGAACCCTAGCCCAAACTGTGCACAGTTCTGACGAGACCTTATCCGCCTCGGGGTTAGACGAGGAGACGGATGACCCAGAATGAAAATGAGGATGGAACCCGTAATTACGAAAGAATGGGGAGACACCAGTGGAGGAATTAACATGGTTGTTTATAGCAAATTCTGCCAAAGGAAGGTTCTTAACCCATAATTGTTGATAATCAGAGACATATGACCTGAAAAAACTGTTCCACAGACTGATTAACCCCATAGGGACACACCCCATATGTGGCCGTAAACTACTGTACGGCCACACAGCGGGGCGTAGAGTGAAAGGTGCGCCGTTTGGTTTTTGGAAGGCAGATTTTGCTGGACTGGTTTATTTACACCATGTCCCATTTGAAGCCCCCCTGATGCACCCCTAGAGTAGAAACTCCATAAAAGTGACCCCATCTAAGAAACTACACCCCTCAAGGTATTCAAAACTGATTTTTACAAACTTTGTTAACCCTTTAGGTGTTGCACAAGATTTAATGGAAAATAGAGATACAATTTCAAAATTTCACTTTTTGGGCAGATTTTCCATTTTAATATTTTTTTTCCAGTTACAAAGCAAGGGTTAACAGCCAAACAAAACTCATTATTTATGGCCCTGATTCTGTAGTTTACAGAAACACCCCATATGTGGTCGTAAACTGCTGTACAGGCACACGGCAGGGCGCAGAAGGAAAGGAATGCCATACGGTTTTTGGAAGGCAGATTTTGCTGGACAGTTTTTTTTGACACCATGTCCCATTTGAAGCCCCCCTGATGCACCCCTAGAGTAGAAACTCCAAAAAAGTGACCCCATTTTATTTCACAAATTTTTTATTAGAAAATCATAGCATACATCATCTTCCACAATGTCATATTACCGTACAGTACAGTATAATTTGCTCATCACATTACAAGTATGCAGGATAGAAGACATTGGATGTAAAGTTTTCATTTATATTAAAGAAAAAAAAAACAAGGCCGTGAAAGAACGACCAACAAACAAACAATAATAAACACTGCGCCACATTTAAAATCAAGCAGTAAAATTGAGGTATGTATCTTCTATACTTGCAGATCTGGCAAAGATGGATAGTGTTTGGATATATAAGACGCCCATTTTCGCCACCTGGCGCTGACACATGATAATCGGCAAAGCTGTTTTGCAATCAGTAGTTCCATGCCATAATTATAGTGGACTTTAGCAATGATTTCTGGTATGGTTGGGATGTCCCTACTCTTCCACCTTTTAGCTATTGCAACTCTCGTTGCTGTTAGTATATGAAAAGCAATAGTGAGGTCTGCTAAATCTAAACATTCCAGCTCAAAGGAGAGCAAAAAAGTGACCCCATTTTAGAAACTACGGGATAGGGTGGCAGTTTTGTTGGTACTAGTTTAGGGTACATATGATTTTTGGTTGCTCTATATTACACTTTTTGTGAGGCAAGGTAACAAGAAATAGCTTTTTTGGCACCGTTTTTTTTTTGTTATTTACAACATTCATCTGACAGGTTAGATCATGGGGTAATTTTATAGAACAGGTTGTCACGGATGCAGCGATGCCTAATATGTGTACTTTTTTTTATTTATGTAAGTTTTACACAATGATTTCATTTTTAAAACAAAAAAAATGTTTTAGTGTCTCCATTGTCTAAGAGCCATAGTTTTTTCAGTTTTTAGGCGATTATCTTAATTAGGGGCTCATTTTTTGCGGGATGAGATGACGGTTTGATTGGCACTATTTTGGGGTGAATATGACTTTTTGATCGCTTGCTATTACACTTTTTGTGACGTAAGATGACAAAAAATTGCTTTTTTTACATCGTTTTTTTTTTTTTTTTTTACGGTGGTCACCTGAGGGGTTAGATCATGTGATATTTTTATAGAGCCGGTCGATACGGACGTGGCGATACCTAATATGTATACTTTTTTTAATTTATGTAAGTTTTACACAATGATTTCATTTTTGAAACAAAAAAATTTTGTTTTAGTGTTTCCAGAGCCATAGTTTAGTCAGTTTTTGGGCGATTATCTTGGGTAGGGTATGCTTTTTGCAGGATGAGATGACGGTTTGATTGTTACAATTTTGGCGTACATGCGACTTTGTTGATCACTTTTATTATCTTTTTTTGGGAAGTAAGTAAGTAATTTCAATTTCATCATAGTTTTTTATTTTTTATTTTTATGGCGTTCACCGTTCGGGTAAAGTAACATGACCGTTTTATAGGTCAGGTCGTTACGGGCGCGGCGATACCAAACATGTGTAGGGAAGTTTATTTTTTTCATTTTTAATCAGTGATAAATGTGTTTTTTGATTTTTACTTTTTTTCCACTTTTTTTTACTTTTTTTGTTTACCCAGACCCACTTTGTTCTTGAAGATCCAGTGGGTCTGATGTCTGTATAATACAGTACAGTACCCTATATAGGGTACTGTACTGTATTTTACTTACACTTTGTCTGAACAGATCTATGCCTTTAGCACAGATCTGTTCAGCACCATGGACAGCAGGATGCCTGAGAAGGCGTCCTGTTGCCATGGAAACCTTCCCCGTCTGCCACAACTTCGCAGACGGGGAAGGGTAAGGATGGGGGCTGTCTGGGGGCTCTCTACCTCTCCATCGGGGGGCTGCAAAGGCACAGCAGCCCCCCGATGGGAGAGGGAGGGAGCTACCTGACTGTTAACCTTTTCCATTCAGCGGTCCATACGGACCGCGGTATGGAAAGGTTTAAACGGCTGACATAGCATCACAGATGTCAGCCGTTTATACCACCCTGACACCCTGGAATACCCACTGGCCACCAACGATTATTCAAGGGGAGGCGGGCGGGGGATTGCGATCCCGCCTGCCGCACCGCCCGCCTCCCGCACCGCCCGCAACCCTCCCCCTGCACCCCGCCGACATGAAATCATTCAGGGGTGCAGGGGGGGAGGGGAATATATATTTTGGGCATTATAAAGTTTCAGAAAATGATGATTATTTTTTTTTTTCTTACAAAGTCTCATATTCCACTAACTTGTGACAAAAAATAAAAACTTCCATGAACTCACTATGCCCATCATGAAATACCTTGGGGTGTCTTCTTTCCAAAATGGGGTCACTTGTGGGGTAGTTATACTGCCCTGGCATTTTAGGGGCCCAAATGCGTGTAAAAATGGCCTGTGAAATCCAAAAGGTGCTCTTTGGAATGTGGGCCCCTTTGCCCACCTAGGCTGCAGGTGAGACAAAGGGGCCCACAAATATCTTGGTCAAATGCCAACTTTGTATAAAAAAATTGGAAAAGTTGTCTTTTGCCAAGATATTTATCTCACCCAGCATGGGTATATGTAAAATGACACCCCAAAACACATTGCCCTACTTCTCCTGAGTACGGCAATTCCACATGTGTGATACTTTTTTGCAGCCTAGGTGGGCAAAGGGGCCCACATTCCAAAGAGCACCTTTTGGATTTCACAGGCCATTTTTTACACATTTTGATTTCAAACTACTTCGCACGCATTTGGGCCCCTAAAATGCCAGGGCAGTATAACTACCCCACAAGTGACCCCATTTTGGAAAGAAGACACCCCAAGGTATTTCGTGATGGGCATAGTGAGTTCATGGAAGTTTTTATTTTTTGTCACAAGTTAGTGGAATATGAGACTTTGTAAGAAAAAAATAAAAAATCATCATTTTCCGCTAACTTGTGACAAAAAATAAAAAATTCTTGGAACTCACCATGCCCCTCACGAGCATGCGTGCCACTATCCGATCATGTGACTTACACTTCCGGTTCCTTGTTTTTACTGGAATCTGATATGCTCACGCACTGACCACAGCCCCTGCTGCACAGGTGAACGCAATTACAGTTTATTCAATACCCTATATTAACTGACGCTCCAACACACAGTCCTTTACCCCTGAGGAAGCCGGATTGCTCCGGCGACACGCGTTGGGCGCTTGCTATGTTTCCAGGTCCACTGTACCAGCTGGCTATGTAGGTTTGCCTCTTGATATTTGACCCCATGTCGGTCTTATTGCACCTTTAATTCTAGTGGTCTTACCTTACCTTACATTTGCTATATGTGATTTATTGTACTGCTTTATATGCTGGTTGATAACGCATACATTTTCATGTGATAATTCAGTGGACCTGTGTGTGTCGGTTACATATATTTATTGCATACCGCACTTTGTTCTACATTGTATACAATTTTTTAATGCGTGTGTGTTGTTGTGTCCAATAAACTTTATATATATATTTTTTATCCTTCAATGGTTGGATGTGCTTTTATGGGGTGGCTCTTTTGACTCTCTCTTGGGTTAGATCATTTGTCATATGTAGTTTTACCACCCCTTGCACTCCTTTAAGCATTTGGTGTGCCCCCTGTCTCTTTAAACTTATGTCCTGGACATGGCAGCAGAGAACATGGGCATGTGATGAATTGGGTTTGTGGACCAATATGATCGCAATTCATGCTTTTTGGTTAAGCCCATGTTGAGGAGAAGGCCCAGAAAAATTTTAAATTCTGAAACTTGGACAGGGACTCTAGGGGGTCTACGGGCCTGTCTGTGCGGTGGCTGCGACGGGGTAACTATTGCATGTGCCACCGTACCAGCTTCAACTGCCCTTCTGGTGCTCGCCACTTCACCATGTTGTACGGCAGTGCTGGTACTAGGTCCAGGATGGGCTGCGCTGCTGGTGTATGCCTCACCACGTAATCCGACAGCGCCAGCCCCACTCTGCTGCCCTTGAAGCGGATCCTGCGCAACCTGTGGTCTAGCAACACGGGGCCGGGTACGCCTGGTGCTATCAGGGACCTCAACCTCCTCGTCCGAACTTTGGGTCAGACTGCCACTGCTTTCTACAGGTTCATATTCTGACCCGCTAGATTCATCAGATGAGGGTTCCCATTCCTCATCCGACTGGGTCAGAAGCCTGTAGGCCTCTTCAGAAGAATACCCCTTGTTTGCCATTTGGTCAACTAAATTTAGGGGGTATTCCCTGAGACTACCCAAGAAAAAAAGCAAGCCTGTCTTACAAATGGGAGGCTAGCGAAGTACCGGAGGCCGCTGCGATTGATAAAAAATATCAAAACTGATTTTTTTTATCGCCGCAGCGCTTGTAAAGTGATTGTGCAGTGATAAAAAAAGAAATACATTTTTGTCACTGCAGCGGGGCGGGCATGGGTGAACGCACGTGTGGGCGATCGATCAGGCCTGATCGGGCAAACACTGCGTTTTGGGTGGAGGGTGAGCTAAGGTGACACTAATACTATTATAGATCTGACTGTGATCAGTTCTGATCACTTACAGATACTATAAAAGTACAAATGCTGATTAGCGATACGCTAATCAGTGAATCAGTGACTGCGGTGCGGTGGGCTGGGCGCTAACCGATTGCTAACTACCTAACCAAGGGGCCTAAACTATCCTAAAACTATCAGTCAATACCAGTGAAAAAAAATGTGACAGTTTACACTGATCACTTTTTTCCCTTTCACTAGGTGATTGACAGGGGCGATCAAGGGGTTAATTGGGGGTGCTGGGGGGTGATCTGGGGCTAAGTGTAGTGTTTGGTGGCTACTCACTGTGATGCCTGCTCCTCTGCTGAGACCAACCGACGAAAAGGACCAGCAGAGGAGCAGAGAAGCCATTTAACACCTTATATTTATAAATATAAAGTGTTAACTGGCTTCTCATTAGATTTTTTAAAAATCATCAGCCTGCCAGCCACGATCATTGGCTGGCAGGCTGATGACGAAATACTCCTCTAACTTTTGCCGACCTGTGATGCGCATGCGTGGGCCGGCTTTGCCCGAAATCTCGCGTCTCGCGAGATGACGCACCGGCGCGTCCACCCGGAATAACAGGGCCGCCGCCAGGACGCAATCCTGCGTACGGCGGTCCTGTAGTGGTTAAGATCAATAAAGTTGGCAGCAGAACCAGAGTCGATAAAGGCCTTACCAGAAAATTAGTTATTACCCATGGAGATAGTAATAGGCACTAATACCTTACTCTTGACCAGGTTAGGATATACCTGGTTCTTAGGCTCCCCCATCTTGGTCGATTTATCGGAGGAAGGCTTCTTGGAGCACTGGTTAATCCAATGGTCTGAGTCCCCACAATAGAAACAAGCCCCACGTCGGCGACGCTGATCTCTACGAGTCATCCCGACCCGCATGGGTTCTTTTAAAGAGATATCAGCTTGGTTCATAGGACAGACCTCTGGCTGGACCGTCTCCTGGGGAAAAAACAAATGTTCCTGCCGTCTTTCCCTAACAAGTCTGTCAAATCAAACAGCAAGTGTCACAGTCTCCTCCAATGTCTCAGGAAGCTGATAGCTGACTAGTAGGTCTTTAAGATTCTCGGACAAGCCTAATCTGAACTGGCTTTTAAGGGCTGGTTCATTCCAACCTGAGGGGACACACCATCTTCTGAACTGGGTGCAATATTCTTCTGCAGGTAGATCCCCCTGAACCAAAGCTCTAAGAGCGGTTTCAGCTACCATGGCCCTGTCAGGTTCATCATACAGAGTTCCCAGAGCCTGAAAGAACCCCTCGTCGGAACTGAGACAACTAGCATCGGAAGGCAAGGAAAAAGCCCAATCCTGGGGGTTTCCCTGAAGTTGGGAGATAACTATGCCCACCCGTTGGCTCTCTGAACCGGATGACAAGGGGCGTAACCTGAAGTAAAGCTT
Organism: Bufo gargarizans; assembly: GCF_014858855.1. Lineage (NCBI taxonomy): Eukaryota > Metazoa > Chordata > Amphibia > Anura > Bufonidae > Bufo > Bufo gargarizans. The sequence continues at coordinate 514,337,155 of NC_058080.1, forward strand.
ACAGTTTTCTTTGAAGGAAAGAATTTTTTTACGCTCACCAGAAAATGGTTCAGGAAGCTTCATCTGGGGCTCCATATGAGGGTTAGGTGGATGCGGAGTGCAGGCACTCTGCCCTGACTTTAGAGGGAGTTTCTCCCCCAATTCCTGAACCATCTGAGTCAAATTAGAGACGTGCTCCGTCAGGGTAACCAAAGGATTCATGATATCAGTGGTAAATGGGCCTGTTATTCTGTCACGCACACAGGGAGTGGGGAAGTGACCACTGAGCTCAACCCGCACCCCTATCCCTGCCTACTTGCCTCGCAAGTCCTATAGACAAGGGACAACTTGTCGACAAACCCTAACTTAGGTAAGTGCAGGGAAGACGTAAAACAAGCCAAGAGAGCAGCAATGTATCAGAGGAGCACCCGGAGGATCGTCAGGAAGGAGCCGAAGTCAAAACCAGGAGGATACGCCAAGACCAAGGGATGAGACAGCCCGGAAGTCAAAACACGAGCAGATGATCAGATCACCAGGTAAGTAAAACGCAGGAAGGACCTCAATAACAGTCAATCTATGGCCAGCAGATTGCCTGTTTAAATCGGGCGCTAGTGGAGTCATGTGAAGTGGCCAGCGTCACATGACTCCAGAATACCAATACAGCCGAGTGAGCAGCTCGGCGCTTAGCCCCATTCGCGGTTGCCCCGGGAATGGGCGATGCCGGGCGCGCTGATGATGCGAGCGGGCACCGGCTGTCCCCACACAGAGCGCCCCGTGACCTTGTGGTTGCCATGGGAACGGGCGACGCCGGGCGCGCTGATGATGCGAGCGCACCCTGGCCGTCTCCGCACCATGACACCAGCTAGTTTATAGTTCCTCCCACCCATCTAGTTACAGACACTCCCCTATTACTGACACTCCCATGGACATAACATCACAGGAAATAAGAAAGATCTGTATGGACATGGACACAGCCCAGAATGGAAGATAGGAGTAATAAATGTAAAGGAAATTACAACTTTCATAAATTATTATTTTAAATGTAACAGGCCCGGGAAGGGAGAGGTGTGGAAGTGGCAATGATAGAGGTAGTAGTTACTCACATGGCACTCCTCATTCTGACTCTCCCTGGGAGAGTGCAGTGATAGGAAGGGTACACCCTTTCTCTCCTTCACTGGACTTTGGTGACTCTGCCTGGTGTTAGGTGCGGTACCCTTGGTGTAGATGCAATTTGTGCAAATCAGGGGACTCGAATGGTGAGGTAGAAATGCAGGTACTGATGCAAACAATTCATTGTACTTTACTGAGGCAATTTGGTGGTTTACACAGGCACTTTCAGGTATTTTAGGCAATTTCTGGTATTTTAGGCAATTTCCTCAAAGTCGGGTGTATGGGAGGATAGGTAGTTTTCTAGTCCCTTTTGAGTCTCTCTCTCTCTCTCTCTCTTTCCAGTCAGTCTGTAAAATCTATTTTTTCTGGCCTAAGGGGTGCACTTTCTTTGTTTTTAGATCTATATATCCACAGAACCCTCTGCAGAGTGCGGTCTCAGCAGTAAGGAGCCTGATGAGGTATTTTGTCCCAACCAAGATGCAGGGAAGTCAATAGCCAATGTGCAGGCGTTTACCTTCTTTGACAAGTGCTCACTACTCCTCCTTGTATGGCCGCTAACTTTCCGTTGTTTCCAGTAGTTCTTTCCCTCAGGGGCTGGCACGTATGCCGTTCATTTCCATGCTGCTTGCTTTTTTACAGTTTGCTCACTACTCCCTCACTTCCCACGTCCCACAGACTATGGGATTCACAATGCACAAAGTACAATGACTTTAACCCCTTGGAGTGGACACTGCATAAATGCAAACTGAAAACCCCTTTTAATGGGAGTCTGTCACCTATACATAGCATCTCTAACCAATGCTAAAGTATTCCTGTGACCTAAAACTTCTTTTAAACCATATCGTTAGTAGCTTTATTGCCACTTCTGATCCCCAGAAAATGAAGACCAGGGATCAGATATTAATTTACTAACGGTATGGTTCAAACAAACCATAGGGCACAACAGTGCCTTAGAATTGGTTAGAGATGCTACATATAGGTGACAGATTCCCTTTAAAGAGCACTTGTCAGCAGGAACAACCTTGTTAAACCAGGCATACTGTGTGGTAGGATTGATCCTGCTGATTAAAGGGGTTATCCCATGATTGATGTAAAAAAATTAAAATCAAACAATGTAGTACATGACCACCTCTTTCTAATAAAGCTAGAACCAGCCCTGTACCTCACACGGATCCAGATATTTCCCCAGTTATTGCTCCAATTGTTCTGCTAAATTTATTTCTGGCAGCTTAGGGGCGTTTCCTTCTCAGGGGGTGTGCCCTGTCTACTGCAGCTAATAGCAGTTGAAGGATGGAACTGAGCATGCGCTTCCATCTCAGTGAGAAGGACATAGAAATGATAAAAAGAGCAGGTGGCGCTATACAGATGGATTTAATTGAATAACTCAGTAGCTATAATAAATATTTTATTACATGCAGTTATAACAGTATTCAGATCCAGCTGCTGGTTTGAAAAATGCAGTGTTGCAGTGTTTCCGAGAAAAATAGAAACTTTTATTCTTTATACAAATAAGGCCTTAGTATAATTTTAACCAGCATGATCAACCTTAGGCTTCGTTCACATCACCGTTCAGCCTTCCTGTTCTCCTGCTCCGTTTAGGATCAGTAGAACGGAAAGGACGGAGAAGGCACATAACTAAGCCGAACAGAGCCTAAGGACCCCATAGACTATAATGGGCGTCCGCTATGTTTCCGCTCAGAAGATGATTTTGGAGCGGAGACAAAAGTCATGTATGAATGAAGCCTTACCAGGCAGTATGTATAGAAACAGACACACTGACAGTTTTTCATGACCATTTTTCAGCCATTTGTACATCCGTTTTCTAGCCATCTGTCTATTTTATCTATTTTTGGAAGTAGTTTTTAGTTTGTTTTTAGTTTTAGCTATTTTAGGGGGATATCTGTGTGTGCAGGTGACTATTACTGTACATAATTATTAGGCATAATTATTAGGCAACTTAACAAAAAACAAATATATACCCATTTCAATTATTTATTTTTACCAGTGAAACCAATATAACTTCTCAACATTCACAAATATACATTTCTGACATTCAAAAACAAAAACAAATCAGTGACCAATATAGCCACCTTTCTTTGCAAGGACACTCAAAAGCCTGCCATCCATGGATTCTGTCAGTGTTTTGATCTGTTCACCATCAACATTGCGTGCAGCAGCAACCACAGCCTCCCAGACACTGTTCAGAGAGGTGTACTGTTTTCCCTCCTTGTAAATCTCACATTTGATGATAGACCACAGGTTCTCAATGGGGTTCAGATCAGGTGAACAAGGAGGCCATGTCATTAGATTTTCTTCTTTTATACCCTTTCTTGCCAGCCACGCTGTGGAGTAATTGGACGCGTGTGATGGAGCATTGTCCTGCATGAAAATCATGTTTTTCTTACCTTGCAGACTTCTTCCTGTACCACTGCTTGAAGAAGGTGTCTTCCAGAAACTGGCAGTAGGACTGGGAGTTGAGCTTGACTCCATCCTCAACCCAAAAAGGCCCCACAAGCTCATCTTTGATGATACCAGCCCAAACCAGTACTCCACCTCCACCTTGCTGGCGTCTGAGTCGGACTGGAGCTCTCTGCCCTTTACCAATCCAGCCATCTGGCCCATCAAGACTCACTCTCATTTCATCAGTCCATAAAACCTTAGAAAAATCAGTCTTGAGATATTTCTTGGCCCAGTCTTGACGTTTCAGCTTGTGTGTCTTGTTCAGTGGTGGTCGTCTTTCAGCCTTTCTTACCTTGGCCATGTCTCTGAGTATTGCACACCTTGTGCTTTTGGGCACTCCAGTGATGTTGCAGCTCTGAAATATGGCCAAACTGGTGGCAAGTGGCATCTTGGCAGCTGCACGCTTGACTTTTCTCAGTTCATGGGCAGTTATTTTGCGCCTTGGTTTTTCCACACGCTTCTTGCGACCCTGTTGACTATTTTAAATGAAACGCTTGATTGTTCGATGATCACGCTTCTGAAGCTTTGCAATTTTAAGAGTGCTGCATCCCTCTGCAAGATATCTCACTATTTTTGACTTTTCTGAGCCTGTCAAGTCCTTCTTTTGACCCATTTTGCCAAAGGAAAGGAAGTTGCCTAATAATTATGCACACCTGATATAGGGTGTTGATGTCATTAGACCACACCCCTTCTCATTACAGAGATGCACATCACCTAATATGCTTAATTGGTAGTAGGCTTTCGAGCCTATACAGCTTGGAGTAAGACAACATGCATAAAGAGGATGATGTGGTCAAAATACTCATTTGCCTAATAATTCTGCACGTAGTGTAATGTGACCTATAAACTGTACCACTTAATTGAAAAACAAACTGAAATCTTTTAGGTGGAGGGACGAAAAAAATAAAAAAAATAAAAATAATGTTGTGAGGAATATGGATTATCATTTTTTGGCAGCCATGATTGTCATTTGATTAACCTTTTGGCATGTACACAGTCAGTGTACATGCAAAATATATGTTCTCACCCCCAGCCATCTGCTGTCTGCTAGCAAGAGAGGAAGCCAGGCTTCAAGGAGGCCTCAGGTGGATAAAGTCACACCTCAACCAGCCAGGTTGGAGGCAAGCTAATCCTGCAGTAAAACCCCCATACATATCTCCCCACAGAAACCAAGTAACGGTACCATTCTTGGACTATAGTGGTGGCCGGAACCCAGGCGGATCAATTGGGCCCGGAACCATCTTCCTGCGACATTCTGGTCTAGGGCTATGAGCGCCAAGGGTTTTATGGATCATTTTCTGCCAGCACCAGAGAAGGAGGCGTGGACCCTACCCATAGGTGGGAAGGGGAGCGGACGGCTGTAGGTCATAAGCTCATGCAAGCCAGCGGGTAGGGTCTTTTCTGAAGGGGGTCACATCATGCCAATGTGTTTGGAGAGACTGGAAACCAGCTGACATCACTGCCCCCACGTGACTGCAGCCAAGGACTATTCCACCCTCATAACCCAAAGGAACTTTGATCTGCACGGTAACTGACTTTTGCTCTGCTTAACCCTGTTGTACCTATATCACCTGTATCTGTAACATCAGACCACTGTATATATTCTCTGTGTATATTGTGTTATATCTAGTGTGCCCTTAAGGAGATTAAATATATAATTTAATCTTGTGCTATCTTGTATCTCGATCACGAATCCCCACGTCCGTGTTTCGGCCTAGTTATAAGCTACCGCGGGTTGGTTTCTCATCCTATATAATCCTGTTAGCGGACCGGGCTTATATCAAACGAGAAGCTGGTGGCAGATTTCCCAGGCTGAGGAGGCGCTGTTTTCACTGCGGCAGTGAAAAGGCTCTCTCAGCTTGTTGCCTCTCTGTGCCTTCGTGGACATGAGGTGTCTGTGTAAACTGTACCAAGCTGACCTTACATGCTCCTCTGGAGGGCGTAACGTCACGCTTTGGTAACAAGTGACCATACTGTGTCTCGTGAGCTTAACGTAGGTGACGTCAAGCGGGCACGAGGTGTGGTATTCGTCACAAATGTGGTTGCATAAGTGTGCACACCCTCTTATAACTGGGGATGTAGCCAGGGGAGGGCTGGCAGCCTTAGTCCTGGGGGGCAAATCCAGTCAAGTGACCCATTTTTAGCCCCGTCCATTATTAAAAGCCCTCCTACATATAATTGGCCACTCCCAACAAGCACTGTACAGCTGAAATTCTATTGTTGAGTCCTGTCTTTACACATCATACAATAAACAGCAGGATACAGCCAGGAAGCTCCTCTGCTCTTATCCCTCCCCAGATACTGCTCAAGGCTTGTTGTTCCCCCCACCATCTGCCACCCGCCCGTGGCCTGTTGCCCCCTTTGGCCATCCTCACCCAGCTCTGAATCATCCTTCTGCAAATGGCAGGGGGAGGAGCCGGAGCATCTCCTCTCCTACATAGCGCCACATACCTCTTACATCCAGTGATGTCACCTTTGTTGTAGACGTTTTCTTTCCTCATCTTCTCCATTCAGACCAGACCGCCATAATGATTTTTCAGCCATCTCCCGTCTCTGGAGAGATTGAAAAACAGACATTAGTTTCCCACATTTCCATCACCTTCACATCTTCTGAACACCCTTTCCTGCCCCCCCCCCCCCAATACTATACTGCAGAAACGGTCCCCCTGGAAATACTACTACCACACAGATAGTGCCCCCTTCAACAATTATTGGCACACAGTGCTCTAAAAAATAACTGTACCCAGACACTAATAGTATAAAGATAATGTCCCCCAAAAATAATTGTGCTAAGCTGATACTGTGCCAGGGTGCCCCCCAAAGTAACAGTGCTCCCCAAAATCCCACCAATAGAAAAAATTCTCTGCCAGAGCACACTTAGTAGTAATAATGCCCCTATAGTGCCCATACTAGTAATCATGTTCCTCAAAGCCCCCCCAGTAGTAGTAAAGCTTCGCATAATACCCTCTAATAGTAATAATTCTCCCTATAATATGACAGTACATGAAATACCCCTGCTTAGTGCCCACAGTTGAGCTAATGTCCCCATAATGTATGCCAGTATAAAATACCCCTATATAGTGCCCCAGTAAATGCCCTCATAGTGCTCCTTCCCCCCTTCCCCAGTGTTTCCCATATTATGCCAGTAAAAAAATGCCCCTTCTTAGTGCCCCCAGCAGATGTCCCTAAAGTGCTCCTCTCCCCCATAATGTTTCAGTAAAAAATGCCCCTTCTTAGTGCCACCATATGCCCCAATAGTGCTCCACTCCCCCATAGTGCCCCCAAATAATGCCCCCTTAGTGCCACAAGATGCCATAGTGCCCCCATAATGTGCCAATAAAAAGGCCCCTTTAGAGCCCCCACTTCCCCATAGTGCCCCCAAATAATGCCCCTATAGTGACACCAGATGTCCCATAGTGCCGCTCTCCCCTATAGTGCCCCCCTGTCACTACCAGAGCTTTGAGACGTTCTCACAGCTCTGTGTCTCCACCCCTGTGATGATGTCACTTAGGGTTGGAGGTTTTCTCACTGTTCTGTTTCTCCGCCCCTGTGATGAGGTCTTTACTCCCAGCTGTCTCTCCTGCGTTTGATTTCTCTGCCTTTAAATCACCCCTCCTCCTATTGCAGGGCGTGGATTATATTTCTCTTTTCAGTTGTAGCTCTGCCTTGAGTATCTTCACTTCTTTAGCTACTAGTTCTCTGGACCTGTGTTCTGCTGCTGCAAGCACTCCGGATATTGCCAGCGGTCCTTGGATCTTCTCTGCGGCTGCAGCTCCATCAGCTAAGTGTGCAGACTTTGTTATGTACCTGGTGATTTCCTGACTGGATCTGAGGTGGCCCCGGTTCCCTCCATATTCTGAGCAGGGCATCGGTGGCCGTGCCCCTTCCACCATTGTAGGGGTTACAGGGCTCATCAGTCTAAGGTACGCGGGCATGCCTCCTTCCACCATTTGGATCCGGGCATGTGCTTTAGCAGCATAGGGAGAGTGTTGAGGGTCTCACAGGGGTCACCCTTTCTCTTCCCTAGTTTGGGGTCCGGTCAGTAGCTCTTTTTACTGTGTATACCAGTGATGGCGAACCTATGGCACGGGTGCCAGAGGCGGCACTCAGAGCCCTCTCTGTGGGCACCCGCACCCTGGAAAAACTCTATGGTGTACCAATATGCTTTAGACTTTATCTGCCATTAATCAGCACAGGATGCACTATGAACAGCACAGGCAGCACAAAGAATGTAGGCTATTAGGCTATTATAGCTAAATGATAGTACATGGAAGATATACTATACTGGTATTCAGGTTAAATTGCTGTGTTGGCACTTTGAGATAAATAAGTGGGTATTTGGTTGCAGTTTGGGCACTCGGTCTCTAAAAGGTTCACCATCACTGGTGTATACTCTTGTTACCCTTAAACAGCCCCCATTTAGAGCCCCCATAATGTGCCAATAATTAAAAAAAGCCCATTTAGAGCCCCCAGATACCCCCATAGTGCTCCTCTCCCCCATGGTGCCCCCCCATAATGTGCCAGTAAGAAATGCCCCCATAGTGCCCCCAAAATGGGAAAGAAATAAATGCCCCCAGAATGCCACCCCAAAATAAATGAGGCTGTAAGAAATGCCAGCTCCCCCCCATAGTGCCAGCCCCCCTCATAATGCCAGCTCCCCCCCATAGTGCCAGCCCCCCATAGTGCCAGCTCCCCCATAGTGCCAGCTCACCCCATAGTGCCAGCTCACCCCATAGTGCCACCCCCTCATAGTGCCAGCTCCCCCCATAGTGCCAGCTCCCCCCATAGTGCCAGCCCACCTCCATAGTGCAAGCTCCCCCCCATAGTGCCAGCTTCCCCCCATAGTGCCAGCTTCCCCCCATAGTGCCAGCTCCCCCGCAAAGAAAAAAAAACAAAAAACACTAATGCGATGCAGGCCTCTTCCGGCCTCTTCCGGCCTGTGTCCTGCGCTGTATTCTGCCCGGCTCAGGCGGCGCGATGATAATGATGTCATTGCGCCGCCTGAGCCGGCCTCTAATAGGCTGCAGGTATTAATGCCTGCGGCCTATCACAAGAACAGGGGAGGGAGACGCCTCTCGCTTCCCTGCCCCACAGCACAGGCATCTGTATCGCTGTCCTGGGGACGGCGATACTGATGAATGAGATGAGTGCCCGCCGCCACGACCGCCGCAAGGGCCGCGCCGCCTGTGGTGATCAGTGGTGCGGCCCTGAGGAATTAAAAAAAATATATATTTGTTAAAGACGACCCAGCTGCCATTTTTTTAGGGCAGCCTGGTGGGCAATTGCCTCCCACCCCCCCCCCCCCCAGCCCGCCCCTGGATGTAGCTGTGTTCAGAATTAAGCAATCACATTCAAAATTATGTTAAATAGGAGTCAGCATACACCTGCCATCATTTAAAGTGCCTCTGATTAACCCCAAATAAAGTTCAGCAGCTCTAGTTGGTCTTTCTTGAAATTTTCTTAGTCGCATCCCACAGCAAAAGCCATGGTCCACAGAGAGCTTCCAAAGCATCAGAGGGATCTCATTGTTAAAAGGTATCAGTCAGGAGAAGGGTACAAAAGAATTCCCAAGGCATTAGATATACCATGGAACACAGTGAAGACAGTCATCATCAAGTGGAGAAAATATGGCACAACAGTGACATTACCAAGAACTGGACGTCCCTCTAAAATTGATGAAAAGACGAGAAGAAAACTGGTCTGGGAGGCTACCAAGAGGCCTCCAGCAACATTAAAGGAGCTGCAGGAATATCTGGCAAGTGCTGGCTGTGTGGTACATGTGACAACAATCTCCTGTATTTTTCATATGTCTGGGCTATGGGGTAGAGTGGCAAGAAGAAAGCCTTTTCTTACGAAGAAAAACATCCAAGCCAGGCTACATTTTTCAAAAACACATCTGAAGTCTCCCAAAAGCATGTGGGAAAAGGTGTTATGGTCTGATGAAACCAAGGTTCAACTTTTTGGCCATAATTCCAAAAGATATGTTTGGCGCAAAAACAACACTGCACATCACCAAAAGAACACCATACCCATAGTGAAGCATGGTGGTGGCAGCATCATGCTTTGGGGCTGTTTTTCTTCAGCTGAAACTGGGGCCTTAGTTAAGCTAGAGGGAATTATGAACAGTTCCAAATACCAGTCAATATTGGCACAAAACCTTCAGGCTTCTGCTAGAAAGCTGAACATGAAGAGGAACTTCATCTTTCAGCATGACAACAAAGGAATGGCTTCACCAAAAGAAGATTATAGTTTTGGAATGGCTTCACCAAAAGAAGATTATAGTTTTGAAATGGCCCAGCCAGAGCCCAGACCTGAATCCCATTGAAAATCTGTGGGGTGATCTGAAGAGGGCTGTGCACAGGAGATGCCCTCGCAATCTGACAGATTTGGAGTGTTTTTGCAAAGAGTGGGCAAATCTTTCCAAGTCAAAATGTGCCATGCTGATAGACATACCCAAAAAGCAAACAGTACCCCTGGCGCTCGCTAAAGCTCTTGCTTACCTACTTGGCTGCTGGTGTCGCAGCGGCACCGCACGAACCGCTGCCAAACTGTACACTGTGATAATCAATAGATATGACACTGTGCTCTTCCCAGCCTCTGCCAACCCACTATCACACACTGAAGGTGTCACCGATACACTTGCCAATAGGCAACACAGGCTATTTGATGATTACCTGTTCCTTGGCGCTTCCTCTGTGTCTATTCCTTCTTCTTATGTATGAGCAGACGTGGTGCTGGATATCAGGCTAGGATAACTAGATTACGGCTCACGCCCCAGCCGGTGGCGCGATGACGAGTGTATACTTCGTACCTCGCACAGATAGTGATGTCACTATGCAGACTACGGTAATTAGGTACCAAAATTCCTATCTACGCGTTTCGGACAGTACGCTGTCCTTCGTCAGGAAGAACTTTTTTTTATTTTCATTTTAACTGCTGATATACCCTTGTAGCTGTTTTTAACGGCTGTTAAAGGGGTGTCTATACAGCTGTTAAACACGGGCCCATTGATTTCAATAGCCGGCCTCTAATAGGCTGCAGGCATTAATGCCTGCGGCCTATCACAAGAACAGGGGAGGGAGACGCCTCTCCCTTCCCTGCCCCACAGCACAGGCATCTGTATCGCTGTCTGTCCGTGAAAATGGCCCAATTTTTTTTTGACTGCCTCTATTCACTGGCCATAACAAAAACACCATGTGAATAGCCCCATAGACTTGAATTTGGTAGTTTTTAACAGATGTGTGACTGTAGGCTAAAGAGTTGATCCTGCTGACTAGTTCTCTTTAAATATGTCTAACAGGACCTACAGGTGAAACTCAAAAAATTTGAATATCGTGCAAAAGTCGATTTATTTCAGTAATGCAAATTAAAAGGAATTGCATTAATGCAGCTTAAAATTTAAATTTTGTGAAAAGGTTCAATATTCTAGGCTCAAAGTGTCACACTCTAGTCAGCTAATTAATCCATACCCCCTGAGCAAAGGGTACCTCAAAATTATGACTTTGGGGTTTCATAAGCTGTAAGCCATAATCATCCGAATTATAAGAAATAAAGGCTTGAAATATCTCGCTTTGCCTGTACTGAGTCTCTCATATGTTAGTTTCACCTTTTAAGTTGCATTACTGAAATAAATGAACTTTGCACGATATTCTATATTTTTCGAGTTTCACCTGTAAATAAACAAGAAATAATTTATTAACTAATATTTTCATTGTTCGTTGTTGTGACAAAAATTTGGATTGTGCCATTGTCAATGTGATCTCTAACGTGGGATGGCAATGTCAGTGTTTACAGGATCATTTTCTGACCCATCGTACGTACAGGCAGGCAATGCATGAACCGGCGGATGTGTCACCCACTTTTACCATCTTGATTTCCTCCATGTTTCCTATTCTTCTAAACAGGGAAAGTCCATAAAATCCTGAATAAATATTTCTCTTTCCCCATAAACAAGAAATATTTGAAGCCTCGCCTAAAATGACATACAGTATGTGCGGATAAACAGGAAAAGAGGGTGAAAAGATCTGTATGTCTGAGGAATGCAGGGTATGCTGGTTCTCATGGAAGGAACTCTGTGGCATGTACAGTAGACAGACAAGGGTTAAAATACAGTTATAAAAGCTAGATGCCTATTCCTAGAGAGATTCCTAGAGGTTTTAGGAACGGATTATATTAGTTTTGTGTAATGTTCTAAATCATCTGCTGCTTTCCTAGGAATCTTTTCACACTTTGGCCCTGATTTATCAAGATTGGCGTGTGATATGCCAGTCTTGATGGGGCCTATACTGCCAGAGGAGATATTTTGTGCATACCCAGGGGTGCACCTAGCCTTTCTGCAGCCTGAGGCAAAAACGAATACGGCGCGCCCCCCCAATGCCAATTTCTTAACCTAACCCCTTTGACACAATGAAAAGCGCTCATTGTCCATGGCCCTTCCGATGCCCCCCTTTCGCCCCTACCTGGTGCTGCCTACGGCGATCACCTCACCTGGCCTCATTGGTGGTGCACACCTGTTCAGGCCTCATCATTAATCACATGCTTTCGGCAGTCCGTGCACCAGACTGAGGTTTATGGAAGCTAATAACTGCCGTAGATTTTAGTCATTATTTACTATGCTATTACTAGCATAAATTATGATAAATGTGCCGGGGCCAATGGTCCCGCCCACACCCCACCATCATCACACGCCCTTTTCAGAAACTGCCAGGGGTGGAATAAAAATGGCAGTTGGAATGTTAAAAAAAAATCGCTAAACTGGGTTTTGCAACTTTTTAACAAAATTATCCCCTTTGTCTTTTCATAAAACATACCCATAATATGATGCCACTATGAGGCATGTGTCCTACATAGGTGCCCGCGGGACACTGCCCTACAAAATGCAATAAAAAAACTGAAACCCCATCGGATACAGCCCTATGGAGGCCAAAAGAACACTGCATAGTGGCAATGAGGGTTTATGGGTCTGCCCAAGGCATGCGCTGACAAAGTGTGAAAAGAGCTTAAGACTGGGCTACGCGGGACATGAAGATCGCAGTGTTACCTTACGACATCACTGCCAATTATTGTCATTGGGCACGACAATCACAAAAAAACGCAACACTTTTGGACAGCGCTCAAATAGTTCTCTGAGTCACCATGTAGCTTGAGCCTAAATATGGAGCCAGGATTTTGGGGAGTTCAGGGGGTTCAGAATTGTGTTTTTATCACACATGCACATCCATACAGTGATTATATAGCGTTTTTTCGTGGATTTTGCTGTGGATTTTTTTACTCAGATTTCTCCGTATGTACTGCAAAAGGTAAAGTTTGTGATGGAAATCCAACGCATAAATTGACATGCAGCTGATTTAAAATCCACACTGCCGGACAGTTTACGCGGCAGATTGTTCTGCAGAGTTTGGATGATATTTCTTAAATGCGGCGGTAAATCCGCCGCATATCTGTCCCATGTGGACTCATCTGTCCCATGTGGACTCATCTGTCCCATGTGGACTTGCCCTAAAATGGTTTTACAGGACAGGGCAGAATTTTCCCAAAGGGGTTGATGAGATAAAATAAGAAAAGATGCGGTGCTCACCCCCCTTGCCGGTCCAGTACCGTTGCTTTTGTGCTATCTTTACTCAGCTGCAGAGAGGATGTCACATTGGCAATATGCAACCACTGCAGCCAATCACTGTCGAGTAGGAGTGCACAGAGTGGCTTGGGCCCGCCCTTGGTGCACTTAACTGCTCTTTCACATATGGATTAAAAGTACTTTTTCTCCACAATGAAGCGACAGAAGTGAACGGTATCATCACATTCAGCCGACCTAGCCCTACAAGGCATTGTGCCTGGGCTAGCAGTGAATTTCCTGGTGACAGAGTACCTTTAAACTGAGCTAAAAAAAAATGAAAGCTAGATACATTTCTCAATTTGTTCCATGAGACCCCATATGTTATATTAAATTTTAATTCCCATTGTACCAGCTTTTAACAAGATAGCGGTATAATATAATTCTTGCTCTTTTTTGAGTTAATGAGGCCATTTCTTGCTGGATTGTATAAACTAAATAGAAAAAACAGCAGCACAGTCAATGAAGATGTGGGTGCAATTCCTTATAGAGACCCTGGGCAGAATGTCCACTAGGATATCCAAATAAGTGAAGAATGAGGCAGCACTCCAAAACAGAGTGAAAAGGGGTGTTAGACCCAATTTATTCCCCTGCAACGTTTTAGCTCAGCACAATGAGGCCTGAAATGTTGCAGGGAAATAAATTGGGTCTAACACCCCTTTCCGCCGTGTATTGGAGTTCTGCCTCATTTTTTTTGCTCATTTGGATTGTATAAAGCAGGGATGCCCAACCTGTGGCCCTCCAGCTATTGCACTCCCAACATGCCTGGACAGACTACAGCTATTAAGGAATGCTGGGAGTTGTAGTTTTGCAACAGCTGGTGGGCCACAGGTTGAGCATCCCTGGTATAAAGCTATGTAAACCTATCCAATCCAGCAAACACTGACCTAATTTAATAAAAAGGAAAAAGCTTCGATGAATGTGCACATGAGCTTAATGGACTCATACAGTATGTAAAATGTAAGTTATATTCAACTCCTTAGAAATTATCCTTGGAAATCATTTGGAAATGTTTCTAGTACCACCTACCACACCCAACATCTGCTAAACAGAGGTGCGACGTTCAAAGCAAGTTTTTTTTATTTTATGGCACAGTCTGCCACCTAGTGGTAAATGAAAATCTTTTCACTTCCTTGGTCCTGCAGATTAGATCTCCTGCAATGGTCAAAGAGCCATCTCTGTAGTGCCACCTAGTGGAGGTAGCTACCCTATAGTCAGCATCTAACCGTTTAACAGACCTCAGACCAACTTTTACTAGAAGTGCCTTTTCCAAAATGTAAAAAGGGACCCATCTGCAGGAAGCTGTGATGTATGTTCATGATCCTGGTCATTACAGAGCAGGGTGTTGGGTTGGCTGGGTGTGAGGCCTTTGACAAATATCTAGAAAGAATGACGTAGCTAAAGATGCACATGAATAATGACATGTAGGTATCCAAACTATTGTGTGTTTAGGCCTCATCCACACAGCAGTTTTTTTCATCCGCGTGCTAGCTGCATTTTTTGCGGATAGCACACTGACCTATTAATTTCTATGGGGCCATGCTAACATCTATATGTACCCTGCAAATATGCCGGGATTCAGCCAGACAAAAACTGTGCAGCTGGATCTCAGTGTAAAACCTGCCTTACAACTTTAGGAACTGCACACTAAAGTGGATACAGCACTCACATGAGCACCGCTGCCCCTTTAAACAACTGAATTGATGGGGGCCAAGAGTCAGACCCTCACCATTCTAATATTGATGACCTATCCTGAGGTGTGCACTTACTGATATCAACAGGGCCAGTAATGTTAGATGCGAAACCCAAGTGCCAGAGAGGAAGGAGGTGGGCAAGAAGAGTTTTGTGTTCAACTAGTGGAAACGTTCAAAGTAACTTACATCAGTGCCGCTGTATATACCTATTACTCACTGTATACAGGATCTGCAGGCTGGACGGCTCTTCACTGAGATTTGGAGGGCATAAAGCATTGCTCATCTCCCTCAACATAGAGGCAGAGGTCCACACAACCAGAGCCAGCACCATTTCCATACATCCTTGGGTGGAATTTACATGAACTATTTATGTACATTTTCCCTCGAAGCTGCATATCTGAAAAGGCCATCACAATGCTTATCATCCAGCTTTTCCACCAAACAATAAAAAAAACTATAGGCCCCCTCAGACACCAAAGCTCAGGTGGGTCTGTAACTTCTGTACCACCAAGATATGCCATTCTGCTGTCAGGACACGATAGGGATTCCAGTAGAAAATGTCTGTGCTTCAGACCCAGCAGAAATAAAGTTTGTCATGGAAGAAGTTATCATGCTGGTGTGGGCCAGATGGAGAAGATTGGGGAAATGAAAAACTGTAATCAGAGAAGACATCACCTGTGAGTCACAGGTATTGTCTACTCTGATTTTGACTGTCTGACCAGTATTGTATAAATTTGTCCAGTCTGCTGTGTGGTAATTCTCTGCAGACAGGCTGTGTGGTATCTGACCACTATTTGATCACTAAGTACAGTCTCAGTATGGTAGTAATATTCACTTAGAGAATGCTGGTAATTTATGTATTCCAGTAATGATTTTTATTGAACAACACGTGTTGTGCAGTGTTACTTACTAACAGTACAGTAGTGTTATTCAGTCACTAATGGTGTTATCCAGTCACTGTATAGTGGTGTTATCCAGCCACCATATCGTGGTGTTTAGTGATGGACAAACATCGGCCGGGACATTTCGCAAAAGCGAACGCGCATTCGTGATCAAATGTTCGCAAACCGCACGTTCGCGGCGGGCCCCATTCACTTTAATGGCAGGCGAACCTGAAAATCCTTCAGGTCATATTTTCAGCCACCAAATACTTACTAGAAGTACACAAATAGTCCCACAACATGGACAGTGACATACCAGAGAAGGATCAATGGCAAAAATTCCCACAAAAAATATGTATTTTAATCAGGGGCCATTTTTATGCGTCTTAAAGGGAAACTCTCAAAAATGTGCCCTGCTGGAGCCTAGAAATTTTTTTTTTTAGGCCACGGGAGTACAGGCCCCAAAAATTATGCATTCACCTGACAGAAAAGAACAAGTGATTATGTGGCTGAAGGTATATTAGGTGGTCAGTGGATAACAATTTTACTGTAGGCCAGTGGAGTACAGGCCCCAAAAATTATGCATTCACCGGACAGAAAAGAACAAGTGATTATGTGGCTGGAGGTACATTAGGCGGTCACTGGATAAAATTTTTACTGTAGGCCACTGGAGTAGAGGCCCCAAAAATTAGGCATTCACCTGACAGAAAAGTCCTTTTATGCCGCTGTATATGCATAAGACAATGACCATTCTTTGTTCTGGGTGATGGCGGATATGTGTGGGCTGGCATGAGGAAATTCAATTGCACGTGGTTGTCACAGATGTTGAATTCCTCCGAGATCCATGCCTCATTCATTTTTAGAAATGTGAGGTAGTCCACACTGTCGTGAGCTAGGCGAGTGCACTTATCTGTCACGTTCACCCCTGCTGCGCTGAACGTCCTTTCGGACAGGACACTCGACGAGGGGCAAGCCAAGAGTACCATGGCAAATTGTGCCAGCTCTGGCCACAGGTCAAGCCTGCACACCCAGTAGTCAAGGGGTTCCTTGCTTCTCAGAGCGTCCACATCGGCCGTTAACCCGATGTAGTCGGACACCTGTCGGTCTAGGTGTTCCCTGAGGCTGGATCTGAAGGGCGACTCTCGATGGGTTGTCTGCAAAAATTTATCTTATATTCGACGTGACCAACACATCTTCAAACTGCCTTCTTCTTGCAGGCGCGGTAGGATTGGTACCCGCACCTGTTTCGCTGTGGGTGGAAATACCTCTGCCAGCGCCCGCAACAGCAGAATGCAGCATCTCTTGCAGCAAGGCCTGGAAATGCTGCATTATGACAGCCCTCTGTGATGCTGGTAACATGCCCATTTTGAGTTTGTACCGGGGGTCTAAGTACTTTGCCACCCAGTACTGGTCCTTGCCCTTTATGCTTTTTATACAGGGGTCCCTCTTCAAACACTGGAGCATGAAGGCCCCCATTTGCACTTAATTAGAATCGGTGGAGCGCCCTGGCTTCTGCTCATTGCCCAGGAGAATGTCATCCTCGGTCTCCTCCCCCCAGCCACGGACAACACCAGGGCTCCCCGAAAAGTTTAAAGTCCCCCTCAAAGCCTTCTCTTTTTGCTCCTCATTCTCCTCCTCCCTCCAGCCACCATCCTCCTCTGACTCTTTGTCAGACTCCTGATTTGTCTCAGATGGAGTACTCTCCCCCCCCCCCCCCCCGGGAATTCATTCAGCATTACGACTTACTCATCTTCCATCTCCTGCTTCTCGACGGCTTGATCAATGACATGACACAATGCACGCTCCAGAAAGAAGGCGTAAGGTACGATGTCACTGATGGTGCCCTGGCTGCGACTGAACAGTTTGGTGATCTCATCAAATCTGTATTTTGTGGAAGCAGGTATATCAAACCCCTTAATCAGTATTTTGTGGAAGCAGGTATATCGCACCCCTCAATCAGTATTGTGTAGAAGCAGGTATATCACACCCCTCAATGAGTATTTTGTGGAGACAGGTATATAGAACTCCTGAATCAATATTTGGTGGAAGCAGGTATATCGCACCCCTCAATCAGTATTTTGTGGAAGCCGGTGTATCGCAGGTCTCAATCAATATTTGGTGGAAGCAGGTATATTGCACCCCTCAATCAGTATTTTGTGGAAGCAGGTATATAGATCCCCTTAATCAGTATTTTGTAGAAGTAGGTATATCGCACTCCTCAATCAGTATTTTGTCAAAACAGGTATATAGAACCCCTGAATCAATATTTGGTGGAAGCAGGTATATAGCACCCCTCAATCAGTATTTTGTGGAAGCATGTATATCAAACCCCTTAATCAGTTTTTTTGGGGGCAACAGGTATCTATTCACACCTGTTTCAAATAGTTGTTCCAATCACGCTTGTCCCTCTATATACCTGCGATATCGCAGCAGAACCGCACACAACTGCTGCACAATACAAATGCACTATAATATACTTTCTATTTTAGAAAGTATATTATAGGTATATCACACCCCTCAATCAGTTTTTTGGGGGGCAACAGGTATATCACACCAGTTGCAATTAGTTATTCCAATAGCGTTTGCCCCTCTGTGTAGCTGCGGTATCGCAGCAGAACCGCACACAACTGCTGCACAATACAAATGCCCTATAATATGCTTTCTATGTTAGAAAGTATATTATAAGTATATCACACCCCTCAGTAAATCACACCTATCGATAGCACACCTATACCAGTTCTTAAAAGGACTTTTGTGGCCCTATTAGCTAGGGTTTGGTGTCCCTAACAGTCTGTCCCTTCTCCACAAAGCATGCTTCATGTGCTGAAACGTCTCAATTGGCTGTCCTGTCCCACCTGATGGATGTGTTATGGGTCAAAGTTTGGCGCAATGCAAAAGAATATGGCACATGCGAACAAGCAAAGTTTGCTGCGAATCGACCGCCGGGCGAACCGCAAGGCCATCTCTAGTGGTGTTATTCATCCTCTATATTGTGGTGTTATCCAGCCTCAATAATGTGGTGTTATGGCTAGCTTGTACATCTGATGTACAAGCACTAGTGTGAAACTAGCATTATCCAATCACTGTATGGTGGTATTATCCAGTCACGGTATGAAGGTTCTATTCAGTCACAGTGTGGTGGTGTTATCCAGTCACAATAGGGTGTTATCCAGCCACTGTATAGTGATGTTATCTAGTCACAGTATTGTGATGTCCAGTTACAGTGTGGTGGTGTTATCCAGTCACAATATGGTGGTATCCAGCCACTGTATAGTGATGTTATCTAGTCACAGTATGGTGTTATCCAGTTACAATATGGTGGTGTTATCCCATCACGGTATGGAGGTGCTATTCAGTGAAGGCATGGGGCTGTTATCCAGTCACTACAGTCAGGTCCATAAATGTTTCGGGCAATATTATCTGCTCATATTCAGCCAAATGCTTCAGAACTCATTGGACGGCGCTTCACAGTGCAGATGGACAATGACCCAAAGCATTCTGCAAAAGCAACTAAAGAGTTTTTTAAGGTAAAGAAGTGGAATGTTGTGCAATGGCCAAGTCAATCTCCTGACCTGAATCCGATTGAGCATGCATTTCACTTGCTGAAGACAAAACTGAAGGGAAAATGCCCCAAGAACAAGCAGGAACTGAAGACAGTTGCAGTAGAGGCCTGGCAGAGCATCACCAGGGATGAAACCCAGCGTCTGGTGATGTCTATGAGTTCCAGACTTCAGGCTGTAATTGACGGCAAAGGATTTGCAACCACGTATTAAAAAGTGAAAGTTTGATTTATGATTATTATTATATCCCATTACTTTTGGTTTCTTAACAAGTGGGAGGCACATATGCAAACTGTTGTAATTCCTACACCGTTCACCTGATTTGGATGTAAATACCCTCAAATTAAAGCTGACAGTCTGCAGTTAAAGCACATCTTGTTCGTTTTATTTCAAATCCATTGTGGTGGTGTATAGAGCCAAACATGTTAGAATTGTGTCGATGTCCCAATATTTATACCTGGCTGTATATGTGATGGTGTTATTCAGTCACTGTATGGAGATGTTATCCATGAACTGTATAGGGGTGTTAGGAGTGTTATCCAGGCACTATATGGGGGTGTTCTCCAGTCACAGTATAGGAATTTTAACGAGTTACTGTATGGTGGTGTTATCCAGTCACTGTATGAAAATGTTATCCAGTCACAGTATGGGGATTTTAACCAAACACTGTATGGTGGTGTTATCCAGTGACTGTATGGTGGTGTTATCCAGTGACTGTATGGTGGTGTTATCCAGTCACTGTATGGTGGTGTTATCCAGTCACTGTATGGTGGTGTTATCCAGTCACTGTATGGTGGTGTTATCCAGTCACTGTATGGTGGTGTTATCCAGTCACAGAATGGGGATTTTAACCAAACACTGTATGGTGGTGTTATCCAGTCACTGTATGGTGGTGTTATCCAGTCACTGTATGGTGGTGTTATCCAGTCACAGTATGGGTTTTTCGACCAAACACTGCATGTTAGTATTATCCAGGCATTGTATGATGGTGTTATCCAGTCACTGTATGATGGTGTTATCCAGTCACTGTATGATGGTGTTATCCAGTCACTGTATGGTGGTGTCATCCAGTCACTGTATGGTGGTGTTATCCAGTCACAGTATGGGTATTTCGACCAAACACTGCATGTTAGTATTCAGGCATTGTATGATGGTGTTATCCAGTCACTGTATGATGGTGTTATCCAGTCACTGTATGATGGTGTTATTCAGTCACTGTATGGTGGTGTCATCCAGTCACTGTATGGGGGTGTTCTCTTGTCATAGTATGGTGTTTTTTTTCCATTTAATATATGGGGATGTTATCCAGTCACTGTATAGGGGTAATATTTAGTCTCTGTATTATTATTTGGGGTAGGGTGTGCCCTGTATTTCCCGTGACTCTTGGTGAACACAGGCCACATCGTGCCATCACTAAGTCAGATGCACACGGTAAGTATTACGCACAAATTTTCCACACAGATTTTCATGTGGAGAATCTGCAGCATAATACAGTACCGGCTGTGCAGATGAGATTTTCAAAATCTTATGTACACAGTGCAGAAATTGGCCTGAAGTGCATATTTTATCATTCACTGCATTAGTTTTATCACTGAGCTTTTTTTTTTTTTTTTCACTGACCAATTATCATAATGATTGCTCAGAAATAAATGAATTATTATGGTAATCGACGAGTGTAAATGTGCCTTTATTGGGGTGTATTCAGGCTCAGCACCTTGGGCAGCGTGAGCTGTAACTAAGACCCTAGAAATGTTGTATATAATTGCACAAAAGCAGAGTGGTGGTGTAATGGTGCAGAACCCCAAGCAATCAGACAGAGGTTAAACAATAGTGGATTTATTAAATAAACGGCAGTACAGTCCAAACCAGTAAGCATATACAGGTAACCAAGCCGAATAAAAACCTGTGCAGGGAAACACCAAGGGAAAGCCAGTGACCAGGCCAAAGTTCTTATGTGCAGTGTTAGCCCATGTAACTTGGTACAGTACCTAGGGATGATACGTCAGGATTTCCAGGGTCCGATCCAAGGTCATAGACGAGACAAATTGTTCAGCAAAGATGAGGTATCCAGAGGCTGTCTCTAGAGATAAATCGAGGAAGACAGAGGTCATGCACAGGTAAGTCTGGGAGGATATGAACTGCAACATACACCCGGGTTGTCAAAACAACAGTGGGCACTGACCAGCCAGGGAGATCACCTTTTATGTACCTGCTAGCCAATCACAAAGTGCCATGTGTCTATTCCTCATAGGTCATAAAATGATCCTAACCCCTGACACTTGTGCGGCCTAGGCTGGTCCTTAGTCACTTAACCCATGCCTGCCCTCTAATCTACTAGAATTTACGTACAGGTATTTTTCCCGTCAACGGTCGACGTAGCGAATAAGATGCGCGTACGTTCTGCCCCGTATCCTTTTGCGAACATCCTCTCGAGTGTGCACGCAGACGCTCGAGTGGCCCGGCATGAATACACAATCGTGTCTGCATGGTACCGGAACGGAACCCGCAGGTGATACCGGAAACAGGAGCGGCCGCTGCATGCCGCCACCAGTCCAGTCAATCTGCCTCCGAGACCCCGGCGGTCTTCCCCTCCGGCGACCATATGCACTACCGCATCTGCCCACAATGGAGTCAGAACTGAAGACTCCCCAGGCACATGGGTGACCTGTCCCGCTACTCCAACGGGATCCCCCGCAGGCCGAGCCCCACGAGGACCCCTGTGGGCCCCAGTGGATTGCGGAACAGGAGAGTGTCTTACAGGTGGCTTGTCATATCTTTGTTTTTTCATACTTTTTAACAGAATCAGACCCATAATTAAGTGGTTCTCTGGTGATTTATAAAGAATCTTGTAAAGAATCTTCCACCCAAAAAATATTTTTAAGAGGAAAAGCATACTGTTGGAATTTATAACATCCTATGGTTTTTCAGTTTATTAGTTTCCAAAGTTTTACAATCTGTCACATAAAAAAAAACAAGTGTAAAGAATGATTACAACTCCCCCACTACATGAGGATTATTAAAAGGGTAATTGTAACGGATCTCCTGGCACCCCGACCGGGTACCTCCGTTGATGGATGCTCCGAGTGCTTCCCGAGGACTCCAAGCACTCCGCTCTACACCAAAACCACCACAGGAGCTAGGAACAGCTCTTACAAGAGCTAGTAGTTATAGCCAGGGAAGTATAGCAAATCTTCAGCGTATAGCAATCCCTACACACCTGAGACGAGGCTCTATGTTAAATGTAAAACAGCAACTCTTTAATGGGTTAATTTTCAGCCTTTTATGCAGGTCTCCTAGCAAGGGACACTCCCCCTGGGGCCCTTGTAGAAGACTGTGACAGTTTATATTTTAGCCAATCACATGCATTTACAGTATTGAAACCTTCCCAGCAATTGTACACAAAATCCCCTTCCCTCTGTCTGTAACGCAATCAACAAAATACAATGAGCATTGTCTTTGATGCAATTAACTAAAACACTGGCATTGTCTGAGACGCAATTAACTAACACACTGGCATTGTCTGAGACGCAATTAACTAACACACTGGCATTGTCTGAGACGCAATTAACTAACACACTGGCATTGTCTGAGACGCAATTAACAAAATACAATTACCAAACGTAATGGGCTAACTTAATCACTCACAGACAGAAAACACACATTTTTCCCAACACACAGAAAACACCTCAAAACCCCACACATCCCCATAATGTATACATACAACATATCCAAAAATCACCCAGATCCGAGCAGGGGTTCCCGAATTCCATGGAAGTCACATTTGGCCTGTCTTTTCCTTTAAAGTTAGTATGGGCCATAATCCTGGGGCAAGAGGCTGGCAACCAGGCCTCTCCAAAACCCAGTGGCGAGGTTGGTTTCGCCATAGTAATATATTAAGACATTTTAATATAGAGTATATCAATGGAAGCCTCAGCGTGATTCATAAGGACTCGCAAACTTCAATGCCAAACAAATGCCAGGATTTCAGGCACTGTCCTTGAACATTTTTGATCATTTCTCTACTGCTTACACTGAACTGGCAGCACAAGTACTAAATTATTGTGCACCCCCCCAAGTTCGTGCTCTTTGGTACAGTATTCCACCAGTGCTGTTGTTTCAATATTACCATATAAAAGAATATAGAAAGCAACATGTCTGCCTAAAAATGGCTTTTTAAACATAGCATCACATACAATCACAAGAAATTCTCAGTCACATCTGATCAGGCAGAGCACTTAATCATTCTAATTCTGTTCTCGAGAAGTTCAACCATCAGATACTGGAGCTTAGCCCACCAACACTTAATCATTCTGCCTGATCATAAAGGGAACTGTGCAGCCTCAGCTACCGCTCCATGATCCTCTCTATCCCCTCTGTGTACTCATCTTTATGACCAGTACATGTAGGAAACAGGAAACTGAACCATTGCGTTCAGCTCCCTGTCAAAGCCAGCAGCCGTAACAGTGCTGGAGTCTGGAGAGATGAGTAACCACTGCAGTATAGTTATGCAGTATTAACCCTTTCACTGTCCTCCACCAGGGATCTTAAATTTAGATATGTGAATGTCCTAGGCTACTAGAAATCTTTAAATCAAGCCCTTTACTGCCCTAGACCAGTGGTCCCCAAGCTTTTTTGCACCAAGGACCAGTTTCATGCAAGATAATTTTCCCAGGGACTGGGTGGGGGGGGGGGGGGTTCTAGGGCGGGGCTTAGGGGGTGCTAGTCGGCGCTGACTGATTCACGCGCATAACAAAACACAAGGTGCCTATTAAAATATATAACACTATATAATAACTATATAAACTGACTAGGGTCTCTGCTGCACTGTACCGTGTTTTCCGCCCTATAAGACGCACCTAGGTTTTAGAGTAGAACAATAAGAAAAAATATTTTTCATTGCACCTCAGGTCAGACTAGCAATCAGAACCCCAATGTTAATTAGACCTCAGATCAGAACCCCAATACCTCAGATCAACCCCCCAACCTTTAGGCATCTATCAGCCCCCATGTCAGCCATAAGCCCCTTATGTCAGCCATCAGCCCCTATGTCAGCCATCAGCCCCCTATGTCAGCCATAAGCCCCTTATGTCAGCCATCAGCTCCTTATGTCAGCCATCAGCCCCTTATGTCAGCCATCAGCCCCTTATGTGAGCCATCAGCCCCTTATTTGAGCCATCGGCCCCTTATGTCAGCCATCGGCCCCTTATGCGAGCCATCAGCCCCCCATGTCAGCCACCAGTCCCTTATGTGAGCCATAAGCCCCCATGTCAGCCATCAGCCCCTTATGTGAGCCATCAGCTCCCATGTCAGCCATCAGACCCTTATGTCAGCCATCAGCCCCCCATATCAGCCATTAGCCCCCTTTGTCAGCCATAAGCCCCCTATGTCAGCCATAAGCACCTTATGTGATCCATCAGCCCCTTATGTGAGCCATCAGCCCCCCATGTCAGCCATAAGCCCCTTATGTCAGCCACCAGCCCCTTATGTGAGCCATCAGCCCCCAGCCCCCCATGTCATCCATCAGCCGCTTATGTGAGCCATCAGCCGCTTATGTGAGCCATCAGCCCCCCATGTCAGCCATAAGCCCCTTATCTCAGCCATCAGCCCCCCCATGTCAGCCATCAGCCCCTTATGTCAGCTATAAGCCCCTATGTCAGCCATCAGCCCCTTATGTCAGCCATCAGCCCCCAGCCCCCCATGTCAGCCATCAGCCCTTTATGTGAGCCATCAGCCCCTTATGTGAGCAATCAGCCCCCAGCCCCCCATGTTATCCATCAGCCCCTTATGTCAGTCATCAGACATATGTGAGCCATCAACCCTTATGTCAGCCCCCAGGGGAAATAAAACAAAAAACACTTACCTCTCCTGCTCCTGGTCACCATCGCGATCCTCTTCATCCTGCTGTCGGCTGTGTATCGCGGCGCACAGTGTGAGGTCACAGAGCGACCTCACGCTGTGTGCAGCCCTGCATCGCCGATTGCCGAGGTCCAGGAAGCAGTGAGTACAGATCCTTCACTGCTTCCTGGTCTTCCTGTACTAATGAAGCACTTCCATAATGGAAGCGCTTGATTAGTACTTCGTTAAAGACTGCCCTGATCGCCACGGCCCGGCAAATAATCTTCCAGGGCCCGGTCCTTGGCCGCAGCCCGGCAGTTGGGGTCCGCTGCCCTAGACCATCAGGTATACCTCTTTCAATGTCCTAGACAATCAGGGATTACTCACTCACTGTCCCGGACTTCCAGATATACTGACATTTAACTCTTCACTGCCCTAGATGACCAGGAGTATTAAAGGGCATCTGTCAGCAGATTTTTACCTATGAAACTGGCTGACCTGTTGCATTTGCAATTGGCAGCTGAAGGCATCTGTGGTGGTGCTATGTTCCTATGTGCTGTTCTGGCTTGGTTATTTCTACCTATGTTCAGCCCTATGTATGGGGAATCGTTGGTATGATTGTTCGTCCTCATACAATTCCATTGTTTCTTGGGAGCACATTCCTGTTTACAAAGGGTGACATGCTGCCACCAAATTATTTATTTTTATGTGCTACATAAGTGATCAGATCACCTGATGAACGAGCTTGTTATTCATCGGGTGATCAGTAGCTCATTTACATATAAGAATAATAATCTTCCCGACAGTGGTCTACCTTAGAGAGAGTGGTGGCCCTGTGATGACTGTCTTTTCCAGACAAGAAAACACAGAATTTTTATTCAGTCACAACTAGGAGGAGCTAAACATGAAGCGATTATTTCAGCTTGCATTCTAGTAAATTCTAATTAAATACATTCTTATGCCCTGAGCTCCCCCTAGGGGTGGATGAAGGCAGCTAGCTTTGTAATAAAAGAGACGCAGTAGATTTATCAATGTATTTTTACAAGTTGTCTGATGTGAATATGTTGAGAAATATGGTTTTCAGAATGAGCACCATATTTATGAAGTCAGATAAAAGGGGTGAGGTGGAGGGCGACTATTTTATTATAATTTTTTTTAAATTATACTTTCTTCCACTTAATAAGATCAATACTTCATCAGAAGTCTGGGGCATTGCGTTGCCTGGTAGTGATTATGGCACGCATACTGGGAAACTTAGTGGGGCCCATACTAAGTATTGCTATGTTGCCCTATGAGATTTTTGTACGGCTTGGCTTCCCTATAATCGTTCCATGTTAATGGGCCTTAACTCTACAGGTTGAAAACATAGGCCTGGTGTGCAGCTTGAGGTTATAACTAAAGTTGTTTTGATTATTATAGCCAATATAATAAGGGTGTGGGTTAGGGAGCTACTTACCTCTGAAAAAAGTTTCTATTCCATGTCCCTTGCTTCTTTGTTTCCATAATTGAAGTTCTTGAATAGTAGTTTGTCATTCTCACAGCTGCCAAAAGGACGCTAACTGGGCAAAGTTGTAGTACACTGTTCTGCTTCAGATCAGGAGTAGACAGAGAATGGAATCTCCCATATTGAAAAAAAAAAAGTATAAATGCTCACAAGTCCACTATGCTAAAATTATTTTCATGAGCGGTGGACTTTCCCCTGTCCACTAGCCTCTTATTCGCACCACCTATATCCTTACAGGGTCGGCTGGCCCACCAGAGGTCCAGAGGACTCCGGTAGGCAGAAGCTCTGACAATAATGGACCCTAATAAAAACAAGGCCCTTAATGTCCTGTATACACAGAGGGTGGGCCCTCAGAATAATTTCCTGTGGTGGGCCCAAGGGACTTCAGTCTGACGCTGCATCCTTATATGCCTTCTCAAGTGAATACCCATGGAAAATGTCATTGTAGTCAACAAAATTGATATAAACAAACATTATTATGTGACTACCCATGAGATCAAGAAGAAATTGGTATGTATGGGGGCTGAAGAAAGCTGTTTTTGCTTGTACAGTAGTTCTTAGAAGTGAATATTTTACAACTCTGATTCCAAAGAAATTTGTGAAGAGACAAGTGAAACACTTTTTCATATTCATGTCTACTTATGACTAGTTACCTGGTGATGTTTTATGTTGTTTGAATAATAATAATGAAAGTTAAATGGGAAATACCAGAAGAAAAGTATGTAATAAAATGCCATTCAGAGTAAGTTTATATATATTGTTTTTACCATTTATTATACTCATAATGACGTAGTCATTAGAGTTCATTTATCAAAACTATTGAACAGAAAAACTGGCCTTGTTGTCTAAAGAAAATAACTCACAACATTATTAATGCCAGTGCATAATTCATTTTTTTTCTGACCAGTTCTGTTTGCACAAGAAGTTTTTATGTTCTGTGATAGTTTTGATAAAGGAACCCAATGTGTATGTTGAAATCAACACCTACATCAATACTTACATATATCTACATGAATCCAACAATTAGCACAAGCCTTCAAAAAGTGCCACTCTTGTTCATGCCCAAGGACACCCTCATTTATTTGAATAGGGCTAACCTTCGCTACCAGACACAGACACATGGACCTGGACATATATTTTTTGTTACTGCAGGGAAAGGGAACAATGCTGTGATGAGTACCACATGAAATCCAACTATTATCATAAACCTTTATAAAGTTCACTTTTGTCTATGCCCATGGACACTCCTTGTATTGGATAGGGCTGATGTTCCCTACCAGGCCCTGACACAAAGGGATTCTGTCAGCTAGGTTTAGCCTATCGAGCTGAGGACAAGCGCTGCTACATTGCCACTAGCACATACACAATATACATTTCCCATAGCTCTGAGTGCTTTTATTCAGTCAAAAAAAAGATTTTATATATATGCAAATGAGGCTAGTAAGGAGACCCAGGGGCTGTTACCAACGTTTCAGGAGCCCAACGACGCCCACTGTGAATGAGCCCAGCATCGCCCTGCATCCTCCAAATCTTCTCCTTGCTCCCCCGACGTCACACAGTTAGAGCGCTGTAATCTCGCGCATGCCAGCTAGCACATGCGCAGTTCATTCTCTGAGGCTGATGCCAGAACAGAGAAGGAACACTATGCCGGCACTAACATGCGGCGTACTTGCGCATGCGCGAGATTACGGCACTCTTACTGTGTGACGTCGGGGGAGCAAGGAGGAGATTCGGAGGATGCGGGGCGGTGCTGGGCTCCTTTACAGTGGGCGTGGCTGGGCTCCTGAAACTTTGCTAACAGCCCCTGGGGCTCCTTTCTAGCCTCATTTGTATATATATAAAATAGTTTTTTTGACTAAATAAAAGCACTCAGGAGACTTCAAAAGGATCCCAAGGTATGTGTGTTGGGGTATGTGTCAGATATTGGAGGGACTGAGTCCGTTAAGGTAGCGGTGGGGAGGCTGTTGTATGTGTCCAGGAAGTTAGTGGCTCTGAGGTGGATCCAGGGGAGTCCGCCCACATTGGATGAGTTTGTGCGGAAGGTGCATGACATGTTGATGATGGAAAAAGGTGTGTTTGTGAAGAGAGGTTGTCCTCAGAAGTTTGAGAAACTATGGAGTGAATGGTTATCTCACACTCATGTTGTTATCTAGGCTATCTTGAGGGATTCACGATTTGTTTATGGGGGGAAGGAGGGGGTGGGTGGGATATAGGCTGGGGGGAAAGGAGGGGGGGTGGATGCTAGGATAAATGCATCTATTGTCAAATTTTGGTCTTACGTTTCTATACATTATGTACCGCTGTATGGTGATCCTTATATGATGTTATCATATGTTACTGTTATCTACTGATTCTGCATTTTGGAATGAAAAAAGACAATGTATTGTTTTAAAATAAGGTGCTTTTATTTGATCAATAAAAACAATTTGATAAAAAAAAAAAAAAGCACTCAGTGCT
The DNA here is from genome assembly GCF_014858855.1 of Bufo gargarizans. Lineage (NCBI taxonomy): Eukaryota > Metazoa > Chordata > Amphibia > Anura > Bufonidae > Bufo > Bufo gargarizans. The sequence goes on from NC_058080.1 coordinate 514,366,245, forward strand.
ATTGGACAGGTATATTGTGGACATGCTAGCGGCGATCTAGCAGAGCATGTCCGCAGCTCTATAGGCTAAACCTAGCTGACAGAATCCCTTTAATGAAGCTAATGGGCTACCACAGCCCATTCAATCTTCTGACTGTTGGGACTTTCTTGTGTTAAATAAACCTCACTTTCTTGTAATAAATATACACATTGATGGAATATCCTTTAGCTGGCCAGACATGAGGCAGGTGTCATCCGAAGAATTATCTCCCCATATCTTTCCATACGTTTGCATGCTCTGCTTAGCTAAGCATGCATAGGTACTGAAGGAGAGAGGTGAGAAAGCCGCTGACAGTTGAAGTCCATTGTGCCTGTTCCTTAACTTCCACAACAGCTGATGTCAGAAGGCCATCAGGGTTTATCAACTCCGGTCCTCAGGACCCACCTACCAGTCATGTTTTCAGGATTTCCTTAGTATTGAGTAGGTGATATAATTAATGTCCATGCATCAGGACTTAGCACAGGTATTCATTCTGTGGGATATTCTCAAATCCTGACCGTTAGGTGAGTCCCGAGGACCGGAGTTGAGAAACCCTGCATTGGATGGTAAGCCAAATCTGCTGAAATTGGCGGTTCGGACCATACACATCTATTGGCCAGCTTTAGGAATGGACCAGTAAAAGGAACCAGTCACCATGAAAATGTAATGTAAGCTGCAGGCAGCATGTTATAGAGCATTAGGAGCTGAGCAGATTGGTATATAGTTTATGGGAAAATATTGAGTATGACTGCTCATTCTAGGCTTTGAAGTCAAGGAACCGGTTCTATTGATTACTGACAGCTTTCGCTGTATACACAGTCATAGAGGTGGGGCTGTCAATCACTGATAGAACCGCCTCCTTGACTTCAAAGCCCAGAAAGTGCAGGAATATAAATAAATGAATGACGTACAAGTTTTACTGAATATAGTCCAACAAAGCTATATATCGATCTGCTCAGCTCTTCCTGCTCTAAAACCTGCTGCCTGCAGATTACACTGCATTTTCATGGTGACAGGTTCTCTTTAATTATATGGCCTAGAAACCACTTATTCAAAATAAAGCAATGTGTGGCCAATTTTTGGACAGTTTTTTCAATTTAATATTGATAAGGTGGTACATTAAGGTGGTTTATTGCCTAGACTGTCTTGTACACTGAAAAGTAATTTCCACACGTCTGCATTTTTAAAAAAGAATAGTTATCTGTTAGCATGTTCAAATTGTGTGAACTCTTCAAAAAGTCATATCAAGGACAACTGCATATCTTGCAATGTTTGTCTGTGCACTGGTGATTCAGTCAAACCATTAAGAATGGGGAAATGGCACATATGATGTGGAGCTGTCTGAATCTGTAGACATTTTGGGTAGTGGTGGTAGATGTTATGCTGAAAGGACACGTGGAAGTCTTCTGGTCTGTAGCATAGTATATATTCATCTCCCCTTTCTTTCTGTACTTGCTGTACTTTATGCGTTTTGGTCTGTTTTTCTTATTGGACTTTCTCTAGATGTAGGCTTTTATTGTAGCAGTGCATATAGTCATGTTCTCCAGTGGGGATTTTTTAGTATAGGATATGTTCTAGCTTTTTTGCAGGCTGGTGGAATTGACATAAAAAATAATAATATGTGGATCGGATGCAGAAAAAGATATACAGTTGTGTGCATCTTTGTGTGACCTTAGTTCATTTTTAAAGGGAATCTGTCACCACAAAATGCAGTGCAATCTGCAGACAGCATTTTATAGAGCAAGAGGAGCTGAGCAGATTGATAGTTTTGAGACAAAAAAATTCTGTTATTGACAGCCTTCCCTGTATGCTTAGTTATGCAGAATGACCTGTCAATCACTGAGTGGCACAACCCACAAGAGTCCATTGCATAAAGTGCAGCAGTGTATATAAATAAATTACAAGTTTTAATGAATCTTTTCCCACATAATTAGATATCAGTCTGCTCATCTCCTCTTGCTCTATAACATGCTGTCTGCAGAATACACTGCAGTTTGTGGTGGCAAGGTCCCTTTAAACAGGAGAAGCATATAGGAATCACAAATGACAGTACACAAGAAACGCAACGTATCTGTAAATAAAATGTCAAGAGATATTTACGGAAGACTTGGATACATGCATATTCATACAAAAAGAAATAAAGATGGAATACAATTTTTATCAGACACAAGCAGCTGAGAATAAGGGTTTCATCACATGTTGCAGAATTTTCCGCAACAAAATTTGCACCATAAAGACATCCCCCATGTTAACCTATGAGGATGAAAAGTGTCAATACCTGCGTTCTGTTCCACGGCGGAACTCAAGTAAAGTTTTGTTGTGGATTTCCTGGAACTTAAAGGGGTTCTCCAGGAATTAAGAAAATAAAAAATCCTTAAATATTACTTTATTATAAATACATTCCCAAATACATTTCATTTGTTATAATGGCTTGTTTTGTCTGGTGAGCAATCATCAGGGGAAATAAAATGGACGCCTTCCTATTAGTACACAGAATCTGTCCTAATCGCACAGCAGGACAAATTACTTCACAACACTGAGCTAAAGAGCTGCCTCATCCTCCTCTCTGCTCTACATGTTAGGTAATATGATCCTGAATACAGATAATAAGATCTTCAGCTGAATCTCTGTGGGAATGGAGTTCATAAGGAGACATGAAGTACAGAGAGGAGGGTAGGGATGTGACTAATGAGCAGCAGCAGTTGTATTCAGTCTCCATTACCACAGCCCCACATTACCACATTCTATCCTGTCTGTCCGCTCTATACTTCATGTCTCCTCATGAGCTCCATTTCTACAGAGATTCAGCTGAAGATCTTATCAGCTGTATTCAGGATCATAATCCCTGACAAGTAGGAGAGGAGGATGAGGCAGCTCTTTACCTTAGTGTTCTGAAGTAACTTGTCCTCCTGTGTGATTAGGACAGGCTTTGTGTGCACTAATAGAACAGCAGCCATTTTATTTCTCCTAATAATTGCTCCCCCGACAAAATGAACCATTATAGCTAATGAAAGGTATATGGGAATATATTTATAATATAAAGTATTTTCATTTTCTTAATTCCCGGAGAACCTATTTAATGTCTTCATTCATTTTAATGAAGATGTAATCTGCAAAGAAATCCAGAACATTGTTCACACACATCTGCAACATAATCGGCAACAAAAAACCCAACTTTGAATAATCTGCACCTATCGATTATGTTGTGGAAAATTCTACGTGTGAAGACACCCTAAGGCCCCTTTAACACAAGCAAGTTTTCAGCATGGGTGCATGCGTGAAGTGAACGTATAGCACCCGAACGGAATCGTGACCCATTTATTTAAATCAGTCTGTGTACAATGAGCATTTTTTCATGCATCATTTCTGCGTTGCATGAAAATCGCAGCATGTTGTATATTCTGCATTTTTCACGTAGCCCTTGCCCCATAGAAGTGAATGGGGCTTCAGTGAAAAACGCATTGCATCCTAATCTAATCCGGATGCAATCCGGGTGCAATGCGTTTTTCACTGAAGGTTGCTAGGAGATGTTGTTTGTAAACCTTTAGTTTTTTTTCACGCCTAACTATCCTGAGAAAACTGTTTAGCCTGTTAACATAGTAAGTGCTGGAAGATGCTGAAGGCAATTTAGGGCAGTTCCTCGTTTAAACAGTGTCAGCACCTAATTTCAGACTTTGCACCCTATAAGGCTGAGTTCACACAGGCGAGGTGAGGTGAACGCATTGTACCCGCGCGATAAAAACTGAACAACGTTACGCAATCGCAGTCAAAACTGACTGCAATTGGGTACCTACTCGCGCGGGTTTGCCGCAATACACCCGGGACACATCCTGAACAAATCCGTCACGCCCGTGTGAACCCAGCCTAACATTCCCAGAAGGTTGAAGATAGACTCTATAAAAGTCAGTGAAGAAAATCTGAATATTTTCTCATAGATTACCCTGACAACAGTTATTTCCCATCCTAAAGTCGATTTCACACAGTCAGTGTTTGATCAGTGATTTCCATCAGTGATTGTAAGCAAAAAGCAGAAGCGGAGCCTCTACAGAGATAAGATACAATGGAAAAATTTGCACTTGTTCTGTGTTTTTGATCTACACCTGGTTTTGGCTCACAATCACTGATCAAACACTGATCAAACACTGACTGTGTAGCCTAAGGCTGGGTTCACACGGGCGTGTCCAGATTAGGTCTGGATGCGTCCTGGTGCATTGCGGCAAACCCGCACGAGTAGGTATGCAACTGCAGTCAGTTTTGACTGCGATTGCGTTCCGATGTTCAGTTTTTATCGCACGGGTGCAATGTGTTTTGTCCGCGCGTGATAAAAACCGACTGTGGTACCCAGACCCGAACTTCTTCACAGAAGTTCAGGTTTGGGTTCGGTGTTGTGTAGATGTTATTATACATTTTTCCCTTATAACATGGTTATAAGGGAAAATCATAGCATTCTGAATACAGAATGCTTAGTAGGTGGTCAATTGAGGGTAAAAAAATAAATAAAAATTAACTCACCTTCTCCTCTTGATCGCGTAGTTGCCGGTCTCTTCTTACTTCTTTAATGATGAGCTGCCGGCTAAAGGACCCGTGGTGACGTCAGATCACATGCTCCAATCACATGGTCCATCACCGTGGTGATGGACCATGTTATTGGAGCATGTGATCTGACGTCACCACAGGTCATTAAGCCGGCAGCTCATCATTAAAGAAGTAAGAAGAGCATGCTGCGATTTTCAAGCAACGCATAAGTGATGCGTGACAATCACAGCTCATGTGCACAGCCCCATAGAAATGAATGGGTCCAGATTCAGTGCGGGTGCAATGCGTTCACCTCCCGCATTGCACCCGCACTGAAATCTCGCCAGTGTGAACTCAGCCTAAGGATTTCTGACAAGACGTTTGCAGAAAGAACCAGTCATACAGCCTTCATTCATGCAGTGATAAAGTCCATTTCTAAAAAGCATTGGTTTTGGTTCTCTATTAGCAGGTTCAACCAGCTTCCATGCTGTCCAATAACAGACTTGTTTATTCCATACTTTTTAAATACATGAAAAAGCTTTATTAGGCTTCGTTCACATCACGTTCAGCCTTTCAGTTTTCCTGCTCCGTTATAGGATCAGGACAACGGAAATGACGGAGTCGGCACATAACTGAGCCGAACCGATCCTATGGGCCCCATAGACTATAATGTGGTCCGTTAGGTTTCTGCTCAGAGGAAGATTTTAGAACACAGACAAAAGTTGTGCACGCAGGACTTTTATCTCTGCTTCAAAAATCTTCTTATGAGCAGAAACCTAACAGACTCTATTATAGTCTATGGCAGTGATGGCAAACCTTGTAGAGACCGAGTGCCCAAACTGCAACCCAAACCCACTTATTTATCGCAAAGTGCCAACACAGCAATTTAACCGGAATCCTACAGTCCAGTATAGTATATCTTCCATGTACCTTATCATTTAGCTATAATAGCCTGCTTACATTCAGTGCGCTGCCTGTGCCGTTACTAGTGCGCCCTGCACTGATGGATGGCAGGAAAAGTCTAAGGTATATTGGTGCACCATAGACTTTTTCCTGGGTGCGGGTGCCCACAGAGAGGGCTCAGAGTGCCGCCTCTGCCACCCGTGCCATAGTTTTGCCACCACTGGTCTATGGGGTCCTTAGTTTCCATTTGGCTCAGTTATGTGCCGAATCCGTCCTTTCTGTTCTCCTGGTCCTATAACGGAGCAGGAGACTGGAAAGGCTGAACGCTGATGTGAATGAAGCCTTAATCATCTACTCCCTATCTGTCACACTAGAGTTTATGGACTCTTGCTGCATACATTTGGGTGGATGGAAAGGACAAAAGCAAGGGCTTATTTATAAAGTCTATGGGCACTTTACCAAGCATTTTTATTACCCAAATGCATCTAAAATAAAAACTGAATTAACATTTCAAATAACCTTGATTAAAAATATCTAGAGCTGCTATGCAAACAATGTCTCCATGGTTACAGACTACAAATTAACAATGTGTAGTTTGATACTACGTACATCACTTCTTTTCATCTGCCCCCTCTTCTACTTTCGGAAAGTTTGCATGAAGAGGGGAAAATTACAACATTGCGAACGTATAATACATTACTGTAGGATCTGACTACCCACAGGGTTTAGCTTGTAGTCTGTTACCATGGAGACACATAAATCTACATAGAAGCTGTAGGATATTTCACATGTAAAATAAACAAAGTGATAATTGGCTGCACATGGCTTTTAAACACATTGATTGCATTCATCTTACCTACTACTACACTTCTCCAAAGTTCACTTTTCAGGGTTTTTTCTCCTCAAAAAATGCCAATCCAGCAAAAAACTATTTCTACTTACTTTACTGGATAATATTTGGAATCTGGTCTTCTGCACATCTGAAATATCATATTTCAAGGAAAAGGTCCAAGCATAACCCCTTGCCACTACATGGCATTGATCGTATCAATTTATTAAAGGAAAGCTCATCTGGTAAAACTAATTTATTAATAGAAAAACCTAACTACCATACTTCTGAAATGCAGTCCTTCTTTCCTTAGTGGCACTAATGGTGTTCCCTAGTAGATGGGAAGTATCGTTTCTTATATCATATAGCGTTGTTGAACTAATGATCAGGAAGAAAGCTGTGGAGGGTGGTGTTATCTCCAACACTCTCCTCCAAGGTGGCAGCAAAAGTCTTCAGTCTTTTATCCTGGGGTTTGTTCTGATGGTCACCATCTGGCATTAGAGAAGAAATACAACTCATTTCTGTGTAGGAGACTGGGAGACGTAGCTTGTTTTTTTGTCTCATAGTAGAAAGTTTGGCAGCTAGTGCTATAGTTGATATAATAAAGATGGTGCATATAACTGCAAGAATTAAGATAGTAATCATGCACTGTCTCATTATAGACTGTACTTGTACCTTATCTTCTGAAGACGTAGTTGTATGTGTTACAGCTGCAGGCTTTGAAGAGTAACCAGGGGAAGCCAAAAACCGTACAGTGGTGACATCATGTCCAGTAGTTTGATCATGAGAGGTGACTGGTGATAAGGTTGGGGAGGTCTCTGCTGCTTTCAGGGAAAAGCTAGATGTGATATCCTCCAGCAGTTTATCATTGGTGCTAGTCTGCTGGTTACTTGTGGAATCAACTTGTTTTACTGTGGTGGCTTTTTTATATGTATTGTTTGGTAAAACAGAGAACTCTTCGGATGTGGTAGAGTGTAATGTTTTGGACTGTGTAACTGATTTTTCCACATGGGTGGTTTCCTCTTCGTCAAGTGTTTGTCCAGCTCCCTTTGTTGTTTGCTTTAAATCAGTTAAAGGAGTGGTTTCATCTTCATTTGTTAGAGACATACTCTTTGCTTTTTTAAGAGAAGCACTAGATGCCTCCAGAAGGTATGGGGTAGTATCAGAAAGCTCTTCCAGTGGTGGTTCAGTTGGATTAACTTTTGGTAGAATTTTTTCCTCTGGCTTGACACCCCCCTCAGTGGTTTCATCTTCACTGAGTGTCTGTCCAGATGCCGTTGTAGTATGCTCTAGATCAGTTAAAGGGGTTGTTTCATCTTCTTCAAATAGAGGAATGCTTTTGGCTTTTGTAAAGGCAGCACTGGTTGCTTTCAGAATGTATGAGTTTGTATCAGGGGGATCTTTCAGTGGTGGTTTAGTTGATTTAACTTTTGGTAGAATTTTTTCATCTGGCTTCACATCCCCCTTAATATGCTTCTTATCTATAATTTCTCTTCTGAAGCGAGGTGACATGATAGTTCCATCATCCAATGTGGCCTGTGATTGCCATTCCCACTTGTAGCTAATGCCAAAAGGAGGGTTATTAGGTTTGTCTAATAGGTTATCATCGTCAGTCAAAAGGGCTCCACCCAGAAGAGGATGCTTGTAAGCAATGGCACAGGATATCAACACACACAAGCGGAGAGTGGTTGACAGAAAAGACATTCTACCTGTAACATGGATGTTTAATATTAGTGGGGGCAAAATGATTGTGCAGTAAACATAGTAAAACTAGGTAACAGTGTAAAAAATATTGTATTGTATGATATGAACATTGACTGTAACTCGATTTTAAGTATATATTTGCCATGAATTAAAGAATACCTCTAGTTAGAAGGTGCTGTGGATAAAATAATATCATTCATTACCAATTACATGTATATTGGTGACATATTTACTAACAGATATGCATTCACTCTACAGGAAATTGCATAAAAAGCTATTGCTCATAATTAATGAAAGAAGCACAAATTTTATTTGGACATATCATTCATTCTCTCCGTGTGGCAAACTTCCTACTGGGTTATTACATGCCTCCTGGCAGTTGTCAATCTCCTCTCCTTCCCACCTAAGGCTACTTTCAAACTCGCGTTTGGTGCGGATCCGTCATGGATCTGCACAAATGCATCTGTTCAGATAATACAACCGCATGCATCCGTTCAATACGGATCCGTTTGTATTATCTTTAACATAGCCAAAACGGATCAGTCATGAACTCCATTGAAAGTCAATAGAGGACGGATCCGTTTTCTATTGTGGCAGATTGTGTCATAGAAAACGGATCCGTCCCCATTGACTTACATTGTGTGTCAGGACGGATCCATTTGGCTCAGTTTCATCAGACGGACAACAAAATGCTCCGAGCAGCGTTTTGGTGTCCGCCTCCAAAGCGGAACTGAGCCAAACTGATGCATTCTGAGCGGATCCTTATCCATTCAGAATGCATTAAGGGCAAAACTGATCCGTTTTGGACCGCTTGTGAGACCCCTGAACAGATCTCACAAACGGAAACCAAAACGCCAGTGTGAAAGTAGCCTAACTCTGCCCTGCTTGTTCCTCAGTATGTTACTCCATACATAGAGTGCTGCTGAAGATATAATTTCATATACAGTCCTAATCAAAAGTTTAAGACCACTTGAAAAATGGCAAAAAAACATATTTTACATTGTTGGATCTTAACAAGGTTCCAAGTAGAGCTTCAACATGCAACAAGAAGAAATGAGAGTGAGAAAAACATTTTTTGAGCATTCAATTAATTGAAAATAACGATTAAACTGAAACAGGCTTTTTTTCAGCTGATCCAAATTTTAGGACCACATGCCTTTAAAAGGCCAAATCTGTGGAAAGATGAGGATTCATTGTCATTTTCTGTCAGGTAGTCACACGTTGTGATGGCAAAGGCAAAAAAACTCTCCCTTTTTGAACGTGGTCGGGTTGTTGAACTGCATAAGCAGGGTATCTCACAGCGCGCCATCGCTACTGAGGTGGGACGCAGTAAGACAGTCATTTGGAATTTCTTAAATGATCCTGAGGGTTATGGAACAAAAAAGTCAAGTCAAGACACTGGACGATCCTCAACCCAAATCACTGGTGCTGACTGCAGCTCTACAACCATCAGACGGCATCTGAGACTGAAGGGCTTCAAAAACAAAAAACGTCTTCAAAGACCTCGTCTCCTTGAACGCCACAGAACTGCTCGTTTGGACTTTGCAAGAGAGCACCAAACATGGGACATTCAAAGGTGGAAAAAAGTTTTATTCTCTGATGAGAAAAAATGTAACCTTGATGGTCCTGATGGTTTCCAACGTTACTGGCATGACAAGCAGATCCCACCTGAGATGTTTTCTACGCGCCACAGTGGAGGGGGCGCCATAATGGTCTCGGGTGTTTTTTCCTTCAGTGGAACAATGGAGCTTCAGGAAGTGCAGGGGCGTCAAACGGCCGCTGGCTATGTCCAGATGTTGCAGAGAGCATTCCTCATGACTGAGGGCCCTCGTCTGTGGGGTAACAACTGGGTTTTTCAACATGACAACGCTACAGTACACAATGCCCTCAGGACAAGGGACTTCTTCCAGGAGAATAACATCACTCTTCTGGCCGATCCTGTGTGTTCCCCTGATCTAAATCCAATTTAGAACCTTTGGGGATGGATGGCAAGGGAAGTTTACAAAAATGGACAACAGGGCTCTGAGTGCCGCCTCTGGCACTCGTGCCATAGGTTCGCCATCACTGGTCTATACTAACTGCATACAGTACAATATATTCTTCTAGATGCAGCTTCATACTGCTCTCCCATGCATCCAATCATAAGGAGGAGTTAGGGGAGAGCAGTGTGAAGCCACTTCAAACAGGAATACACTAAGACTCTGAAGCAAGGTTCCCTTTAAGCTGCATGGCCTTGCAGCTTCCACATTCCCCCCGTTCAGGGCCTCCCTACGTCTATTCACACCGCAAGCCTGTCCGCACACTAGTGCTCATAACATTCTGACACCTGGATGTTCTGTGCAGGGCTCAAAGCTGACACTGTCTCCTCCCTCCAGGGCAAGGAGGAGGAGGCAGCACCAGCTTTGACCCCCGCACATATGAGGTACATTATCTGTACTCAGAGAGTTATCACTCTGTTATTTGTGGTGTTATATAGGACTGCAGGTGACATTGATACCTCCCAACCATCCCAGACCCAGCGGGCCAGTTCCAGAGACCAGTGGCTGTCCCAGGACAGATGTCGTATGTCCTGATCTTCACTTTCTCTGCATCCTTAGGACACAGATAGTTGAGTGCAATGGTGAATCAGGGAGCTGTCTCACAATGCCAGTAGGACTACCGTAAATAACTAAGCACCAAGGCCGGAAAATTATGATGATTCCTCGATCTCTGTGCTCTTGTGCTCAGTCCAGCAGGCATGATGACGTCGCTTCATTGCACCTGCTGCTCGGGACAGCATATCTGCTCTATTCTACGGGTGAATGGGGCGAGGGGCCAGCACTACTGTACAATGCCACTAAAGGGGCATTGTACTATGCGCAGACACGGAAGGGGGCATTGTACTGTGTGGGACCACTAAGGGGGCATAACGACTGTGAAGAAAGCACTTATTGGCCATTATGCTATGTGGGGGCACAAATGGGACTGGGAGGCATTGGGTGTGTATTGAAAAGAATGTTACCTGATCATATAAATTTAGCTGCAGATCCATTTTTTTTTATGAAAAAAAAATACTAAATGCAGGAATTTTTATTTCCATCTAAAAAAACGGATCTCTGCCAGATGTGCATAACTGATTTTGTTCATGAGATCTGTTTTTTTTCTTTATTTTTCTTTTCTCACGGATCAGAAGAACGGAAAAATAATGGTGATATGAACTCTCCCTATAGAGATTGAGCAGCGTGAGTCTTTACCACACTGGTTGCCACTCTCTCTGGTTCAATGCAATTAAACTGAAGTGAACTGGAAAAGTCTAATGCATTTCAATGGAAACTAATGCCAATGGAAATTGATCCAGCATTCTGGCGAGTGTTCAGGATCTTTGGCCAGAGAGAAAACTGCAATATGCTGGGGTAAAAACGTAAGAGGGACTGAACTGATACATCCTGAACGGATTGCTCTCCATTCAGAATGCATTAGGATAAAACTGATCAGTTCTTTTCTGGTATTGAGCCCCTGTGACGGAACTCAATACCGGAAAAAAAAAACGCTAGTGTGAAAGTACCCTTATTTCTATACTTGACCTCTCTTTTGGGTTTTATTGTGAACTGCGCTGTGTGTGTGGGGTGGGGGATGTAAGGGATTCTTATATATATATTTTCTTGAGACCTCCAAGTTCTTGTGATGTTTTTATTTGCTTGTATTGTTGTGCAATAAAGCTTTATACTTTCTTATTTCACAGTGTGCAACAGTATTTGGCATGGACTCTTTTCTGATATTGCTGACTTTCTGAACATTCTGATAGCACCCGTATATATTGTATTGGTGGTGCCCATCGTATGTTTCATGATGGGGCTTCCTAGCAATTGTCATGGCAGCCAGGGACATTGTGAAGCCCGCCAGGCTTGCCACGATTCCTATTCCACCATGCCTCTGGCTATTAAATTCACAGTTCACTGCAATACATAACTATTGCACTGTATGGTGCAGCAAATTGAACAGAATTGGCATTGCCATGTCCGAAAATGTCCCATCTTTTAAAATAATATGCAATTTATACTGCAAAGTGAATCCTAGAATTGCTATTGGGGCACCGCACTTCCACACAAAAAAATAATAATAAAAAAATTATCAAAATGTTGCATATTCCTTAAAATGAGACCAACAAAAACTACCGTTCGCCCGGCAAAAAAACAAGCCCTCTCAAAGCAACATTGATGGAAAAGTATAAAAAGTTATGGGTGTCAGAATATACCAACACAATGCAATTCTTTTAAAAGTTTTTAATTTTTGAAAAGAAGTAAAACATAATAAAAACTATATAAATTTGGTATCACTGTAATTCATACTAACTCACAGTATAAAGTTATTATGTCATTGACATTGAACACAGGACCCCAATTCTCATGATCGTTAGGGGCCCCAGCGGTCAGACATCTGCTGATCAGACATTTATCCCCTATTCTCTGGATAGGGGATGTTTGTAATGGGACAACCCCTTTAAGGGTTTAAACCAGTTTTTTATTCTTTGGACAGGTCAAACCTAGGCTACTTTCACACTAGCGTTAATATTTTCCGGTATTGAGATCCGTCATAGGGTCTCAATACCGTAAAAAAATGCTTCCGTTTTGTCTCCATTCATTGTCAAAATTGTACAAAACGTAACTTAACAATATCGAATGCTCCGTTCTGTTCCCATACTGTAGAGCAAACCGCCGCATGTTGCGGTTTGCTTTCCGTCCTGGCATGCACCCACAGTGCAAGTCAATGGATCTATTTTGTCTGACACAGTTTGATACAATAGAAAATGGATCCGTCCCCCATTGACTTTCAGTGGAGTTCATGACGGATCCGTCTTGGCAGTGTTAAAGATAATACAACCGGATCTGTTCAGAACGGATGCAGACGGTTGTATTATCAGTAACGGATGCGTTTTTGCTGAGCCCTGCCGGATCCAGCAAAAACGCTAGTGTGAAAGTAGCCTTATATATACACATGTCATATTTGCCAAACAGAATGGCGTGGTAGACTGCGCTTTTCTGTCCAATAAAAAAGCCAGAAATGGACAGAAAGCAGGTCAAACAAAGATGTATTGTTGAACTCCATTTTCAAGCATTTAACTGTATACTCCAGGCAGAAACCCCCGGCAGGGGACTAAACATGTGAACTGTGTCTTACTTGCCAAAAATGTCAGATTCAGCCAATAATAGAGTAATGTGTATGGGGGTCTTAAGAGAAGACACAGTCTGAACGATGCCAATCAAGCAGTTGAGCAACCTCCTTACAACATGTAGTTCTTGTCTTGCACTCATTCAGGAAATGATGCCTTTTGTTCTTACTGCTGATTTCGAAATTACTGCTGTCGCTAAAGCTTTTGAAAACATTTTAGTTCAAGAGCTTTATAGACTTTATAGTAAGTATGAGATCACGTCCAAAAAACAAGGCAACAGAACATAGAAATAATAAAGAAATTACAAATATTAAATACAAACAGGTCACAAAAAAACATGAAATGGCAATATGCACAACGAGGCACAAAATAATAGTACTGTTACTGTATATAACTGTATATAAGGGCTCATGCACACGACCGTATGTATTTTGCAGTCCGCAAAAACAGAACCGCAAAAAATACAGATGACGTGCGTGTGCATTCCGTATTATGCGGAACGGAACGGCACCTAATAGAACAGTCCTACCCTTGTCCTGTATGTGGACAATAATAGAACATGTCCTATTTTTTATTGGAATGGACATAGAGACATACGGAAACTGAATGCATACGTAGTAACTTATTCATTTTTTTGCAGGCCCATTGAAATGAATGGTTTCGCATACAGTCAGCAAAAAAAAAAACGGACATGGAAAGAGAATACGTTAGTGTGCATGAGCCCTAACAGTGAGTATATGAGAGGTTTACAGGTATGAGGTTCACACATATCCTATGTCACTGCGATGTGTGCAATGCTATTGTCATGCGCCATCAATCTATATCTCCTTTAGGAATAAGCAGTATATTATGGTACATTATAGTAAGATTGAGATAGATAGATAGATAGATAGATAGATAGGAGATACAGATATAGAGATAGATAGATAGATAGATAGATAGATAGATAGATAGATAGATAGATAGATAGATAAAGACCTACCTTAACACATATACACTTTAATGTTGAAGATGGTCTGTTTTATTCCTATACAGAAGCATTTCAGGGGTGCAGCCTTTAAATGATGTACCTGAACAAGACAGGAAACATAGAGGAGGGTGTGGAGTCTTTGATAAATAAGGAAGGACAGGACCGCAGGCTGTGGTTTGTTGAGGCGGGGAAACGAAAGATAGAGTGCATGTGAAAGAGCATCAGAAGAAGAATACAGTTTTGTAAAAAGGAAAGGAGTGACAGATAGAGGCATAGATTTGACAAGATAGAAGCAAATATATATTAAGAATATGATGATAGGCTATGTGACCCACAGTGCAAGCAGGGCGTATGGTTAGAAAACACAGGATGGAAGAACAACTATGCAGACATGACTTTACATGCTAGAACTTTCTTGCTTCCAGGCATGATCTGCTTAACCCTAGGAACACATTTTTGTTTAGTGAAACACTAATTTGAACATATAGTTACAACTGTTTTAAGGCTAGGTTCACATCCCCAATGTGTACTCCGGTAGTCTGTCCCAGCATAGCCTAACATCGCCATGCACCGCCAGATCTCCATTGACCATAATGAGATCCGGAGTGTTTCCTGCACAAATGCCAGCTTTCTGCCGGATAAATACTGCTGCATGCAGTGGTACTTATCCAGCAAAAAGCCAGTATTTACTATATCCCGGAAACCCGCCGGATCCTATCATAGTAAATGGGGATCCATCGATGCCTGGCGGTGTCTGGCTATGCCAGATATGGTGTATTCCAGTAGTCTGTTTCTTTGCCAGAACAAAGTACTGCAGTTCATATCAGAGATGTACTGTAAATGACATGCATCTAACCCAGATTGTTTAGTGTTCACCACTCAGCAAACTATAGAATGAAAGCCTAATTATGGTAACCACTAGGGATGAGCGAACCCGAACTGTATAGTTCGGGTTCGTACCGAATTTTGGGGTGTCCGTGACACGGACCCGAACCCGGACATTTTCGTAAAAGTCTGGGTTCGGGTTCGGTGTTCGTCGCTTTCTTGGCGCTTTTTGAAAGGCTGCAAAGCAGCCAATCAACAAGCGTCATACTGCTTGCCCCAAGAGGCCGTCACAGCCATGCCTACTATTGGCATGGCTGTGATTGGCCAGAGCACCATGTGACCCAGCCTCTATTTAAGCTGGAGTCACATAGCGTCGCCCGTCACTCTGCTCTGATTAGCGTAGGGAGAGGTTGCAGCTGCGACGTTAGGGCGAGATTAGGCAGTGATTAACTCCTCCAAAAGACTTCATTCAGAGATCGATCTGCAGCTGTGGATGATTGAACTGCTGCTATTGAATTGCTCACTGTTTTTAGGCTGCCCAGAGCGTTTTTCAGTCACTTTTTTCTGGGGTGATCGGCGGCCATTTTGTGTCTTGTGGTGTGCCAGCACAAGCTGCCACCAAGTGCATTTAACCCTCAATGGTGTGGTTGTTTTTTGGCTAAATCCTACATCAGGGTCAAGCTGTCACACCAAGTGCATTTAACCAGCAATAGTGTGGTTATTTTTTGGCCATATACTACATCAGGGGCAAGCTGAGCCTGTCACCAAGTGCATTTAACCCTCAATGGTGTGGTTGTTTTTTGGCTAAATCCTACATCAGGGTCAAGCTGTCACACCAAGTGCATTTAACCAGCAATAGTGTGGTTATTTTTTGGCCATATACTACATCAGGGGCAAGCTGCGCCTGTCACCAAGTGCATTTAACCCTCAATGGTGTGGTTGTTTTTTGGCTAAATCCTACATCAGGGTCAAGCTGTCACACCAAGTGCATTTAACCAGCAATAGTCTGGTTATTTTTTGGCCATATACTACATCAGGGGCAAGCTGTCACCAAGTGCATTTAACCCTCAATAGTGTGGTTGGTCAAGCTGTCACACCAAGTGCATTTAACCATCAATAGTGTGGTTATTTTTTGGCCATATCCCAGTCTAATTCTATCAGTAAATCTATACCTGTCACCCAGCGCCTAAATACTAGGCCTCAAATTTATATCCAGCTAAATCTGTCGTTACTGCTGTACTGCTGTGGCTGGTCAAGTTATTTAGTGTCCGTCAAAGCACATTTTTTGTTCTGGATTGAAATACAATTCCCAATTTAGCAATTTCCTAATTTAGTGGTTTCTGCTGTATCAGAGATATTTTAAATCTATCCCTAAAAGGGTATATAAGATTCAAGGTGCACATAGGGTCATTCTGAATAACTTCACACACACACGCTACTGTGCATTTCCAAGTCTAATTCTGTCAGTAAACCTATACCTGTCACCCAGCGCCTAAATACTAGGCCTCAAATTTATATCCAGCTAAATCTGTCGTTACTGCTGTACTGCTGTGGCTGGTCAAGTTATTTAGTGTCCGTCAAAGCACATTTTTTGTTCTGGGTTAAAATACAATTCCCAATTTAGCAATTTCCTAATTTAGTGGTTTCTGCTGTATCAGAGCTATTTTAAATCTATCCCTAAAAGGGTATATAAGATTCAAGGTGCACATAGGGTCATTCTGAATAACTTCACACACACACGCTACTGTGCATTTCCAAGTCTAATTCTGTCAGTAAACCTATACCTGTCACCCAGCGCCTAAATACTAGGCCTCAAATTTATATCCAGCTAAATCTGTCGTTACTGCTGTACTGCTGTGGCTGGTCAAGTTATTTAGTGTCCGTCAAAGCACATTTTTTGTTCTGGGTTGAAAAACAATTCCCAATTTAGCAATTTCCTAATTTAGTGGTTTCTGCTGTATCAGAGCTATTTTAAATCTATCCCTAAAAGGGTATATAAGATTCAAGGTGCACATAGGGTCATTCTGAATAACTTCACACACACACGCTACTGTGCATTTCCAAGTCTAATTCTGTCATTAAACGTATACCTGTCACCCAGCGCCTAAATAATAGGCCTCAAATTTATATCCAGCTAAATCTGTGGTTACTGCTGTGCCTGTATTAGTGTAATACGGTACCTAAATAGGTAGCCAGATAGTGTTAGGTGTCTGTAAAAAAAGGCCTGAATTTGAATTCAATACATTGGGCCAAATAATATTTTTCTTATTGTGGTGAACGGTAACAATGAGGAAAACATCTAGTAAGGGACGCGGACATGGTCGTGGTGGTGTTAGTGGACCCTCTGGTGCTGGGAGAGGACGTGGCCGTTCTGCCACAGCCACACGTCCTAGTGTACCAACTACCTCAGGTCCCAGTTGCCGCCATAATTTACAGCGATATTTGGTGGGGCCCAATGCCGTTCTAAGGATGGTAAGGCCTGAGCAGGTACAGGCATTAGTCAATTGGGTGGCCGACAGTGGATCCAGCACGTTCACATTATCTCCCACCCAGTCTTCTGCAGAAAGCGCACAGATGGCGCCTGAAAACCAAGCCCATCAGTCTGTCACATCACCCCCATGCATACCAGGGAAACTGTCTGAGCAGCAAGTTATGCAGCAGTCTCTTATGCTGTTTGAAGACTCCGCTGGCAGGGTTTCCCAAGGGCATCCACCTAGCCCTTCCCCAGCGGTGGAAGACATAGAATGCACTGACGCACAACCACTTATGTTTCCTGATGATGAGGACATGGGAATACCACCTCAGCATGTCTCTGATGATGACGAAACACAGGTGCCAACTGCTGCGTCTTTCTGCAGTGTGCAGACTGAACAGGAGGTCAGGGATCAAGACTGGGTGGAAGACGATGCAGGGGACGATGAGGTCCTAGACCCCACATGGAATGAAGGTCGTGCCACTGACTTTCACAGTTCGGAGGAAGAGGCAGCGGTGAGACCGAGCCAACAGAGTAGCAAAAGAGGGAGCAGTGGGCAAAAGCAGAACACCCGCCGCCAAGAGACTCCGCCTGCTACTGACCGCCGCCATCTGGGACCGAGCACCCCAAAGGCAGCTTCAAGGAGTTCCCTGGCATGGCACTTCTTCAAACAATGTGCTGACGACAAGACCCGAGTGGTTTGCACGCTGTGCCATCAGAGCCTGAAGCGAGGCATTAACGTTCTGAACCTTAGCACAACCTGCATGACCAGGCACCTGCATGCAAAGCATGAACTGCAGTGGAGTAAACACCTTAAAAACAAGGAAGTCACTCAGGCTCCCCCTGCTACCTCTTCTGCTGCTGCCGCCTCGGCCTCTTCTGCTGCTGCCGCCTCGGCCTCTTCTGCTGCTGCCGCCTCAGCCTCTTCCTCCGCCTCTGGAGGAACGTTGGCACCTGCCGCCCAGCAAACAGGGGATGTACCACCAACACCACCACCTCCGTCACCAAGCATCTCAACCATGTCACACGGCAGCGTTCAGCTCTCCATCTCACAAACATTTGAGAGAAAGCGTAAATTCCCACCTAGCCACCCTCGATCCCTGGCCCTGAATGCCAGCATTTCTAAACTACTGGCCTATGAAATGCTGTCATTTAGGCTGGTGGACACAGACAGCTTCAAACAGCTCATGTCGCTTGCTGTCCCACAGTATGTTGTTCCCAGCCGCCACTACTTCTCCAAGAGAGCCGTGCCTTCCCTGCACAACCAAGTATCCGATAAAATCAAGTGTGCACTGCGCAACGCCATCTGTGGCAAGGTCCACCTAACCACAGATACGTGGACCAGTAAGCACGGCCAGGGACGCTATATCTCCCTAACTGCATACTGGGTAAATGTAGTGGCAGCTGGGCCCCAGGCGGAGAGCTGTTTGGCGCACGTCCTTCCGCCGCCAAGGATCGCAGGGCAACATTCTTTGCCTCCTGTTGCCACCTCCTCCTTCTCGGCTTCCTCCTCCTCTTCTTCCACCTGCTCATCCAGTCAGCCACACACCTTCACCACCAACTTCAGCACAGCCCGGGGTAAACGTCAGCAGGCCATTCTGAAACTCATATGTTTGGGGGACAGGCCCCACACCGCACAGGAGTTGTGGCGGGGTATAGAACAACAGACCGACGAGTGGTTGCTGCCGGTGAGCCTCAAGCCCGGCCTGGTGGTGTGTGATAATGGGCGAAATCTCGTTGCAGCTCTGGGACTAGCCGGTTTGACGCACATCCCTTGCTTGCCGCATGTGCTGAATTTGGTGGTGCAGAAGTTCATTCACAACTACCCCGACATGTCAGAGCTGCTGCATAAAGTGCGGGCCGTCTGTTCGCGCTTCCGGCGTTCACATCCTGCCGCTGCTCGCCTGTCTGCGCTACAGCGTAAACTTCGGCCTTCCCGCTCACCGCCTCATATGCGACGTGCCCACCAGGTGGAACTCCACCTTGCACATGCTGGACAGACTGTGCGAGCAGCAGCAGGCCATAGTGGAGTTTCAGCTGCAGCACGCACGGGTCAGTCGCACTGCGGAACAGCACCACTTCACCACCAATGACTGGGCCTCCATGCGAGACCTGTGTGCCCTGTTGCGCTGTTTCGAGTACTCCACCAACATGGCCAGTGGCGATGACGCCGTTATCAGCGTTACAATACCACTTCTATGTCTCCTTGAGAAAACACTTAGGGCGATGATGGAAGAGGAGGTGGCCCAGGAGGAGGAGGAAGAGGGGTCATTTTTAGCACTTTCAGGCCAATCTCTTCGAAGTGACTCAGAGGGAAGTTTTTTGCAACAGCAGAGGCCAGGTACAAATGTGGCCAGCCAGGGCCCACTACTGGAGGACGAGGAGAACGAGGATGAGGAGGAGGTGGAGGAGGATGAGGATGAAGCATGGTCACAGCGGGGTGGCACCCAACGCAGCTCGGGCCCATCACTGGTGCGTGGCTGGGGGGAAACGCAGGACGATGACGATACGCCTCCCACAGAGGACAGCTTGTCCTTACCTCTGGGCAGCCTGGCACACATGAGCGACTTCATGCTGCAGTGCCTGCGCAACGACAGCAGAGTTGCCCACATTTTAACGTGTGCGGACTACTGGGTTGCCACCCTGCTGGATCCACGGTACAAAGACAATGTGCCCACCTTACTTCCTGCACTGGAGCGTGATAGGGAGATGCGCGAGTACAAGCGCACGTTGGTAGACGCGCTACTGAGAGCATTCCCAAATGTCACAGGGGAACAAGTGGAAGCCCAAGGCCAAGGCAGAGGAGGAGCAAGAGGTCGCCAAGGCAGCTGTGTCACGGCCAGCTCCTCTGAGGGCAGGGTTAGCATGGCAGAGATGTGGAAAAGTTTTGTCAACACGCCACAGCTAACTGCACCACCACCTGATACGCAACGTGTTAGCAGGAGGCAACATTTCACTAACATGGTGGAACAGTACGTGTGCACACCCCTCCACGTACTGACTGATGGTTCGACCCCATTCAACTTCTGGGTCTCTAAATTGTCCACGTGGCCAGAGCTAGCCTTTTATGCCTTGGAGGTGCTGGCCTGCCCGGCGGCCAGCGTTTTGTCTGAACGTGTATTCAGCACGGCAGGGGGCGTCATTACAGACAAACGCAGCCGCCTGTCTACAGCCAATGTGGACAAGCTGACGTTCATAAAAATGAACCAGGCATGGATCCCACAGGACCTGTCCATCCCTTGTGCAGATTAGACATTAACTACCTCCCCTTAACCATATATTATTGTACTCCAGGGCACTTCCTCATTCAATCCTATTTTTATTTTCATTTTACCATTATATTGTGAGGCTACCCAAAGTTGAATGAACCTCTCCTCTGTCTGGGTGCCGGGGCCTAAATATATGCCAATGGACTGTTCCAATGTTGGGTGACGTGAAGCCCGATTCTCTGTTACGGGACCTCTCTCCTCTGCCTGGGTGCTGGGCCTAAATATATGACAATGGACTGTTGCAGTGGTGGCTGACGTGAAGCCTGATTCTCTGCTATGACATGCAGACTGATTCTCTGCTGACATGAAGCCAGATTCTCTGTTACGGGACCTCTCTCCTCTGCCTGGGTGCCTGGGCCTAAATATATGCCAATGGACTGTTCCAATGTTGGGTGACGTGAAGCCTGATTCTCTGCTATGACATGCAGACTGATTCTCTGCTGACATGAAGCCAGATTCTCTGTTACAGGACCTCTCTCCTCTGCCTGGGTGCTGGGCCTAAATATATGACAATGGACTGTTGCAGTGGTGGCTGACGTGAAGCCTGATTCTCTGCTATGACATGCAGACTGATTCTCTGCTGACATGAAGCCAGATTCTCTGTTACGGGACCTCTCTCCTCTGCCTGGGTGCCTGGGCCTAAATATATGCCAATGGACTGTTCCAATGTTGGGTGACGTGAAGCCTGATTCTCTGCTATGACATGCAGACTGATTCTCTGCTGACATGAAGCCAGATTCTCTGTTACGGGACCTCTCTCCTCTGCCTGGGTGCTGGGCCTAAATATATGACAATGGACTGTTGCAGTGGTGGCTGACGTGAAGCCTGATTCTCTGCTATGACATGCAGACTGATTCTCTGCTGACATGAAGCCAGATTTTCTGTTACGGGACCTCTCTCCTCTGCCTGGGTGCTGGACCTAAATATATGACAATGGACTGTTACAGTGGTGGCTGACGTGAAGCCTGATTCTCTGCTATGACATGCAGACTGATTCTCTGCTGACATGAAGCCAGATTCTCTGTTACGGGACCTCTCTCCTCTGCCTGTGTGCTGGGCCTAAATATATGACAATGGACTGTTACAGTGGTGGCTGACGTGAAGCCTGATTCTCTGCTATGACATGCAGACTGATTCTCTGCTGACATGAAGCCAGATTCTCTGTTACGGGACCTCTCTCCTCTGCCTGGGTGCTGGGCCTAAATATATGCCAATGGACTGTTGCAGTGGTGGCTGACGTGAAGCCTCATTCTCTGCTATGACATGCAGACTAATTCTCTGCTGACATGAAGCCAGATTCTCTGTTACGGGACCTCTCTCCTCTGCCTGGGTGCTGGGCCTAAATATATGACAATGGACTGTTGCAGTGGTGGCTGACGTGAAGCCTGATTCTCTGCTATGGGACCTCTCTCCAATTAATATTGGTTAATTTATATTTATTTTATTTTTATTCATTTCCCTATCCATATTTTTTTGCAGGGGATTTACCTACATGTTGCTGCCTTTTGCAGCCTTCTAGCTCTTTCCTGGGCTGTTTTACAGCCTTTTTAGTGCCGAAAAGTTCGGGTCCCCATTGACTTCAATGGGGTTCGGGTTCGGGACGAAGTTCGGATCAGGTTCGGATCCCGAACCCGAACATTTCCGGGAAGTTCGGCCGAACTTCTCGAACCCGAACATCCAGGTGTCCGCTCAACTCTAGTAACCACAAATTTGCTGCATCTAGAAATCGCCACCTGCCTATGACTACACCATTGACCTCAAAACCTCATCCCATCTGAAGAACCCCTTCACACAATGAATTTGCTGGTCTCATCTACTGCTCTCTCTCTCTCTCCAAGTGTCATGGAGGGAGAAGATAGAGGAAGTAGGAGATAAGACCAGCCAGCTCCTGGGTGAACAAACACATTAGATGAATGATGGTAAAACAGACAATTTGAGTTGGACCAGCCAGCCATCTGGGGGCCTCCCAGCTCTTGCCCAATGGCAAATGTGGGGATAAAGAAGGATCGGGCAGTGGAATTTCAATATTAACCTTCTTTTTTATCTATGGAGAGATAAACCCCACTAGAGGTGTCTGTCAGCAGGTTTCTCCTCTCTCACTACAGAGAACACATACACACTTGGCCAAGCAAGAAGGGAACAGGTCACACGCTCCTCAGCATCAGTGATAGGAAATTCCTCATGAGCTATAGAAGAGTAAATCAGTCAAGAAATGAAGCAGTGCTGATACATGAGAGCTAGCAAAGGCAGCAGCATCCTGGACACACACATATCTAGCGTGTATTACCAGGAGGAATAAGCTCATATGTAACTTTTTTTTATTTACATACGCCTAAATTAACATATGTAAAAATATTTTTCCATGTCAAATGTGCCCATAGCCTTTAAGCTTAAAGAATACATTAAAGGACATTAAACCATTTTTGGGAGTTATTTAGACATCCTATTGCTGAAATGTTTCATGTGCCCAGGTCAGAAAATGAAAGGTGATTGATGAACGCTATATTTTTCATACTTGAGATGTAGTAGCGGCGCAACCAGGTAAGTTTCCAGACGTCTGTGTCTTTTGATTAATATCTTTATTGTAGTATTTTACAGGTAACGCACTTCAGTGCATCTGTGAACTTACCTGGTTGTGCCGCTGCTGCATCCCATATTTTACTTCTTCATTGCATCCCTGGTCTGTACGCTGTATGCTGTACCTGAAGGGAGAAGCTTGGCTGCATCGGACTCTATTTACCACTACAGGCCCACATCAGGTCTTGCGCTCCCAGCCGGTCACGGTCTAAACAGACCTTCCTATGTAGTTATGCTCTCTTTTTTCTCTTTTATATTTATCATACTAGCCCTGCAATTGGGATATTTAACTTTGGACAGTAATTATTCCAGTAGTTCCCATCTTTTGCACTAAAATCTGTCTTCTACATGTCATTGTCATTTCTGACTGCCAAGAAATCTTATTCCTCTCAAAAATATATACAATATATATGACATACATTCTACCATAATTGGAAAAGGATGGACAAATGGTCCGATCGTGGTATGGCTGGCCACACACAGCAGGCCACTTCCATCTGCAGGAGCCAATGTCTACACAGAAAAGCGGTGGGCATGGCCTGCTGTGTGTGGCTGGTCGCACCATGAACAGACCATTTATCCTTACATTTTGCTAATCACTGTAGTTTAATTCCTTGACAAATTTATATTACAAGCTATTGATATACTTTGAATCCCAAATTTTGGCCTGAAGAACATATGTAACCCTTAAAGGGGGTTGTCTCACCTCCAACATTGGTGGCATATTGCTAGGATATGACACCAATTTCAGATAGGTGTAGGTCCCACCTCTGGGACCCACACCTATCTCTAGAATTGAGCTGCCGTGAACAGGAGCGCACCGTGCATGCGTGGTTGCCCAAGCGTAAGCGTGGCCACTGCTCCATTCACTTCTATGGAATTGACAGAAATAGCTAAACCGCAGCGCTCCATTACTTTCGGAACTCCCATAGAAATGAATTAAGGGTGGCCATGTATGCGCAGTGTGCTCCTGTCCACTTTGGGAACTCTGTCCTAGAGATAGGTGGAACCTGAACATATTTTAGCACTATGCCACCAATGTTGGAGGTGAGACAACCCCTTTATTTTCGTGCAAGCCATTAAACTGAATAAGTACTGTTACTGTGCATACATATTTCAGCAGCTAGTCAATATCTAGTCTCCAGACTGCAAAACACAATTATGCTTCATAGAAAACAGGATTCCCTCTGTACACATACAGATACCCTGCTCAGTCTGGGGAATAAATCCTAGGGTTCCCCTACTGCATCTTATTAAAAGCCAAGTCTCCACATTGACCCCTCTATGGCAGGAAAACCGCTGACATGAGTGATTCTACTAATAGCACTATGCTGTGGAAGTACAATCTAAGTGATTTCCTATGCTTGTAATTTCTCTTAGGAACAAAAAATGTTTCTATAAAATCCATATCCTCTGAACGCAATCATTGGTCCTGTGTTCACTGACTTTATACCTAAAGTCTGAGACGAATGTGTTGTAGTAGACTAGTACCTAAGTGGTGTTAGCTTGCAGGTTTGTAGTTAGACCCACGTAATCTGTTTGACCTACTGTACCTAACCAGTTTTTACTTTGTGTGTACTTTTATGTGCACAAACTCTATGATTAGTTTAACCACAAGTATGTTACGTTCCTTGTATTAGTGATAAACGCACCGGTTCATAGAGCGCATATTATACAATTGTTTCATTTTATTTTATTTTATGACCACTGTAGAGAGAAAGACGTTTCGGTCATTCTCTGGACTTTCTGGAAACGTGTCTTTAGTTAAGATATTTCTTTGGTCCTCTAACTTAATAACGTTGCTGCTAAAATAAAAAACTGGAAGCACTAGCTTCCTGGCTTGTCAGAAACTTGGCAACTCGAATTAGTGAGAGGTGCTTGGCAGCATATCTTCATGTCTGCGATCTCAAATACTTTGTCATGTTGCATTGGTGCGATGTACTTTCGCAGCGGCTGTCGAATCTCCTGGGGCTCTGCCCACTTGTCCCTCCTGGATACATCTTGGATACATCTGGGTTGGCTCCGACTGGACGTCTCTTGGGTCACGGATAGCCTTGACCTCAGGTTCTCTTGGTTCCGGATACAAAGACTTTTAGGATTCCGCCATCTGTCCTTCCATCAACACGTGATCCCATCTTGGGCCATCATCTAGGCTTAAGAAAACAACAGACAGTATGAGCAATACCGCAGCAAAAACTTTATCACACATATACCTGCCTATTTTAGGCCTTTGACTTATGCCATACTTTAGCCAGCAGCTGGTTGAGGACTTTTAATATTTATTTTGTTTCCAAATTAAAGCAAACTACAGGGTACCATGAATAGATATAACTATTCTTCCTCTGCTAGGCTAATACAGCCTTAGGTGTTGTGCCTATTTAGGATAATAACCCAATCAATACTTTGAGACTACCTCGAAACAGAGTAATATGTATACGTCCATATATCTGCATGGAATACAGTGACGACTAGTTAGTCACAATTGATAGACAAACAATATGGTTAGTATAACTGTTCAGTCTCTTTTCAGTCATACGATACCATCACCAATCACATGAAATTTATGATGTGTCTCCATCTTCACATTTTTGATTTTTCAAAATCAGTTCAGCTCTTGGCCTTTTTTAGTACTGAAATAAAACTCTACACAAACATCAGGTCAATGATCCTGTGGAAAAAATTGATTAGTAATCAATATCATTAATCATTTATTGACTTGCTATAATTATTAATTTAATGAAGCAGTTTGCTTTGTTTACTGGAGATTCCTATGTCAGTGAAGTATTAAACAAGTTTTCCTTTACTCTTTATTCACTTCATGAGATAAATCATTTACATTCAATGGAGTTGGGAGAATCTTACTCTTCTTTTCCATTAGGCTGACTTAAAAAGTCAGCTCGCAGCGCAGCTCTGCGACATCTGACCTCTTCACTGACATGTACCTAGACTTAAGGAATGTGCTCCTTCCCCCCTCCCATCCTTAAGATGGTGGGCAAAATGTTGGGATATACAGCATCTGCAGGAAAACTGATTGTATACATGACACAGCTCTGTGACCCCTGGGAGTATAATGTGGTCTGCTGTTACCGCAAACTACTCCTCACCCCTCCCTTAGGAGACTTTTTAAGGCAATTAGGGTTAGTCAACAGAGCTATTTAAATACAGTTTTGTGCTTTTCACTACTAAAACAAATTACCGTTTCTAGGTACTCTGCTTAAAGAAAAATTCACAAACAAAGATAAAAAATCTGAAACGATTAATCAGAGATAGATGAAACAATTCCCTCCTTTGGGGATTATCATATCTGCGGCAATTGCAGATTGTACATTAGGTTACTATAAGAAAGCATGGTTACATTAGCATACATAGCAATTACCCTGTTTAATTACCTTGTGGTTGCCCTGAGTTACTACTCACGTTCCCCTGTAATCTAGCACTTCCTATTGAGTCAAATTAGTGACTGGAGTGCATTACTTTTATGGGTATCTTCTCCAAATATAGGAGGAGGTATTGGGCTTAAATTATAGGAAAATTCTTAAATCAAAATATGGACGATAGCCATGGGCCCACTTTCTCACCTAGGCTTGCAAAGCCTATGTTGGTTCCCTAAATGACTTAACATTTTGGGAACAACTATATAAATTTTAGGTGATTTACACAATTATGTTTCATAGACAATACGGCTTCCTATAGCCGGCTTATATGTCGTGCATTTATGCAACTTAGAATCAGGAACATTAAAAAGAACAGGGTTATATCAACATCACTAACCTGTTTAATACTGTTCTCTTATAGATTCTATTTATCAATAACATCGGGTCAGACTTTATGTATAAAGTTCCTCTATTATCCTGGAAAGCCCTGAGCTACTAAACTTAACCTCCCTGTAATCTGGGACCTCAATAAAATCAACTACTGTGATCTGAGTCCATTACATATATGGGGTAAATCTCCAACTATGGGAGTTAACTGGCCAGGAATTAATAGGAAGGTTCCTGAGTCAAACAAAGAACTAGAATCCGACCCTGTACCGCCTAGGCCAGGCATGCTCAACCTACGGCCCTCCAGCTGTTGTAAAACTACAACTCCCAGCATGCCTGAACAGCCTACAGCTATCAGTCTACAGCAGGGCATTGTGGGAGTTGTAGTTTTACAACAGCTGGAGGGCCGCAGGTTGAGCATGCCTGGCCTAGGCTAATGAGACCTACATCTGTTCCCTATCTTGGGACAATTTACAATTAATTTCTGGCGATACAAAAACATCAATTGTGTTTAGCATAGACAAACAACTCCTGAGTTGATTTACATGTCATGCACTGGTTGCATTCGTGTAATAACACTTTACTGCAACAACTCATCTGCGGTTCTGGTATGGGCTTAACCCCTTCAGTACCAGGACAGTAATTTTGACTATGCATAGACCACGCCCTTCTAAGGGTTATAAACGTGATCTGGCTGTAGCATTCTAATGCCAGCAATAATAATACACGACAATTAATCATTAATATGTAATCTCATCAATCATCTCGGTGGGGCCTCCATTTATGTCGGGGGGTAATAATTCAATTAAGAATTATTAATTATTGCCATAAAAACAATTAAACACAAAAAATAAAATTTATCAAATTTGCGATAAATTCTTAAAATCATGACCCGGTGAGTTGTAGACAACCTAATCAATACAATTCACATCTGAGTCCGACTATTTCCTCAGATAAATACTTTCTTTTGACGTGAGATGACGTTAATGATAAAAATGTAGTCCTACATTATACAATAATACACAGGTATTATAAAAATATGCAGATTTATTGGTTACAAGGTTCTAAATATATATAAGTAAATAAACACAATGATACATGCAAATGAATATATTCAGCGTTGATATAAAGCATTAAAAGCTTAACAATACTTGTGAGTGGAAATAACTTGTCCCATTATAACCAAGCTATTATTAGGTTAGGCTATCCAAATAGGAACATACATTATAT
Organism: Bufo gargarizans; assembly: GCF_014858855.1. Classification (NCBI taxonomy): domain Eukaryota; kingdom Metazoa; phylum Chordata; class Amphibia; order Anura; family Bufonidae; genus Bufo; species Bufo gargarizans. The sequence goes on from NC_058080.1 coordinate 514,394,468, forward strand.
ATATCTTACTTCTGTTCAGAGAAAACCTCATGATATCAGGATGGGCATGTCTAATCCTAGACATCAATATAGAATGCTAAATACATTCCCCCCCCCCCCCCCCCCCTAACTAACTACACATAACGTGACTTCCAGAATGGGCAAATCCATTCAAGGATATAACTTAGAAGAGATAACTGTATCCTTCCGCCCCATCCTGGACTATTTTCACACATATGACTTTGGTAAGACTTTTAAGACAAATAACAGGGATCTAGGATCTTTTCTAGACCAATCTTAAATGGTAAGGACTTGAAACAAGTCTTTCCTGTGGTAATCCATTACTTAGCTTGGCTAGGAATGTTCTATTAATATATATATATATATGTATATATATATAAAAGCAATTATTTAAAGGGAGTCTGTCATCAGCATTTCACGTTTGTAACCCTTCCCATAGCTTTCTAGCATGCTTACAGTTAATAAAAACGTTACCTTTAGCATCAATCCTGGACTTATAAAACCGTCAAAAAACATCTTTGTAACATATGCAAATGAGTGCTCGCAAGTGCCCAGGGGCGGCGTTACCCTAATAGGTGCCCTGCTAGATCAGCCTTTTCTTCGCTTCCCCCTGCCCCTTCCTTCCCTCCGCCCACCCATCCTTTTCCTCTGACCGCCTATCTACTTCTTGTTGTTTCGCCGAGATCCCGCGTCTAATGCTTTGCTAGATTATGAGTCTTGATTCTTCTGCAGGTAGAATGAAGTCTCACAATATCCTAAGACTACATCTCAATATGGAGATGATCAATTAATTTATTTATTTATTTATTTATTCGCCAATCTAGATGGTATAATTTCACCCACACTATCAAATTAGTCTTGATAAAATGAAATATCATTCTCTGTGTCTCTTACCAAATCCTAGTAGGAATCTCACTTCTGCTCCTAGGAAAGCTGCGTGGTCCATCATAGTGCATCTCACCATGGCTTCCATCTTGATAGACCCCTCTAGAGAACTCCACTTGTCTTTTTCTCCCTCTAATTTTTTTCCTCTCCCCCTGTGTATGGTTTATGATCACAAACTTATCAGTTAGACACACCTTCCTAGTTTGGAACTTTCCAATCATTGTCTGATGGGCGTGACTATTGATATGAAATATGACATCATAACCTTACCCAGAATGCACTGTTGTAATGTCACCTACTCATACTTAGGTGGCACTGCTGTGCAAGCTATTTGCATCATAGTATAAAAGGGTTAACTTCGGAAGTCTGATTAAAATGTATTCTATACAATTGACCTTAGAAGCTTTAATTCAAAGATATAGGGATTAATTCTGACACTTGTAGCAATTAGAGACAGACTTCTAGGCATCTCTCTGAATGTTTCTCACACTGTTGATCTATGGACCGTAATGATATATATGGGCCTTGTTTTCTCCCAGAGATATCAGTACCTCCTCTGTCATACCAGATGTGATTAATTGTTACAAAACACACATCTTTACAGACACTCTTTTAGAGACAAATATTCTCCTAATGAGAAATATATATACTATACTGGATGCATTTTGTCTTCATATCATACAACAATATAATATAAAGTAATATAGATATACAGTACAGACCAAAAGTTTGGACACACCTTCTCATTCAAAGAGTTTTATTTTTTTTCATGACTATGAAAATTGTAGATTTACACTGAAGTCATCAAAACTATGAATTAACACATGTGGAATTATATACATAACAATAAAGTGTGAAACAACTGAAAATATGTCATATTCTAGGTTCTTCAAAGTAGCCACCTTTTGCTTTGATTACTGCTTTGCACACTCTTGGCATTCTCTTGATGAGCTTCAAGAGGTAGTCACCTGAGGTAGTCACCTGAAATGGTTTTCACTTCACAGGTGTGCCCTGTCAGGTTTAATAAGTGGGATTTCTTGCCTTATAAATGGGGTTGGGACCATCAGTTGCGTTGTGGGGTCAGGTGGATACACAGCTGATAGTCCTACTGAATAGACTGTTAGAATTTGTATTATGGCAAGAAAAAAGCAGCTAAGTAAAGAAAAACGAGTGGCCATCATTACTTTAAGAAATGAAGGTCAGTCAGTCCGAAAAATTGGGAAAACTTTGAAAGTGTCCCCAAGTGCAGTCACAAAAACCATCAAGCGCTACAAAGAAACTGGCTCACATGCGGACCGCCCCAGGAAAGGAAGACCAAGAGTCACCTCTGCTGCAGAGGATAAGTTCATCCGAGTCACCAGCCTCAGAAATCACAGAGTTCTAGCAGCAGACACATCTCTAGAACAACTGTTAAGAGGAGACTGTGTGAATCAGGCCTTCATGGTAGAATATCTGCTAGGAAACCACTGCTAAGGACAGGCAACAAGCAAAAGAGACTTGTTTGGGATAAAGAACACAAGGAATGGACATTAGACCAGTGGAAATCTTTGCTTTGGTCTGATGAGTCCAAATTTGAGATCTTTGGTTCCAACCACCGTGTCTTTGTGCGACGCAGAAAAGGCGAACGGATGGACTCTACATGCCTGGTTCCCACCGTGAAGCATGGAGGAGGAGGTGTGATGGTGTGGGAGTGCTTTGCTGGTGACACTGTTGGGGATGTATTCAAAATTGAAGGCATACTGAACCAGCATGGCTACCACAGCATCAGGGCCGTTTGAAGGAATTTGGGGGCCCCAAGCAAAATAGACATGGAGGCTCCCCCCCTCCACACCTTACGCACGCAAAGCCTACAGGAACCACAGTATAGCCATACAGTTTAAGTTCACCCACACTTTATATAAATAAAAAAGGAGGTTTACAGTGCAAATACTGCTGTTGCATTTAATGTGCATGAAATTTGAACAGTGCCATCCACAGATCCCCCTCCCCTAAACAGTGCCATCCACAGATCCCCCCTAAACAGTGCCACCCACAGATCTCCCCCCTAAACAGTGCTATCCACAGATCCCCCCTAAACAGTGCCATCCACAGATCCCCCCTCCCCTAAACAGTGCCATCCACAGATCCCCCCTAAACAGTGCCATCCACAGATCCCCCCTCCCCTAAACAGTGCCATCCACAGATCTCCCCCCTAAACAGTGCCATCCACAGATCCCCCTCCCCTAAACAGTGCCATCCACAGATCTCCCCCCTAAACAGTGCCATCCACAGATCCCTCCTCCCCTAAACAGTGCCATCCACAGATCCCCCCTCCCCTAAACAGTGCCATCCACAGATCCCCCCTCCCCTAAACAGTGCCATCCACAGATCTCCCCCCTAAACAGTGCCATCCACAGATCCCCCTAAACAATGCCATCCACAGATCCCCCCTAAACAGTGCCTTCCACAGATCCCAGATTTAGGGGGGGGATCTGTGGATGGCACTGTTTAGGGGGGATCTGTGGATGGCACTGTTTAGGGGTGATCTGTGGATGGCACTGTTTAGGGGGGATCTGTGGATGGCACTGTTTAGGGGGGATCTGTGGATGGCACTGTTTAAGGGAGGGGGGATCTGTGGATGGCACTGTTTAGGGGGGATCTGTGGATGGCACTGTTTAGGGGGGATCTGTGGATGGCACTGTTTAGGGAAGGGGGATCTGTGGATGGCACTGTAGGGGGATCTGTGGATGGCACTGTTTAGGGGAGGGGGGATCTGTGGATGGCACTGTAGGGGGATCTGTGGATGGATCTGTGGGAGGAGCAGGCGCGTGACGTCGGTCATTAAGTGAGCGCCGCCCCAGCACTGCCTGCTATTACCGGAGCTAAGACAAAGTAAGATATCCAAATAATCCAAGTAAAGAGCTCAGCAATGAGCAATGATTAAAGTTAAAGTAGTTACTGATTAGTTTATAAATATACTGCTGTGAGCGGCGTGGCCCTGTATATTCTAACCCCCAGGCAAGCGTCCCCGTCACCATGGGAACGCCTGGGGGTTAGAATATACCATCGGATTTGAGTTTTTACGATCTTACTGAGCTCGTAAAACTCAGATCCGATGGTATATTCTAACCCGCAGGCAAGCGTCCCCGTCACCATGGGAACGCCTGGGGGTTAGAATATACCATCGGATCTTCTGAGTTACTCAGCTCTGTTGGGGCCCAGGGCCAGCTCGGGGCCCCAAGCAATTGCTTGTTTTGCCTGTTGGGTAGCGACGGGCCTGCACAGCATCTTGCAGCGGCATGCTATTCCATCCGTTTTGCGTTTAGTTGGACCATCATTTATTTTTCAACAGGGCAATGACCCCAAACACACCTCCAGGCTGTGTAAGGGCTATTTGACCATGAAGGAGAGTGAAAGGGTGCTGCGCCAGATGACCTGGCCTCCACAGTCACCGGGCCTGAACCCAATCGAGATGGTTTGGGGTGAGCTGGGCCGCAGAGTGAAGGCAAAAGGGCCAACAAGTGCTAAGCATCTCTGGGAACTCCTTCAAGACTGTTGGAAGACCATTTCAGGTGACCACCTCTTGAAGTTCATCAAGAGAATGCCAAGAGTGTGCAAAGCAGTAATCAAAGCAAAAGGTGGCTACTTTGAAGAACCTAGAATATGACATATTTTCAGTTGTTTCACACTTTTTTGTTATGTATATAATTCCACATGTGTTAATTCATAGTTTTGATGCCTTCAGTGTGAATCTACAATTTTCATAGTCATGAAAATAAAGAAAACTCTTTGAATGAGAAGGTGTGTCCAAACTTTTGGTCTGCACTGTATGTCCTACTGATTGTCTTATGCTGAGGACTAACTAAGGCTCATTAAATGAATACATAAATATTATATATTTTGCTTCATTAATAAATACCTAATTGTATAGGTAATTATCACCAGCTGCTTCTTATCTTATCTCCCGTCATAAATTTATAAGTAGACAAGGATAAATTCCTGCCAAACATTGCCAATACCTACTGGGACCAAAGACTAAAGCTGTATCTTGCTTGGATGAAGGTTACAATCAGTAAAGACAAGTTTGAACTTTACCAAAGGTCTGGATCTCAATTTCTGCTGCAAAATCCCTCTATTACTCCTACTAGCACTACACTCAATTTATTGCAAGTGAGTCAGGATCCAGGAGTCCAGCTGTACCCAGGTAGGAGACACCGTTGACACCATTATCACTACCATACAGAGACATTACACCACCCTGGCATGCTGCAATTGGCGTCACAAACAAAAGTATAGACTATTATACCCGTATCCTGACCCACTGCATAATTTGGCGTCAGTGTAACCGTACCACGGTCCTGCTCATTGCACTTGTAACTGCCATAGACTTCAATTTTCATTTATGCCAGAAAACTGGGGTAAAAGAAGATGAATGTGCCAGGCCCACTGGCCCTGTCCCCTCCCTCACCACACACCCTTTTCAGAAAATGGCAAGGGAAGCGTAGAAAAATGGCTTAGAGAGATGATAAATCTCTCCCACAGTGTACCAAATTATTCGGTTGTCTATACCTAAGCCTGTGCCTGTATTAAGATACTGTGAATACTAAAGGCCCATTTACACTACCATCGCTCGTCCCCATACAGAATCATTGTTTGCCGGTGGCAGAGTACCCTTTAGACGGCAGGATCTGCTGCTGGCAAACAATGATTTAGGTGTCTGAATAAATGATTCTATTACTTCGTGGGTAATATCAGACAGTCTAAAGGGGTTATCTGGGAAATGATAATGATGACCTATCCTCGGGGCTCCGAGTCTCGACAGCCCTTTCAGCTGTTTTAGGGAGCTGTAATGTTCACTGGAGCTCTGGGGAGTGCAGCCAGCTTCTGGTAGTTTTCCATTCCATCCATGCTGTACATTGTATAGTGGCTGTGTTTGGTATTGCAAGCTCAGCCCCATTGACTTGAATCGGCTGAGCTGCAAGTAAGCCATGTGACCGATGTACGGTGACTTACATTGAAGCGCATATATCTTTGGAAGCGTACGCATGTTTATGGTATTTATTTTACTTTACATTATGATTTAAATATAATATTTCCTTCAGATCACCAAGTAAGGCAACCCTCCCTGGACCCACCAGATGTGAATTCACTTGAATTTATTCATGGGGTCTGGAATTTTGATAGAGAGAATTTGACACTTAGCCTCATTTAACTTATAATAAAAGGTTTGAGAATACTGCTGTATTACGTCCTCATATCATGCGGTGAGAGAATTATTAAGTTGGTACATGAAATTAATATTTTTTAAGTATAAGATTGTTAAGTGGTCCTGTTCCGAGACAGTTAGTAAGGGTAGCTGGCAGGTAATACTGCTAGAGACATCTCTCAAAGTCTTAGGGCTCATGCACACAAAGGTATTTTATTTCCGCTTCCGTTTTTTCTGCAGACCATGTGCGGAACCATTCATTTCAATGGGTCCGCAAAAACAACGGAAGATACTCCGTGTGCATTCCGTTTCCGTATTACTGTTCCACAAAAAAGTACTGCATGTCCTATTATTGTCCGCAAATCACGGTCCAAGGCCCCATTCAAGTCAATGGGTCAGCAAAAAATACGGAACGCACACGGAACACATCCATATGTCATCCGTATTTCATCAGTATTTTGCGGATGCATACTGTATAAATACTATACCCAGCCCATATTGCTCATGTGTTTGGTGATAAGTAAATTACTGTTTCCATTTCCGATCCGCAAAAAAACGGATCAAATACGGAAACCATACGGATATGTTTTGTGCAATAACGGAATGGAAGAGGACTTAAATCAGAGAAAAAGAAACCCTCAGATACAGACCAACGGATCAGTGAAAAACGGACTGCAAAACAACAACCGTCGTGTACATGAGCCCTTACAAAGAACATATTTAGTATCGGAGCGGCATCTTCAATATTGGGCACTTTCTGGTTTGCCATTTTCTCCATCATCTCTGGTTTTTTGGTGTCCACATTTCATAAACTTTCCTAGGTTTGTCTTCTAGGGGATACACCTCTTGGTATGAAATTTGCCCCATTTTAATTAGCTCGAAGTATTCTTAAATTATTATTAAAAGCTTATATACATATAGCGGCTAAATGGAGAACCCATGCCTTATAATATCCGAATTTAAATATAGAATAGATAAAATTGATATTTTTGAGAAGATCGCTGCAATTCAGGATCATTTTCTAAAGGTATGGCAACCATGGCTGTCCTCCTCCCACTCTTCCCATCTGAATCCCTATATTACTCTTTGAGGTTCTAATGGGTCCTCCTCCCTTGAGGTCATCTCTCCCTCCCCCGATTTACTCATATTCCCTGCATATTCATGTTGTTCACTGTGTGCCTTACTTTGATTGCTACTCATCGATGTATTCTTTTATTATTCTTGCCTCCCACTCATAGTTTTGTATAAAGTTCTGTTGATTTTCTCCAATAAAGACATTTGAAACTAAAGTTGTTAAGTGGGTACTATTGCCCACCTTGAGACCTGTAATAAACCTACATGATTTTACTGCCACTTTTAAAGGCTCAGTTATTGGATTAAGCATGGTGGATGAGAGGGACCAGCCCTGTTGAGTACTATTCGTAATTCCTAAAGGGGCCGATAAGAAACCCTTATGGGGAGGGGTATAAACTTAAGATTGCAATGAGAATTAAAAAACATAATTCACAAGGATAGCAGGAAACCCCAGTGTACGCCTTCGTGGCGTCCAAAGCAAGCAGGGCAGTGGGGCCTTCAGCAACCCGAGCCTTGTCACTTACATGAATATTTCTCCTAGTGACGTCTTTAATTTGTCTATCACAGACAAAACCAAATTGATTGTTGGACACCACCATGTGTTTATACAGCTATTTAAACTAGAGGTGGGACGATTCAAATTTTTTTCAAATCCGAATCCGAAAAGGTTCTCGAATATATTGAATCTTTCGAATCTCGAATCCTATGAATCCTGTACATAATTGTGTGAACGGTGTAAGAAACAAAGTCAGACCGCGTCAGTTTGTCTGAACCTCCGCCTCCACCCCCGTCACGGTCGCACCCTCTATGATCGCGATAGTTACGCCCCTGCTTCTATCACTACAGAACATACAGGGTAATACAGCACACATACCTCTTACATCCAGTGACGTCTCCTTTGATGTAGATGTTCTCTTTCCTCATCTTCTCCTTTCAGACCTTCAGACCAGACTACCATTTTTCAGCCATTTTTCGTCTCTGCAGTTTGACAAAAAAAATCTTAGTTTACTACTTTTCCATCATCCTCACATCTTCTCGACAAATCATCCTACCACCCCCAATACTGTGCCGCTGTGCTCCCCAATACTATACTGCAGAAACAGATAATACCCCTGATAATACTAGTACCACACAGAGCCCCCCATATAAAATACCCCTTCTTTGTGGCCTCAGTAGATGCCCCCATAGTGCCCCCCAATAATGTGCCAATAAGAAGTGGCCCCACAGTGCCACCCAATAATGTGCCAGTAAGTGTCCCCATAGATGCCCCCGTAATCATGTGCCAGTATCAAGTGCCTCTCTCCTCCCCCCCATGTGCCAGTATCAAGTGCGGAGTGCCTCTCTCCTCCCCCCATGGGCCAGTATCATAGTGCCATCTCCCCCCCAATGTGCCAGTATCATAGTGCCATCTGTCAATATAGTGCCATCTCCCCCCAATGTGCCAGTATCATAGTGCTATCTCCCCCCCAATGTGCCAGTATCATAGTGCCTCCCCCCAATGTGCCAGTAGTATCATAGTGCCTCTCACCTCTCCCCCTCGCCAATGTGCCAGTAATAGATAAAAACAAAAAACACTTACCTGCGCTGCGATGCAGGTCTCTTCTGGCCTGTGTCCCGCTCTGTACGGCTCAGGCGGCGCGATGACGTCATAGTGCCGCCTGCACCGGCCTCTGATAGGCTGCCTATCAGAGGAACAGGGAAAGGAAATGCCTCTCCCTTCCATGTCGCAGCAGCGAAGCGCTCATCTTCTGCTGTGCCCTGCTGCCGCCACCACCAGTCTGGTCCCCACCGGGATTCGTCGGATTCGTATCCGGTAAATTACGTCGGGATTCTAGTCCACGAATCCCACGAATCCAGCAAGATTTGAGCGATTCGTGGATTCGACGAATCCCCTATCCCATCTCTAATTTAAACCATTGGCTAAAATAATCATTTTTATGTCAGAATTTAACAAAGATTGTATAATCAGAAAATAATAGAGCATTCTCCAGCATCCATCAAGGTTGATCGTCTTTATTGTAGATCGGTATAAAAGTACATACTTCAATCTTCACCACCCTCCACCACAGGTTAACATGTTTCAAACTCCATCTGGTTCGAAACGCGTAGACCGTATTGGGGCTTGTACCTTGAGGATTTTTCACCGCTGTATATTTGGTTTTGTGGAATAAAACATCGTTAAGCACGAAAAATCAAGGTGCTGGATTGTTTCCTTTCAAGTATATGAGTCTGGGTCTCTTCCCATCCGTGCACCTTCCAAACTACTGATGCAGGTGAGCTGGACTGTTACTATTGTTTGAAACATGTTAACCTGTGGTGGAGGGTGGTGAAGATTGAAGTATGTACTTTTATACCGATCTACAATAAAGACGATCAACCTTGATGGATGCTGGAGAATGCTCCATTCTTTTCTGATTATTTATTTTGACACTACCCTGTACTTTTCAAAGTTCAACAGCAGTAAAGGGCTCAGCCAGGGGTGGATTGGCCATAGACCCTACAGGGAAATTTCCCAGCGGGCCGATGCCCCAGGGGGTCACCTAAGTCCTCCTCTGCCACTGACCGGGTACATAATGAGCGCTTGTCACGGCCTTTGGTGTGCGCTGTGACACTTATGCCATGCTTGCTGTTGCCTGTGGCAACGTTTTGCTGTTTCAGCATGCAGGGGCAGTGTCACGGCCTTTGTGGTGTGTGCCGTGACATGGTTGCCTTGCATGTTGTTGCCTGCGGCAACGTGTAGCTTTTTATGCTGGTGTGTACACTTCCCCTTTCAGTTGTTTCCTCCTCTGTCCGGTGCTGGAGGGGTTTAACCACCTTGTTGGGCGTGGTCACTAGGTGTTTTATCCTCTGTGGTTTCCTGGCTGGAGTTACTTGCACTTTAGCTTTGGTTAGTGCTGGAGCTCTGCTCCAGTCCAGGGTGTTCTATCTTCCAGTGAGGGCCACCCTTGTGGTCATCAATGTCATCCCGGTGTCTCCTTCCCTTCCTGTCCTTATTTGTATGGAGTGGGTTATGTTGAGGGTGTTTGTATGTCTAGTTTGATGTTACATGTCTGGTGGTGTTTGGTGTCCAGCATGTTTACTAGACATTCCCCTGTCTCATGTTATTGCAGCTATGGTGTCCTGGGTTCCTGTGTGGTTTGTGGTGTGTCCTTTAATGTTGGTGTGGTCAGCAGCACTAGTGCATGGGTTCCAGTCAGTGTGTCTGTGGCAGGTAAGTGTGTTATTGGTTTCGCTTACCTGCCATTTCCTTATGCTGTATGTGCAGTACGCAGGGTATTGCGATGGTGAGGTCACGGTTAATAGGCAAACGAGGGTTGCTCTCGGTTACTCACAGTTTATCGGGAGACCCTGGGCAGGTGTACAGCAGTGATGGAGAGGCTGGCACTTGGATCCTCTGGGGCACTCTCTGTATATAGGGACCAGGCCGGTGGTAGGTGAGGTGCCCTGGATGTTGCAGGTTTAAAGTGCCGGTGGCAGGATCCCTTTAAGTTCGTGACGCCAGTGCCTGTAACGGTGGCACACCGATTTATGAGAGGAATAATTGAGGAACACAATGTTGTGGTGAACCAAAACTTCCTTTACTGGAAACAGTTAACTTTGTACAGTCTAGGATCAGTCCCACATGGCAGCAGCAATCATAAGCAGGCTTTCACATCAATGGCAGGTACAATGTTCTTTGCAAGATACTCAGAGGGTTAAAACATTTAAAGAACAGGCTGCACCTTTCCTCAGAAATCCTGTGCACTATTCCTCAGAACTCCTGTCTGTCTTGATCCCAAGGCCCGTATGCCCTAATGCTGGCTTTATCCTTGGCAGAAAACTTCCTCAGGTATATATCCTTGCTTTAAGTAAAGTCCTTCTGCCCTTCAGCCCTCAGGTTGGCTGGTTCCTCTTCTGCTCTGTTCTGCACTTTGCTTTGGGAGCTGCAGGTTTCTCAGGAGGTAAACTCTTCCCCTGGTGATCAGCTAGAAGCCTCGACTGTCTAGCTGCATGTCAGAGTCTACACCTCAGCTCCACTCTGGCTAAAGTGTCCTCTTGCTTCAGACTCTGCACACAGACTACCTCTTCCCTGTCTTGGCCTAACTATATGTATTGGGGGTTCCCTGGCTCCCTCTAGTGTCTAGGAGGAGGAACTACACCCTAACAGGCCTGATACAAAGATAAAATAGGGGAAATGCACATGAAAACATATAAAAGTACATTAAAATGGACTGTTACATACAATGCCACTGTTCCACAGGAGGTGGAGAACAATATGGCCCAATTGACCCTTGTGTAGTGCCCACATTTACCTAGTGGGACACTACATACCCCGTTGCTTTAACGTTGACCATCCTCGGCGCAACACAAGGGGCCCTGCCCAGCTGGAGACTGCAACCTGAAAGACCAAAAAAATGCAAAGCAGGCACACACATCTACATTTGCAATAAATATAAGGCAGCTCCACTGGCAAAGGAACAAGTCCGGTGAAAAGGGGCGTCGTTCTCTTCACTCAGGATAGTATAAGGGATCAGGGGGCGCTGACCTGGTGCAGTATATCAAGGATACCAGGATAGTCCATAATAAAATACAATAGTCCCATAAAACAGCATCTCAGAGGCCCACTTGAATTAGGGTCATCTCTGGGCACATCACTTTAAGGCCTCATGCACACGACAGTTTTTTTTCACGGCCCGCAAAAACGGGGTCCGTGGGTCCGTGATCCGTGACCGTTTTTCCGTCCGTGGGTCTTCCTTGATTTTTGGAGGATCCACGGACATGAAAAAAAAGTCATTTTGGTGTCCGCCTGGCCGTGCGGAGCCAAACGGATCCGTCCTGAATTACAATGCAAGTCAATGGGGACGGATCCGTTTGATGTTGACACAATATGGTGCCATTTCAAACGGATCCGTCCCCATTGACTTTCAATGTAAAGTCTGGAGTTCTGTTATACCATCGGATTGGAGTTTTCTCCAATCCGATGGTATATTTTAACTTGTAGCGTCCCCATCACCATGGGAACGCCTCTATGTTAGAATATACTGTCGGATATGAGCTACATCGTGAAACTCATTTCCGACAGTATATTCTAACACAGAGGCGTTCCCATGGTGATGGAGACGCTTCAGGTTAGAATATACAAAAAAACTGTGCACCTGCCAGGCAGCAGGGGGCAGACCCCCCCCCCCTGTTTTTAACTCATTGGTGGCCAGTGGGCCCCCCTCCCCTGTTGTTAACTCGTTGGTGGCCAGTGTGCGCACCCCCCTCCCTCCCTCCCTCTATTGTAATAATAGCATTGGGGCCAGTGTGCGCGCCCCCCCAACCCCCCCCCCCTCCCTCCCTCTATTGTAATAATAGCATTGGGGCCAGTGTGCGCCAACCCCCCTCCCCCCCCCCCCCGATCATCGGTGGCAGCGGAGTAGAAGATTCATACTTACCTGGCTGCTGGCTGCTGCGATCTCTGTGTCCGGTCGGGAGCTCCTCCTACTGGTAAGTGACAGGTCTGTGCGGCGCATTGCTGTCACGGACCAGTAGGAGGAGCTCCCGGCCGGACGCAGACATCGCAGCAGCCAGCAGCCAGGTAAGTATGAAAATCTTCTACTCCGCTGCCACCGATGATCGGGGGGGGGGGGGGGGCGCACACTGGCCCCAATGTATTAAAACAATAGAGGGAGGGAGGGGGGTGCGCACACTGGCCACCAACGAGTTAACAACAGGGGAGGGGGGGGGGGCCGCACAATGATATTCAAACTGGGGAGGGGGGGGGGGTCTGCCCCCTGCTGCCTGGCAGCCCTGATCTCTTACAGGGGGATATGATAGTACAATTAACCCCTTCAGGTGCCGCACCTGATGGGGTTAATTGTACTATCATATCCCCCTGTAAGAGATCGGGTGCTGCCAGGCAGCAGGGGGCAGTCTTGTACACAGTTTGTAGTGTATTCTAACTAGAAGCGTCCCATCACCATGGGAACGCCTCTGTGTTAGAATATACTGTCGGATCTGAGTTTTCACGAAGTGAAAACTCAGCTCTGAAAAAGCTTTTATGCAGACGGATCTTCGGATCCGTCTGTATGAAACTAAAACCTACGGCCACGGATCACGGACACGGATGCCAATCTTGTGTGCATCCGTGTTCTTTCACGGACCCATTGACTTGAATGGGCCCGTGAACCGTTGGCCGTGAAAAAAATAGGACAGGTCATATTTTTTTCACGGCCAGGAAACACGGCTCACGGATGCGGCTGCCAAACGGTGCATTTTCCGATTTTTCCACGGACCCATTGAAAGTCAATGGGTCCGTGAAAAAAAACGGAAAACGGCACAACGGCCACGGATGCACACAACGGTCGTGTGCATGAGGCCTAAGTTAAATATTGCACACATAAAAGTAACAGCACATGAAGTCCACATCTCAGGGGCTATTTTTCCTGGCAAGTCCTGGCATATAAAATTGTGCTGTAATGTCCCTTAATCAACCTGAAAAGGGGGTTAAAAAGGGTTAAGTGCAAATAAAAACAAACAGGCACAACTTGGCTTAAGTTCTGGAAGCAGGCAGGTGGTCCTGTAAACAGCATGGCAGCAGAGCAAGTATTATACTCAGTGGTTTTCATAACTACCACTGGGCCGTGGTGAACTGGCAGCAGCTCAATGGTGCCAAAACAAAAGAACTCCTGTCCTGAAAGGGTTAAATCCATTGTAAGGGTCCCTCAGCAAAAATCAAACATGGCCTGGCAGGCCTACTCACAGGTGTGTGTCATATCCACTAGGGTCATCACTAATGGCACATCCTGGTTCTGCTGGCAGACTGGGCCTGACACGTGGATCCATGTATGGCTAGGCCCACAAAATAGTATTAGCTGGAAGCTGCAGCATAAATGGGCCTCTCACTGGTAGAGGCCCCATGGGTCTGGGGGTGAATACTGCAGGAGGCCTTAGTGCTTCAGGAGGCTCACTGGACCTAGGTGGCGCTGGCTGAAGGCGACGGCCCCTGGCATAAGTAAGTCTCTCCGATGCCGCGGCGGTGGGCGTAGTAACAGGGGTCGCCCAACTGGCAGGGACAGGAACCCTGACTATAGGCTCAGGGGCATCTGAGTCCTTTGTAGAATCCTCTTTATCTACTGGCTTAGGCGCCGCTCGGGATTAAACAAGTTGGCACAGGCCGTGGAGCTGGATTTCCAAGCGGGCAATTTGGTCTTCCAGTCTCTCAGGCGCTGCGTCGCTGCTGGCATTTGTCGCAATTGCAGCAGGTTCAAGCAGGGGATCCGGGTTCTCTGGCATGGTCACCGCAGGTTCCGGCGCCGCGTCGGTACTCTTCCCTCGCCGTATGTCATTTAGGGCAGCATGGAATTTTTCCAAGTTCTCTAGGTCCTTCAAGGTTTTCTCCCGACGAGGCAGCTCAGGTGAGGGGTACGGACTCACCCATTTCTCTAGTACAGTAGGTTGCCAAAATACATTCGGACCAATGAAGGAACCCCGTTCCTGGAAGGTACTGTGCGCCGGTTCTGTTGGGCGCTCCAGTTCGCGTCCCGGGCTGGCAGGCTCCTCGGGCTCCTCCCAATCTTCGGATCCCGGCTTGGGACGGGTTACGGCTGTTGCGTAGGGGCCTCTCAGGCCCTTGGCAGGGGTGAACTCCACCTACTCTCCCTCGCGGAGGTTATGCAGATGGTCAGGTAGGTAGTTGCGCTTAACTGACCTCCGATTCAAGAACAAGTCTCTGCCGGTAGTATGGTCCTTTATGAAGCCGAAGCCTCGATCTTTATCAAAGGTCACCACTACCCCCATTCTCCTTTCCAGGCGGGGTTGCGTAGTGGCGTGGCGTTCAAAGACAGTTTTGGCCAATTCTTAAAAGTATATTTTCTTAGGGGTCGTCTTTTTAATGGCCTCTTCCCGCACCTCCGCCATCAGCGTGGACCACTGCATACTGGGCCTGGCAAAGTCCTTCCATGAGCCAAAGTAGGGCTCAGGCTGTGATCCTGGCGGCAGGCTGGTGGGTCTCTCTGGTTCCGACGTGTAAGCCGGTGGCGCTTCTTCTCCTTTAATCATGGCAGCATCCATAATCGTGATAATGTCACAACCAGACAGCTGAGAAGCTCTGACAGAGGCCTTTCAGAACCTCCTCCTTGAGTTTCTGTGTTGTGGTATTCAGCTCCTCCTCTCGTTAGCCTCTCTCAGCTGTCATGTGTTGGACTAATTGCTTCCCTTTAAATTCTTCCCCAGAAGGCTTTTCTGGGCGGCTTATACTACTTCCTGGAGAGTGTGTGCATGCTGACTCTGTCCTCCTGTTTGCTTCAAAGCTAAGTGTTGTACCGTTATCTGTTATTTTCTGTTTGCTGGATCCCAGGTGACCCTGACTCCCTCCGTATCTTGTGTAGGGAGCCGGTGGTCGTGTCCCCTCACTATTGTAGGGTGCTCAGGGCTTTATAGTCAAGGTTCGTGGATATGCAAACCTCCACCATTCGGATCTTTGCATAGGCTGAGCAGCCAGGGAAAGTGCCAGTTCTTCTGCAGGGGTCTCCCTTGGTTCCTTAGTTTTTGGATCCAGCGAGTCGTTTATACATGTTGCTTTGCCTTGTTTCCTGTACACCGTCCGTGACAGATAACTGGCGCAATTATCAAGTCAGAGCGATCCTCACTCTGCAGCACGCTTGATCCTTCTCTGGAGAGCGACAGGGCGGCACACATTAGTTCAGTCAAGACCTCCCACTCCTCTGGGAGGCCGCCCCCAGGTACTCCAGCATAGGGGAGGCGGAGTCCATTATAGCAGACATGCAAATTTGCAGACAGGGCGGTGGCGCGGACATACAGTCTTTCCCGCTCTTCTAGCAGAAGGCGCCAATTTTTCCCGCCAATTACAGCACAGCGATGGCGCAGCAAGTAAATCCAGTCAGTTTTTTTAGGCGGCCATCTTTTTAAGTATAACGCTGTTTATTCACTGACAGCAAGCGGTGACTAGAATAAGCGGCAAACAGTCCACAACAATACAATGTTCGCACCGCGATTATTGCAGTTCTTTGGCCCAGCAATTTTTCAAATAAACAGATGGGGCTTGTATCACTTTATGGGCAATAACGGCACACAGTTTATATTCCACAATGGCGCAGGAATGATCGCATCCTGTTCGTGACGCCAAAATATGCAGTACGCAGCCCTGCAGGGTATTGCGATGGTGAGGTCACGGTTAATAGGCAAACGAGGGTTGCTCTCGGTTACTCACAGTTTATGGGGAGACCCTGGGCAGGCGTACAGCAGTGATGGAGAGGCTGGCACTTGGATCCTCTGGGGCACTCTCTGTATATAGGGACCAGGCCGGTGGTAGGTGAGGTGCCCTGGATGTTGCAGGTTTAAAGTGCCGGTGGCAAGATCCCTTTAAGTTCATGACGCCAGTGCCTGTAATGGTGGCACACTGATTTATGAGAGGAATAATTGAGGAACACAATGTTGTGGTGAACCAAAACTTCCTTTACTGGAAACAGTTAACTTTGTACAGTCTAGGTTCAGACCCACATGGCAGCAGCAATCATAAGCAGGCTTTCACATCAATGGCAGGTACAATGTTCTTTGCAAGATACTCAGAGGGTTAAAACATTTAAAGAACAGGCTGCACCTTTCCTCAGAAATCCTGTGCACTATTCCTCAGAACTCCTGTCTGTCTTGATCCCAAGGCCCGTATGCCCTAATGCTGGCTTTATCCTTGGTAGAAAACTTCCTCAGGTATATATCCTTGCTTTATGTAAAGTCCTTCTGCCCTTCAGCCCTCAGGTTGGCTGGTTCCTCTTCTGCTCTGCTCTGCACTTTGCTTTTGGAGCTGCAGGTTTCTCAGGAGGTAAACTCTTCCCCTGGTGATCAGCTAGAAGCCTGGGCTGTCTAGCTGCATGTCAGAATCTACACCTCAGCTCCACTCTGGCTAAAGTGTCCTCTTGCTTCAGACTCTGCACACAGACTACCTCTTCCCTGTCTGGGCCTAACTATATGTATTGGGGGTTCCCTAGCTCCCTCTAGTGTCTAGGAGGAGGAACTACACCCTAACAGGCCTGATACAAAGATAAAATAGGGGAAATGCACATGAAAACATATAAAAGTACATTAAAATGGACTGTTACATACAATGCCACTGTTCCACAGGAGGTGGAGAACAACGTGGCCCAATTGACCCTTGTGTAGTGCCCACATTTACCTAGTGGGACACTACATATGTGTTCCCCTCTCCTTGCAGCTTGGCCGGTGGAGACTCCTGTTCGTCCATGTTGTGGAGGAACAGGTCGTCTTTACCCTGCTCCTAGTCCAGGGATTTCCTGAGGATTAGTAGGGCCCCGAGGTTCCGGAGTATGAGCCCTCCTACCATCTGGGTTGGCTCATACGGTTAGGAGTCAGGGTCAGAATTAGGGACGCTGTAGGAGGTGACCTGCTCCCTTATTCCTCCACCTGGCCTTGTTGTTTCCTAGTTGCCTCCTCATTGTACGGTGGGGAGTTTCCCCCACTACCCACCGTGACAGTTCTCAGCAGTAATTAACGGTGTGAGAATCAATCAGGTACTCATGTACCCAGCCAGTGACTGCACATGCCCTCCTGAATTCAACTGCTGTGGTCCGCACCTCACCTCCTAAGTCCCCTGCTCCATATCCTAATCAAAGACAACTGAAGGAGGAGGACAGAGGATGGTAGCTATTGATGGCCAGCTTTTAGGGCAGTATATTGTGCTATACTGTGTTATTTGGTTCTGCTAGGATGGTATTTTGCACTATGGTATTGTTGACACTGCCTACTTGTGTTGCTCCGCCTTCTGTTATTTGGACCTGCCTACAAAATGGGGCCACTTTTAGATTTTTTTTTTCAGGCCCACTTTAAGTTCCCAGTCCGTCCCTGGGCTCAGCTCACCTGCAATCACCTAGAGAGGCACGGATGAGTATAATCCAAAACAAGGAGAGACGTCCAGCTTCCCATAAAAAAGTGATTGCCATTATTTTTTAAAGCAATAAAATATCCAATCACACAGCGTCAACGCTGTGTGTCTGTACTGTGTCATTGGATATTTTATTGCTTTAAATGTTATTGTTTTGGATTGTACCCTATACTTTTGTTCCCTAATGCCAACCAGTGATGCCCTCCTGTTCCTGCAAACGCATCATGTTTTTAACTATTTGCGGTATGCACTATTAAAATGGATAATGAAATGGTGCAATGTGGCTCTATTTTTTTGTTTTGTAGGTTTTGTGTAATTTTGGATCCCACATACCGGTTATGTATGGCTTACTGGGTACATATCATAATACTTACTGTTAACTGAGTGGTGCTTATATTATAACATTTATGACATATGAATTATTTACAGTCTATCAATGATTTCTCAATGATTATCTAAAGTGTATGGCCAAATTTAAGTTAATGGTACATGTATCCATCACTGAGAATCCCTATATCTGTATGTAGTGTTTAGTAAAGTGAATTGTCCTTTACCTCATAGCTTATAATGCCTATTCAGCCAATCACTGGCCGAAGTGGTGACCCGCCATAGCTAGTGACTGGCGGAGCGGGAATTTCCTGTCACTTCCTGTGTGTTGAGACGAGACCAGGAAGTAGAGACCAGCAGCGACCCAAGAAGCATTAGAATGGGGGCAGCAGGGCATGAGTGAGGTGGATATCATTTCTTTTATTTTTTTGTTTAACCCACTGTAAGCTATTTTCCAAAGCTTTAGATAAAATACTGTATGTTTCACACAAGGCACTGACAGTAATTGTGAGAAATCGGTGGTTTCACCAAAGATCATTTTCACTTCACCAATTCGAGCATCAGTCCTGAACATGGGGCTGCAAATATAGTGAAAATGATATATTATTTGCAAACATTACTTATATGAAAGCACAGGCGTGAATTCACTTCTACATTATCACGTCCACATCCTGTTAGCACATCCCCTATTGAGACTGTTTACAAGTAACTGGTTGTATACAAAGGGGTTTCAACATCTGCCGTGTAGATTCACTGGCGTAGTGTGAACATAGTAATATCAGGATTTTTTGTGGCTCTGGGATTTTTTTTTATTTCTTAGGGAGAGGCAGTTCATCTTCAGCCCCCTGACTAATACAAGAAGCATACAACGTACATCATGATAATCACAAGTGTGGGGACTGCAATCTGGTACTGTATATTTACTGCTCCAGTATAAGCCTGCATTTCACATGAGCATATTCAGATCCTATATATGGCTATGTAGCCTTACTTACATATATATTGTTCCACTACTTGACTAGCTTTAAGAAGAGATGTATTTTGCTTTATGCCCCTCCCTCTTATATGAAAGCATTAGAATTACAAATAGCAGATATGGGCCCCAGATAGACCAGACCCCCTTATAGTAATACAGATGACTTACTATGCCCCTAAATCTACAGATCACAGACTTCAGATACAGACCTTCGTCCAGACCAGTAGCATAACTATAACTGGGCCCCAAAGCAAATTTTTGAACGAGCCCTACTCCCCCCAACAACTTTTTCGCAACCCCCTCCTCCCGTGCAACCCCCACCCCTGAGGCTAGTCAAGATCACTCTTTCAGATCAGGTCCAGCAGCTCTGTCCGTCCGTTTACTACACATACTGTATGTCATGTCATTGTATATACTGTCACTGTATATAATGTATTTTTATAATACTGTTGAGGGGGCCATGACAATAGAATCTTATAGTCCTCCTCCTGAGTGGGCCCCTTTCTGAGTTCGGGCCCCAAAGAAGCAGCTTTCCCTATAGCTACCAGACCCCTTAAATAAATATAGATCCCAAACCAGAGCCCCTATATACAGACCCAGAAATAAGTACACTCTTTAAAAAATTGTTCAGACCACTTAATACATATAGATACCCCACAGCCCCAATAGATGTTGGGGAGTAGTTGGTGCAGAAACAGATAACTTTATTCCTTCTAACAATAAGGTTAATGTTACATTAAGTAGTACACAAGCATAATGGTTGCAGTCACATGATATTTAATAGTTTCTCGCACACTAGACGGGCAAATACTCTTCAACAATCTCTTTTGGGGCCTTTGGAACTGTGTGCCACACTGCAAATCCTCCCGGGGTCAGGTTGAACCAAAAATAGCTAACAGCTTTTCTCCAAACCTTTTGTGCTGCTATACAGAGGCTACCACCTACCAAAATATGCTCCTTTGACACTATATATATGGAGCTATACCAGCCTCTCATATATTAATGGACATCTCTGGAATCTATCCTGATCACTCACAGCTCTGTGCATGTAGCGTGCTTGTACATTTCTCCACACAATCCGGTCTGTGAGCTCTACAGGCAGTTCTTTCTCATGGTTTGGTTTTTTCTCTAATATGCATTATCAGCTTTGACACATTATATATACAAGGGTGTCTCTTTCCAAATCATGTCCTATCAACTGAATGTACCACAGGTAGATCAACCAAAGTGTAGAAACATCTCAAGGATGGTCAAGATAAATGGGAGGCTCCAGAGCTAAATTTCAAGTGTCATAGCAAAGGGTCTAAATACTTACGTCCATGTGAAATGTGTGAAATTTAAGTTTTTCCTTTTTTAACTACTTAAGGACCCGCGGCGTACATGTACGGCGCAGCTGGACGCGACTTAAGGACGAGCGCCGTACATGTACAATGTCCGCCGGGTGCTGGGGTAGGATCGCAGGGGAATCGGGCACCATGGCTGCTCTTACTGGCAGGCATCCATGCCAAGTAAGTGCAGCTTTCTGTCTTTCCGCCCACCCTGCAGCTTCAAGCGCTGCGATTGGCCGGTCAATGAAGACCGGCACATTGCAGTGCTGGAAGAGAATGAAGCTGCTGGGCGGGGGGTCATGGGGAGGTGACCAGTGCTGAACAAGTCAGCACCGGTCTCCTTCGAGGTCAGGTAGGGGACTCCAGTGCCAGCCCTGCGATTGGCTGGAACAATGCTCCAGCCAATGACAGCGCTATAGCAGCACGGGAAAGGGCTGAACCTGTCTGCAGGCAGCCATTCTAGCTGGTGACTGCGTGCAGAGAGGTTCTGTGCTTTTCTGTGCTGCTTGTTGGCTTGCTGGAGAACATCTGGAACAACTGCCGCAGTGATTTATTAATATTTTTTTTTTGCAGCAGAAGTTCCAGATCCCTAATCCACCCCCCATTCCGAAGCCCTAATCCCTGTCCCTATTCCCCCCCCCCCACCCGATTTTGCGTACGGCGAACTAATTGTGACCTTTTTTTGTCACTATTATCTGGCTTTTTTTTTTTTTTCCTGCTCTGCACCACATTTTTTGTGTGCGAGCTGTGAACGCCACGTGCTGATCAGTCCGTTATCCCCACTGTTCAGCACCTGGGCTCATTTTTTTGGTGTAGATATTTTTTTTTTTATCTTATTATTTTTTTTAAGTACCGTAATTGAATCTTTTATATATATATATATGTATATATATATAAAAATCATTTTTTTTGTATCTGCAGTAAATTTTTATACTGCAGTGTCTGCACGGACGCACCAAATGTCAGCTTGGGTGCCTTCTGCAGCCCTGAGCACCAATAAGCACAATTTTTTTACTGGTCACTTTTGTGCTCATCATTAGATCCCTTGAACAAAAGCCAAGGAGTCCAAATTTTTAAGTATTTGTTGGAATTGCCCATGTCCTCCGCCAACAGCTCCTCCATTCTGTGAATTTTTTCAAAGGTGATGAGCCAGTCCCCAAGAAGAAGGGCAGTGGTGGATTTCCAAAATCTAGGTATGACCAGGCGAACAGCTTGCACAAAGAATCTCAGGAGGCCTTTTTTCAGTGTGGAGGTAGAACTAGGGAACATAGAGAGCAACTCCGGAGTCCACCTGGTTGTGCTGCCACTGACCTGATCAAGGGAGAAAAGAATGTAACAGGTCTGGTGTCCTGTACCATCTGGACAGGATCTTAAAATTATTTTCCTGGAGTCCGCAACTTACGGACGACTTATGTGATAACTCGAATGCCTTCTCCCATTGTTCTGAAGAAAATGACTACCCTAGTTCCTTTTCCCATACTCTTACAAATGGTATGGTCGAAACAGAGTAGACACTAAGTGTGTTGGGGGGGGGGGGGGATGATTGGAGGCAAAGCGCTTCAAAGGTAGTGAGGTCTCTAGAAAGAATTTCTTTGGGGCCTAAAGAGGTCAGGAAAGTCTTTAAACTGCCGTAACAAAGCCATGCCCCTCTAGACAACCCCTCCGGGAAGGAGGGCAGCGGACCCAAGGAGCCTTTCTCTTCAAATAGGGATATAGTAGGGTTATCTGCACGATCAATACCCAAAAGCGATTTACGGCCCACGCCCAAAGGGAACTTAAGGTTATCAAAAAGTTGGGTCAAGGGGCTGGGGGATAGGGTGAGGCCTAGGGGTATTGCACTTTTATCCCATATTCCTAGAATGCCCGAGGTCAATAGAGGGAGTCGCGAGGGTCTTTTAAACTTAGAGATCCAGAGTAGATTCTGAACTGGGAACCCCACCTCCTGCTTCTTAAATTGAATCCACCTTTTGGAATGTCCATTATGAAACTAATCCAAAATATATGAAAGGATTGCGGCTTTATGATATTTTGGGAGGTCCGGGACCCCCGCGCCTCCCCTCGACCTATGGCGGACCAAGAATCTCATCCCCAATAGGGGAGTAGACCCTGCCCAGATGAATTTTAGAAACATAGATCTAAGAGTCCTGAAGAAGACACTCGGCAGGGGTATGGGAATAGTGCGAAAAAGGTACAAGATTCGTGGGAGTATATTCATTTTAAGTGTGTGAATCCTACCAAACTAGGACAGCGGCAACCCCCTCCAAGCCCGCAAATCCTTCCTGATGTCTTCAATAAGGGGGGTTAAGTTTAGTGGGAAGAGATCAGCTGAATTAGAGGGAATAACCGTGCCCAAGTAAACAATGTGGCCTTGGGCCCAACAAAAAGGAAATGGGGATTGCAGAGTATTGACCAGGGCTTGCGGCAGAGTAATATTAAGAACCTCTGACTTATGGAGGTTAACTTCAAAGTTGCTAAGGTCTCCAAAGGTCGAGAATTCCTTCAGTATATTAGGAAAGCTGACCAATGGGTCTGTACAATAGTTAAGGAGATCATCTGCATAAATGGCAATCTTCAACTCCATTTCTCCCAATCTCAGGCCCCTGATAGACTCATTGGCTCTGAGAGCTCTGGCTAGAAATTCCATAACCATAATGTATAACAGAGGGGAAAGTGGACACCCCTGTCTGGTGCCATTACGGTTACGGAAATCGATAGAAGACAGAGAGGGGACCCTATTTTGCTAGCTCTATTTATGATGGCCAGAGAGCGAATGGTGTTGTCTCGCGTTTGCCTCCCTGGGACAAAACCCGCTTGGTCCACATGGATTAAAGAGGGCATAAATGACTTCAATCTTTCTGCTAAAATTTTTGCGGAGATCTTTACATCCACATTAATCAGAGAGATTGGACGGTAATTGCTGCAGGCTAACGGGTCTTTACCTGGCTTTGGGATAACACATATGTGGGCCATCAGGGCCTGGGGAGGGAAAGACGATCCACCCGCCAGGAAATTACACATTCTGGTAAAGGGGGTGGAAATATCATCCAGGAAGTGTTTGTAAAAGCGAGGCATGAAGCCGACCAGGGCTTTTACCAGCTATCAACCCCTTTATTGTTTTATGAACCTCCAACTCCTCTCTCTGGTCAGAGGACAGCTTAGGGCCAAGCAGACCAGACATGTATTCCCTGATCTTCCTAGTTTGGGCATCTAGGGGTAAATCAGCGAACTTTCCTCGCAAACTATACAATTCTTCATAATAGGAGCGGAATTCCTGGAGAATGTCCCCTGTCGTGTGTATCCATCCCCCCACCCTGCGATTTAGAGAGGGAATATACGAGGAGTTCGTTTTTGGTCGCAACATTCTCGCCAGTATTCTACCGCTTTATCCCTGTGACCATAAAAAAGCTTTTGCAGCCTATCCTTAGAACCCAGGTACTTTTGATCAATTATTTTCCTAAGAGCTGTGCAAGTCTCGCAAAGCTCCTGAAAAACCGCAGTGGAGAGCGACCCTTTATGCTTCTGCTCCAAACTGGCCAATTTCTGCAGTAGTGTTTTAACCTTCCCAGATCTAATTTTCTTAAGTCTAGAAGCATGTAGGATAAGTCTACCTCTAATTACACATTTTAAAGCTTCCCATTGAATGGTCGGGCTAGAGGGGTCGGATTTGTGAATCATTGCAAAATCAGAGAAGGCGGCTCTAATGTCAGCGGCGCAGACAGGGTCCCTAAGTATGTTGTCATTAAGTTTCCAGGTACTGAAAGATCTGGAAGAGTCCCCAATGTCTAAAGCAATCCAGGTCAGAGAGTGATCTGAAAATAAGACGGGTTCAATGCCCGCAGCGGGTCGTGAGTCAAGTAGAGAGTGAGAAATGAAGATGTAGTCAAGACGGTGATAAGTGTTGTGTGAGGCAGAAAAGTACGTGTAGTCCTTGGTAGTGGGGAATAGTATGCGCCAAACGTCTACTAACTTGAGGGATCGGAGGTGTCTCTTGAAGCTATGGGCTACCCCAGAAGAAATAGAGGACCTATGTGTCTATGATTTCACATGGAATTAACTTGTGGACGGCAATGGACACCCCCCCGAGATTTAGACTCTGGGTGTGTACAGTGCGACCGGGTCGTGTAATATCTGTTTTTTCAGGAGGTCACATGACCGGTTTTGAAGTGGGTCTCCTGCAAAAGAGCTATTGAGATTTTTTGTTTGTGCAGGTTATACAGGATTTGGTTACGTTTGACAGGCTCGTTAAGACCATTTACATTATAGGAGCTAATTCTAACAGACGCTATCAAGTGCAGCAGAGGTTAACAACTCTAGTAAGTACTGATCAGGAAAGGGAAGGGGAGGAAAAGTACAAAAGGGACGACAAAACGTGACTAGGAAGACAAAACAATGACTCACAATGAGAACAAAAACCAACAACCAGTGGCATTCTACCCGAGAAATAAACATCTCAGGAGTGTCTCGGCCACCCAAACTGAACAGGTAGGAGAGATGAAAGCCCAAGTTGAGCAAGCACCCACCCCCCCCCCCCCCTCACATAGTAGGAATAACTGGTAATAAGCTATCTGTTAGACGAGTGATCGCCTTCGCTCTACAGATGAGAGCAAGGGCGAAGCCAGTGAAATCAAGAACGGCATATAACACCCGCAGAGGTACATATAAAATATGAGGCAACTAGCTAGAGGAGACTAACAGTAAACTGAAGATAAGTAACTGGACACATAAACCCAGAAAATTGCAGAACGAAAGCAAGAAACCACTTGGATAGTGGACAAGTAAGTGCCAACCACAAAATTGAGAGACAGAGGACATCACGACGTCTTCCTTGACTTCGCTGTCCGCGGAGATACTTGGGTCCACTGTGCTCTGTCTGGCAGCTGTGCTGGAGACATCAACGGCCAGTCTGTAAGAGAGACCATAGGTAAAGAGAATGCAGTGCAAGGATGGGGCGCACCGCCCTGCGAAGTTGGAGTGTTCTTTTAGATGAATCCGATAGGATCTGGATTTGAGCACCTTGAAATGATAAGTCCTCGGACTGCCGTGCGCAGGGGTGGGATTCAAATTTTTAACAACAGGTTCCCTACTCAGCGGTGGATACGCAGCGCGTCACGAGTCATGACACATATTTACATACACCATATATATGCAACACAGTCACGACATATTTACATACACCATATATACACTACACACAAATACACTATATATACACTACACACATACCACTCAACTTTTAAAAAGCCTTAGGCCCCCTCTTTGTTATTACTGTAATGGCCCCCTCTTTATTATTATTATAATGGCCCACTCTTTATTTTTAATGTAATGGCCCCCACTTTATTATTAATATAATGACCCCCTCTTTTTTATTAATATAATGGCCCCCTCTTTATTGATAATATAATGGCCCCCTCTTTATTATTAATATAATGGCCCCCTCTTTATTATTAATATAATGGCCCCCTCTTTGTTATTACTGTAACGGCCCCCTCTTTGTTATTACTGTAACGGCCCCCTCTTTATTATTATTATAATGGCCCACTCTTTATTTTTAATGTAATGGCCCCCACTTTATTATTAATATAATGGCCCCCACTTTATTATTAATATAATG
This sequence comes from Bufo gargarizans, assembly GCF_014858855.1. Lineage (NCBI taxonomy): Eukaryota > Metazoa > Chordata > Amphibia > Anura > Bufonidae > Bufo > Bufo gargarizans. The sequence goes on from NC_058080.1 coordinate 514,420,733, forward strand.
GCCCCCTCTTTATTATTAATATAATGGCCCCCACTTTATTATTAATATAATGGCCCCCTCTTTATTATTATTATAATGGCCCACTCTTTATTTTTAATATAATGGCCCCCACTTTATTATTAATATAATGACCACCTCTTTTTTATTAATATAATGGCCCCCTCTTTATTATTAATATAATGGCCCCCACTTTAATAACAAAGAGGGGGCCATTACATTAATAACAAAGAGGGAGCCATTACATTAATAATAAAGAGGGGGCCATTATATTAATAATAAAGAGGGGGCCATTACATTAATAACAAAGAGGGGGCCATTACATTAATAATAAAGAGGGGGCCATTATATTAATAATAAAGAGGGGGCCATTACATAGTGGAGTACCGCTTAAAAAAGCTGCTCTTACTCTGTGGGCAAAATAGATGTGTTTCCCTGTGTGTGGCCACCTTAAATATTGTCATCAACCCCATCCATAACTCTTGTTTGGCTAAAAGAATCTAAACATTGGGTCAGGATGAGGGGAAGGTGGAGTAGGCACCTGCTTAGGAGAAATAATTAATACTTACCTCTCTCTCCTTCACAGCTTGTGGCATCCTGGTACAGGCGGTCACCAATGCCTCGCTCACTGTGCCTTCCCGCGCCGCGTCATCGCGTCATCTCGCGAGATCCGCCGCAGGAGGTCACAGTGAGGTACGTGACTAAGTCCTGCGTCGCACCTCAACTGAAGCCGCTCCCCCGGCCCCTCCTCACTTCGCCTGCCCAGCTGCCCTGCACAGTGCGCGTCACACAGGGCCTCTCCTCTCGGCTTCCGCTCCGCCCCCACCCCTATAGCTACGCCACTGGTGCAGGCGCAGCTGCAGGACCGGGTCGGGATCCCTGCTTCTCACCGGTCCTGCGAACCGCCTGTAATTTTAACAAACGGTTCGGCAGAACCGGAGAGAACCGGCTGGATCCCATGCCTGGCCGTGCGGCTTTCATAATGTCCTCCTTAACTTTGTAAAAGGGTCTGCTGACTTAGGCCCCAAAGCCCTGTGCACCCGGTCTAGCTCGATGGGGGTAGTGTTTGACCCTTTCAACAGAGAGCTAAATAGCGACTGGACAGTGGCTTCCAGGTCAGACGGCATAACGGTTTCCGCCAGCCCTCTTATCCGGAGGTTGTTTCTCCGGTGACGATTGTCGATGTCGTCAAGGTGGGACAATAACTGGGAGATCTGCATAGAGTGTGCAGAGAGCACCTTTTGGTTTTATAAGACTGCTCGAGTCGGGAGACCGAATGTTCTAAGTCCTCCTTTGTAGGCAGAGCACGTAGCTGGGCTTGAAGGTCCCATCCTATATCGGAGGTACACGAGGAGGGACTCCTGGAGTCTGTTTCAGAGGGTGACGAGCGGGAGCCGCGGTCTGGAAGCGGCGTGGAGGTGCCGGCGGACATCTTGGGAGCTCCCTGCTGTCCCGCTGTATTATGTTTTGCAAAGTTGCGGAACGGATGCGGACCCATTTTGCGGACGTGTGAATGGACTTCCTTAGTGGGAACATCGTGTGGGACTTACTGCACCCACTGCTGGATAAGGGTTACCATCTCTATGTGGATTACTTTTATACCAGCATACCCCTATTAATGTCCCTAACTGCCAGAGGTACTGTTACTTGCAGCAGAGTGCTCAAAAATCTGAGAGGCCTTCCTAGATCCCTGGTAGGGCAACCACTGAGAATGGGTGAAAGTAGGGCTATCCTCCATGAGAACATGCTGGTGGTTAAATACAAAGACAAGAGGGACGTCCTTGTACTGACCACCATTCACACTAACACAGGCTCCCCTGCTCCTGTACGAGGTACCACAACCACTACCCCCAAACCAGTTTGTATTGTGGACTACAACAGGCACATGGGAGGGGTTGATCTTTCAGATCAACTTCTGAAGCCCTACAATGCCACACTAAAAATTAAAAAGTGTGGTACAAAAAGCTGGCCGTACACATTGTGGCAATGTACAATGCGTACGTGCTATTTTAATCTGCAGGCCACACAGGAACTTTCCTTCAGTTCCAAGAGGTGGTTATCAAGGCCCTAATTTTTCAAAGTCAGGCCGGAGAGGGTCCCAGTACTTCAGGAAGTCATGGTGTCCGTGTTGTACCAGGCCAACATTTTCCAGGTGAAGTCCCCCAGACAGGAAGGGAAGGACCCAATAAAGATGCAGGGTGTGTTCCAAAAGGGGGATACCATTTACCACTGCCCTGAAATACCTGGCCTTTGCATGCAGGAGTGTTTTAAAATCTACCACTCATAATTTCATCCATGATGTACCGTGTAGTTTTACCACCTTATATCTCTGATTTAGTTCCCATAGCTTACAGATCAACTTTTCGCCAACCACTACATATTCATTTCTGTGAAACACCTGTTTAGTCAAACGTGCCCTTTCCACCCCTTTAAATGTTCGTACAGGGGTGCACTTCTTGGGGTTTTTAATTTCTGGGGACATCAGCAATTTTTTAAATGTGACATGGCACCTAAAATCCAGGTCAGCCAAATCCATATTTTGCTGTTTCGCGCTAGAGCCCTGCTGTGCGCTCATACATCATTTTTTGAGCATATATGGGGTATTGCCGTATTCGGGGGGAAACTGGGAACAAAATGTGGGGTGCATTTTGTCCTGTTACCCTTTGGGAAAGTGAAAAATGTGGGTGTAAAGCAACCTTTTTCTAGAAAAAAAAAATGCAATTTTTCATTTTCACTGGCAAGTGTTTCCTAATTCAAAGTGCTCACTACACACCTTGAAAGATTCCTTGAAGGGTGTAGTTTCCAAAATTGCGTAACTTTTTGGGGGTTTCCACTGTAGGGCCACCTCAAGGTGTCTTCATATGCGACATAGCTCCCAATTACCATTCAAGCTAAATCCGCTCTCCAAAAGCGATATGGTGCTCCTTCCACTCTGAATCCAGCTGTGGGCCATACATCAGTTTTTGAGCACATATGGGGTGTTGCCGTATTCGGGGGGAAATGGGGAACAAAATGTGGGGTGCATTTTGTCCTATTCCCCTTTGAGAAAGTGAAAAATGTAGGTGTAAAGCAAAATTTTTTTTCTAGAAAAAAAATGCAATTTTTCATTTTCACTGCCAAGTGATTCCTAATATGGTGCTCCTTTCACTCTGAAGCCTGCTGTGCGCCCATACACATATGGGGTGTTTCTGTAAACTCCAGAACCGGGGTAATATATTTTGAGTTTTGTTTGTCTGTTAACCCTTGATGTGTTACAAAAAAAAAATATAAAAATTGAAAATCTGCTAAAAAATAAAAAAATGTTATATTTAGAAATTTCATTCTTATTTTCCTTGAATTCTCGTGGGACACCTAAAAGGTTAACAAAGTTTGTAAAATCAGTTTTAAATAGCTTGAGGGGTGTAGTTTGTAAAATGGGGTGATTTATGCGTGGTTTGTAATATGTAAACCCCACAAAGTGACTTCATAACTGAACTGGTCCTTAAAAAATTGGGTTTTGGAAATGTTCTTAAAAATTTTAAGATTTGCTTCTAAGCTTTCTAACGTCCCCAATAAATAAAATGTCATTTTCAAAATATCCAAACATGAAGTAGACATATGGGGAATGTAAAATAGTAATAGCTCCAAAAATAGTTATTATCTATTTTAAAAGTAGAGATATTAAAATTTGAAAATGTTTCCAAATTTTGTATAAATAAAATATCTTGACTCATATTTAAAAGCTTTTTAAAGTTATCACCACATAAAGTGACACATTTCAGATTTGCTAAAAAAAATGGCCTGGTTCTTAAGGTGAAAAATGGCAGGGTCCTGAAGGGGTTAAATTAAAAAATTTCTAATATTCAGTTTTTGCTTTCTTATTATGGGATATTGAGTGAAGAATGATTGAGACAAACGTGATTTGTTTTTAATGTTAGCACAAGGCTGCAACATAACACGATGTAAACAACGTGAAAGGGTCTGAAGACTTTGTGAATGTATTGTATCTCCTTTAATAAAGACCCCGGAACAGTTGTAGAGATACTGACCTCTCCCCCCGTTCCAGCACTTCTCTTCACTCTTATGCACCTGGCAATGTCCTGAAAGCTAGAGGAGCAGTGTAGTGCTGTGGGCAATATTCTGCTGAGTAATCCTGGCATATAAGTTGATGTTACTTTGACAAGTACAGTACTGCCTACATAAACATAGTTCCTAACCAGGTACACTATTTCACGGTAATGATATTCCCTAATGGCAGTGGCCTCTTTCAGTAGGATAATGCTCCCTGTCGTACTGCAAACAGAAATGGTTTGATTAATGTGACAAAGATTTCAAGGTGTTGACTTGATTTCTAAAAAAAATTCTAGATCTCTCTATCCAGACCATCTGTGGAAGCAATGTGTAAAACAAAATATAAAAAAAAAAAAAAAAATTTATAGTGGCTCATCTTACACCATACAGGACTTTAAAGGTCTGCTGCTAATAGTCTTGGTGCCAGTTAAAACAGGACTCCTAGAGAGACCATGTGGTGTCCATACCTTGATAGGTCAGAGCTGTTTTGGTGGTACAAGGCTAGGATTAGAATATTAGGCATTGTTTTTAATGATATAGCAATTTCATTATTATTTTTTTTAGGTAAGATGCATTTTTTAGAATGATTCATCACTCCTAGCACTGCCACACATCTTAAATATTTATCCCCATCTCCTTGGCTACAAGCTGACATACATACTGAAGCACTGCCAAATATGTCAGAGGACTGACTAAGATCTAGAACTTCAATAGCATTTTACACCACTCTCAAGACATTGTCTCCCTGCATTCTGTTAGCAAAAACATAATTTCATTTACATTGCTGAAACATTATGGGGACCTTTATTTTTCTAGGGACCAGTTGTCATTTTTTTGCCACCCTATTGGCAAGATTTTATTAGCAGCTTAATATGGTATGCTACAGCCATTAGTACCAAGGCAGAACCTGCTTTCATCACTTAAAGGGATTCGGTCATGAGAAATTGGTCCTATAAGCTAAACATATGGCGATGTCCCTTGTAAAACACTGAATCCTAAAGTGAGTTTATCAAATGCCCCTGTGGCTCTATATTCATAAAAAAGAGGTTTATATCACCTGTCAATCACTTCGAAATGTGTCCAAGGGGACGTCTCGTGGTGAAAGGTGCCCGGCTGCATCCATCTCGTTTAGGTGCCCAGCGCCGCCTTCCATGCTGAAATCGCCGCCCTTCCTCAGTTCAACGCCGCCTCTCATACGTCAGCTCGATTCAGCCAGATCCCACGCGTGCGCTCTAGGTATAACCTAATGCGCCCGTGCAGACTACTGGCAGCGGCCTCGTTTAGCGAAGTGCGCATGCACCGGCCGGCGCACTTCGCTCGAACCTCCACTAACTGCCCTATTACAGGCAGTAATAAACGGGTCCGCTGCCAGTAGTCCGCACGGGTGCATCAGGTTATACCTAGTGACAAAGGTGGTCTTAGGACATTAACCGGGCGCCACCAGGGAGGAGAGAGAAACCAATAGTGAGTAGGGGGGCAGGTGGGTGGTAGGCTGCCAGGAGTGGCTGTATATAGTATTGATAGAGCAAAAGGAAAACACAAGAAAAGAACCCAGGCACAAAATAGGTGCCAATCACCTGTGTGAAATGAAGTACGATAGGAAGAGGTTAAAATGATCTTGTATTGTCTAGAGTAGATTTTTATGAAGTATATATGGTCCATAAATAGAATGGCCGTGCGTTATTGAAGGAACAGTAGTTAAAAGTGGGTTCAAAAACCTCAGTTCTGGTTGCAATTATAGGTATAGATAACCACAGGTCAATAAATAGAATGAAATAAATATGGATAAGGGAAGGGCTTCTGGAATATTCCTTTTATTGAATCAAGGCTCAACGCGTTTCGGGGGCTGCGTAGATACCCGCTTCTTCAGGAGCGATGTATAAATAAATCCTTTATTTGATTAAGGCCTCATGCACACGACCGTGGTTGTGTTCCGTGTCCGTTGTTCCGTTTTCCATGATTTTCTGCGGACCCATTGACTTTCAATGGGTCCGTAAAAAAACTTGGCTAATGCACCGTTTGTCATCCGCGTCCGTGATCCGTGAAAAAAAATATGACCTGTCCTATTTTTTTCACGGACAACGGTTCGCGGACCCATTCAAGTCAATGGGTCCGTGAAAAAACACGGAGGCACACAAGATTGTCGTCCGCGTCCGTTCTTTTCCTATCATTTGCATGGCAAACTTGACTTAGATTTTTTTTTACTTTCCTTCATGTCTGGTGATCCTCCAAAAATAAAGGAAGACACACGGAAACAAAAACGGATACGGCTCAACGGAACCCCTTTTTGCGGACCGCATGAGACCTAAATAAAAGGAATATTCCAGAAGCCCTTCGTGTGGTGACTGCGGTTTGTTCCTGCGACTCTACAAGCGATTCTGTCCGGGGGAGTTTAGGCTTTGGGTGTTTTATGCTTATCCCTCAGACTATCTCACCCTGTGAAGTGAGTTACTTATATGTATAATTTTATTCATTTTATCCATATTTATTTCATTCTATTTATTGACCTGTGGTTATCTATACCTATAATTGCAATAACGCACGGCCATTCTATTTATGGACCATATATACTTCATAAAAATCTACTCTAGACAATACAAGATCATTTTAACCTCTTCCTATCATACTTCATTTCACACAGGTGATTGGTGCCTATTTTGTGGCTGGGTTCTTTTCATGTGTTTTCCCTTTGCTCTATGCCACAGGAGGACATCCAGCATCTGTATGGCCGTTACCATATCAGAGGGGCAGCCTGTATCACTGCAAGGAGAGATGCCACCTGGTATTATTGTGACCCTGCCTCATATACCCTACTGCAGAACTTAAAATGAAAGGTGCACCACCTAGGTCAGTGATGGCTAACCTTGGCCCTCCAGCTGTGGTAAAACTACAACTCCCAAGATGCCCCCCTTGCTTGGCTGCTCTTATAACTATATAGAAATAAATGGAGCATGCTGGGAGTCGTAGTTTCACCACAGCTGGAGTGCCAAGGTTAGCCATCACTGTCCTAGGTTGTGGGATCACACACAGCAGATTTTGTTGCTGAAATTTCAGCAACTGAAAATCAGTTCCATTTATCTGGAACTAATTTGTGACAAATTTATCAAATGTTGCATGATGTTTAAGAAATATGGGGCATCTTTTACACTTATGTATAGATGTTACTCCACTTTCTACAGCATCCCATTACTGGAATAAGATCGAGACAATTTTTGTGACTTTTTAAAAAGTTGCAGTTGATAAATCTAGCTTAAAGGGGTTGATCGATTTTTGATCTTTTTGACCTATGTTTAGGTCTCCCCAACACCCAGGTCAATCACCTGTTTGAAGAGACCATAGCTCTTCCTATGAGCCCTGCGTTCTCTTCACTATTTACCCCTTTAAATCAGCTCAACAGGCTAGCCATGTCCACTTTACCAGCCATTTTTAAAAACTGGAAGGAGAGGTGTAAAAGGTTTGCACAATTTTTTTTTTTTTAAAGACACAAAGCTCTATTTTGCAACATTTTGAAGGCAGAATGTTGGTGCATTTAGCTTAGTAAATATTCTGATGCCTCATGGTTTTGTTATGGATTCTTCTCTCCAAAGGTTATCTATATACCGTAATTTAGGCATCAATACAGAGAACTGGACATGGATTCTATCCCATTAGATAACTGAGAAGTGGGGGAAGGCTTCTCTAGCTTTATTACAACTAGACAGTATATAAACTCACAGGAAGTGCTATACCAAAGCCAAAGTAGATGATACTGGTATCTCACATAGAATATCAGAACACATTTCCTAGTAAGTTTCGGTTGAGATCCATATCATCTTGTGTGAAGAAAAGAAAAAACGAACACAACAGGGGAAACTGTTTCTGCAGTTTAATTAGTATGTTCTAGGGTGAAGAAAACAATCTGACCATAAGGTAAGGATAGGTCATAAAAGTGTAGCCATATTTTTTACCGGGAAGCTGAGATACAGTGCACTAATTCATATACAGTGGTCTCTCAAGATACTATATTAATTGGTTTCAGGACGACCACTGTATGTTGAAATCATTGTAACTTGAGTATTTGGTTCCAAAGCCCCAAAATGTCATCCAAGATAAGAGAAAATAAAGAATAAAAAAAAAAAAAATAACCAGATAACTAAGATAGCTAAAACAAGTCCTTACATATAATAGTCAGGAATAGCTGCTAACTAGCAACTAATACAGCTAGTTTACCAGAGACGTGGCCTTGATTGGTTGGATCTGAGTCTGAGACATTGTATGTTGAGTCTGGTTTCAACTTACGATGGATCAGAAAAGACCACTGTATGTTCAAAATATTGCATCCTGATGCCATTGAATCTTGAGGGACCATTGTAAAGCAAAGCTTTTGTGTCACCCATTTGCACAGTGTCTTCTAGAACCATGCCCTAACATAGCCCTTTTAAACAAGGCGACAATCAGGCGAACAGACGTTTATCTTGATCATTGGCCCCTATTAAGCTGCCCAGAGATCAGCTGACATACAATCTATTGCTTGCTTTTCCTTGACCACAAATTTTATGTGGGCATCAAAAATACTTTTTGGATTTTTTCTTCAAGCCACCCCTCCCTTGGTGCAGGCAGTTCATCTGCTGGTGGAAAAGGGGGAGTTAAAGACGGCCATATTAACTTATTTTAAGAATAGAAGCTAAAAGAGCATATTTGTCTCCTCTTCTTTAGTCTAGGTCTGCATAAAGCAGTGCTCCAGACAAAAAAAAATGACCAGGAGCCATTGGCTCCTAAACGAAAAAATTTAGGAGCCAAATTACATTTTCTAGTCGCCAAATTTAAAATGCATATAATAAAAAAAAAGGACTTTGAGAAGATGAGACGCAGGTCACAGTAGTGAGCCAGCACTACATATAGGAGAAAACCACATAGCTCTCACATCCAGGGACATCTTCTGGGGGACAAGGTGACTAAAAATGTCGAATTGCGTGGTTTAGAGTTTTTTTTTTTTCTGTTACGGCCTTCACCGAGCGGAAATATTTTTTTATATTTTAATAGCTCACACTTTTTGGGACGTGGCGATATGTAATATGTTAATTCTTTATTGTTTGTAAATTTTATATGTAAAACTGGGAAGGGGGCCATTTAAACTTTTAGTATTTTGGTGTTTTTTTTGTTTAACTTTTTATTTAATAACCATTTCTTCCCTTAGGACTAGAACCTGGATCTTTTCATCCCTTGTGCTATTCACCCTGATAGAGATCTATCAGGGTGAATAGGATCTCACACATCTCCCTGCTGCCCTGTGCTCTGTGCACACAGCAGCAGGGAGCTGAACATGGCAGCCAGGGCTCCAGTAGCGTCCTGGCTGCCATGGTAACGATCTGAGCCCCAGCAGTGTAATCTGCCACTGCCACCAATGGAGGGGATGGGACCCTGTGGCCACCATATAACAATGGGAGGGGGCCAGTGATAATGGGGGAGGGGGCCAGTGATAATGGGGGGGGGGGGAAACTTGTGGCCAGTGATAATGGGGGGGGGGGGGGTGAGGCTTTGGGAGGGCACACTGCATCAGCAGTGAATGTAATTAAAGAGGACCTTTCGTGGGTCCAAAAAAATATTAACTTATTAGTAGTAGGCTGCATAGAGCGGCGCCCAGGTATCTAAGTGCACTTACTATTAGTCCTGCGCCGCTCCGTTCGCCCGCTGTGGCCCCCGGTAATTTCAACAATCAGAGCAAGGAGGAGGCGACTCCAGTGTCCGTCCTTCCCCCTGACAGCAGCGCTGACCAATCACAGCGCAGAGAGAGGGAGAAAAAAAACAACTCCCTCTCTCTCCGCTGTGATTGGTCAGCGCTGCTGTCAGGGGGAAGGACAGACACTGGCGTCTCCTCCTCCTTGCTCTGAATGTTGAAATTACCGGGGGCCACAGCGGGCGAACGGAGCGGCACCCAGGACTAATAGTAAGTGCACTTAGATCCCTGGGCGCCGCTCTATGTAGCCTGCTACTAATAAGTTAATATTTGTACCCATGAAAGGTCCTCTTTAACTCCTGTCGGCAGCGGTATAACAGACCCGGCACCCGGACTCAATAACAGGGCATGCGATCTGTGGCACCTGAGGGGTTAATTACCGCAGATCGCATGCCCTGTTATTGAGGCCGGGTGCCAGGTCTGTGATACCTCTGCCTATACTTATGTTTTACATTCATTGGTGGCGCAGTGGCGACAGCTCCTCCCCTCCTCCTCCCTGCAATCTCCCCATTGGTGGTAGAGGCGGCCGCGTCACAGTGGAGAGGGAGGGACTCCTTCCTTCTCCACTGACTGTGCTGTGCTATTGAAGAGAACATAGGCTGCGCAGGATCGCGGCAGTACAGTCGCAAATGGCGACAAGACTAAAAAAGTCTTGTCGCCATCTGCAAATTTTAAGGCGCATTGGCGACCGTTTTGGTCGCCATCTGGAGCCCTGTAAAGGGTGCAGAGGTAGCAGTAACACCAGAACCCCGGTCAGTTAAGGGTATCAAAGGCCCCTCTACCAAAGATGCTAATATTTTATGTAGCGCATGGTATGTTGGGGGTCCAAGAGCTTGTAGTTATTGTTCTCAGATCCAGAACAGCATTCCATCATGGTCCTTATCTAAAGCATGGTGTTGCATCCTTTCTAATACCATGGTTTATGGGGATACTGTAACAGTAATACCAGTCTAATCCTATGATCCGTGACAAAATCTCTTAAAATCCTCATAACTCATATCCAAGTGCTCTTTTTGCAAGGCAGTGCTGAAATAAGATGCAGAATGAAAAGGACCATGACAAAACTGGTGCTCCTGTGCCCTTTGGTAACCAGTGTATATATAGAAGAGATGCAACTACCGTGTATTTTTGTTCACATAATTTCATCCTGTTAAAATGTTATGTTTTGTTCACATAATCACCGGTGTAAAGATATCTATTAAATTGAATGGTCCGTGTTCAGTCCTTGTGCTGAAATCCTTCTAAACTCAGAAAGCACCCATTGCGAAACATCACCTGGGTGAAATTAGCCCAAGATCACTGCTAAAAATCTACCATGCAAAAACAGTGGCAGATCTGGGAGCTGACCTGCCTTTGTGAACAGCACATTTTTGGCGGTCAATGGGGAAAGCAGCTAAAAGCCATTTGAAAGAAGTAACATACCACTTCTGAAGCAGGTCTCAAATCAGCATGGATATGGTGGCAGTTTTCACAGACAGGTCAGTGTAAAGCGGTTAGTGTCATCTTGATAGATTACACCTCAGACTATGGCCGTTTTAAGCAACTGTATCCACATCAGAGTTTGTAAGCCAAAACCAGGAATGGAACCCTACAGAGTACAAAATATCATGGAACAATTTGTGTCTCTTCTGTGCTTTGGACCAGATACTGGTTTAGGCTTACAAATACTGATTAATAATACTGATCAAATACTAACTCTGTGAAAGTGACCTGAAGTAGATCAACACTGACTAAATGTGTATGGTTGTGTCTATGGGACAATCATTCATCAGATGATCATCTGTTCAGCCTACTTCTATGTAAGGCCAGGTTCCCATCACACTTCTCTTCATGCACTTAGCAGATCGGTTCAACAGACAGCCCAAAAAAATGGATGAAAATAGATGTCAACAGAAAGGCATCAATACGAGATAGTGGGGGGTCCTGCTTCCAGAACCCTCAACGATTAGCTGTTTGAGGTCAAAGCACTCCCATGGCCTCCCCACAGTGCTGTAGTGTATAGCAGCTCAGCCCTATTGACCAGAAGAGCTGCACCTAGGCCATATGACTGATGAACGTGACATCAAATGGCATTAAAAAAAAAAAAAAGGCCTAAGCTGTCACAGAACACCATGCACTCTGTGTTAAGAAGGGGTCCCAGTCAACCCCCCCCCCCCCCATCTCATATTGATGACCTATCCTTAGAATAAGTTATTTACATATAAATCCCAAAGAACCCCCTTTAAGTCTGGTTTAGACAACGGTAAGAGTGCTGCCACATGTTCAAGGTTTTTATGCCATTTTTGAAGCCAAATACTTTCTTACTTTTATGGTCTAGTCTTGATTTTGGCTTCAAATCCTGAATATATGGCAACACCCTAAGGCAGGCATGGCCAACCTGCGGCTCTCCAGCTGTTGTAAAACTACAACTCCCACCATGCCCTGCTGCAGGCTAAGCTTTAGGCAGTCTAAGCATGGTGGGAGTTGTAGTTTTGCAACAGCTGGAGAGCCTCAGGTTGGCCATGCCTGCCCTAAGGCCTCTTAAACACCAACGTATTTTATTTCCGTCTCGTTTTTGCGGTTTCCGTTTGTAGTCCGTATGCGGAACCATTTAGTTCAATGGTTCTGCAAAAAAAAAAAAAATGGGTGTGCATTCCGTTTACATTAAAAGATAGAACATGTCCTATTGTCCACATTACTGGCAAGGATAGTACTATTTTATTAGGGGCCAGCTGTTCTGTTCTGCAAAATACAGGATACACAAGGATGTAATCTGTATTTTTTTGCAGACCGCAAAATACATACGGTCGTGTGCAAGAGCTGAACACAGAGCACATATAAACTCACAATAATTTAGTGCAAGTTCACACTAGTGGCACTTACATATCTTATTGATGGAATTTCAGCAAAAATACAGACATGCTTAAGAACACTAATGGTGTTGTCCCCTTGTATAAAATATGGCAATGTATTTCTTAACTCCCGGTATGCAGGAGCAGTTGAGTAAAAACCTAGTAGTCATATTTTGAAATCTTAAATGTGTTTCACCACTCATCCAAGTCTTTTCCTTATTTTAAAATGCATTTCCCAAGCAGCTGATCACCTTAAGAATGTTGCCCTATCTGCATACCCAAAGGTGTCATATGGATGGTAGAGATTTCAGCTCTGAAGCATTGGCATAAATCAACTGCTATTGGAAATGTTTGTGTATAATCACATGCTGTAGAAATTTCTGTGACAGACCTTATGGTCCGATACCTCCTCTCATTCCAAATTAAAATTAGTTGAGACAGACACCACTGTGAGCACGGCTCCATTCAAAAGAGGACCACTAGTCACATGACTGGTAGGTAAGCCAGTGGTTGGATCCTCAGTGATTTTACATTCATCACCTATCCTGTGGATAGGTGAAAAACATTTATTGTGGACCATCTCCATTAAGAAATTATTCACCTAGAGCAGTGATGGCTAACCTCCAGCTGTGGTGAAACCGACTCCCAGCACCCAGCATGCTTGATTCATCTAGAGTTCTGAGAACAGCCAAGCAAGTGTGCATCTTAGGAGTTGTAGTTTTACCACAGCTGGAGTTTAGCCATCACAAACCTATAGAGACCATCTCTTGTACCAGGCATAGCTCAAGTCACTGAGTGCTCGCTTGGAGCCTGCTCTGTCAGAAAAACTCGTCAGATTCCCTTATCCCACGTGACTTCCGGGGGTGTGCGCCTCCGCGCAAGTACAGTACCTGGGCATGTGTAAGGTAAAATTACAGTGAGTGTTGACTCCTGGACGCACACACGGACACCACACGTGTGCGCTCTCAGGGGTAAGGAGATGTGACAGTCTTTTGTCTTGTTAAATCTCCTTACCCTCACACTGCGCACGCGGAGATTGTAAAATCTCCTTACCCTCAAGCGTGCTGTGTAGTGAGGGTAAGGAGACTTTACAATCCGCACGTGCGCAGTGTGAGGGTAAGGAGATTTAACAAGACAAAAGACTGTCAGATCTCCTTACCCCTGAGAGCGCACACGCTCACTGTAATTTTACCTTAACCATGCCCTGGTACTGCACGTGCGAAGAGGCGCACACCCCCAGACATCACGTGAGGTAAGGCAATCTGACAAGTTAAGGTTTTCTGACAGAACAGAGCTAACTGTGCAGATTAGCAGGGGTCCTGGAGGTCCTCATCCTTTCCACCACCATCAAGCATTAATAGCCTAACCTACGGTGAACATAAGAACGTTTATAGTCCTGGAGCAACCTTTTCTTTCAAGGCTGCATCAACACAGAGCTTTCCCAGTGCTTAAGGCTACTATATCCATACCTCTAGTATATCAATATCCAGGTCTTCATTTACCCGACAAAGAGGATCAGTATACTGTTTTTTTTCTTCTGCTATGCAGAATAGTGCAGTGTGGTTTGCTAGTCCGTGCACATTAATCCACCCAAAAAAGTTGTGAACTTTTTTTGTTAACATGAACGCCTATGTGTATTGTATGGCGCTGTATAACTACAGAGTGACATACATCATAGGCATATGTGAGGAAATCCTGCTGATGTATACTGTAAGCTAAGTGTGAACTAAGATAGCCGTCAGCATGCAGAGCTGTCCCCAGCTTTTCTGCAGTCATCGAATGAAAAGCCTAGGAGGAGACCCATAAATGTGTCCAATTTCTTTGATTTCAGGAGCCTGCAGAAAGTTCTGACAACTGAGAAATGTCTGCATCTCCTTACGTTTAGCTGTGCACCAGAACAGAAGTGAATATGTAAATCCAGTCTGTGGTTTTGCAGAAATGGGCACGGAGAGTGGTATGTGCGGGCAGAAAATGTACCAAAGGAAAGAACGCTCTGTCCATTCTCAGAACAGTGTGGAAATGTGCAACTCGCTAAACGTTTAAATAGTGAGAAATTGGCCTATGCTTCCCCCCAGTGCCAATCTATCATGAAGACATCAACTGTGGCAGTCTTCACAAAACTTACCCAATACCTTGCCCAGTATGGCGTCTGTGATATTTAGTAGTCCAGGCATTAAAAAAAAAAAAAACACTTTATTCATACATTTTTTTTCACAAGCAAATAGACCAAACTCTATCACCCACAGAAAGTCATATTGGGAAAACCTGCATCCTTAAATATCCAGGCCTCAGTTAAGATCCCTTGAAAATAGTGTATATATCACCCAGTTTTGATTTCTATAGAACCTTTTCTCTGAGTAATAACTTAGCAACTCTCCACTTCAGTGTTGTATATGGTAAACCCCCTTTTATCACTTAGCCACAAGCATAGGTGATAAATGTATGACCACTGATGGTCAGACCACTAGGACCGCCACTGATCACAAGAATGGGGGTAACTGAGTGGCATGTGTGAACGGAGTGGTAGTGCTCCATTTACTTCTACAGGACTGTGCTCAGCTGTCCACACCCTAGAAGTGAATGGAGAGGTGGTCACATATGCGCACCACCACTAGTCACCCTCTGGGCTGCCCGTTCTCTCGATCACAGTCATACATTCATCACCAATGCTGTGTTATGAGGGATAAAAGTGGTTAATGGGCAAAACCCATTTAAGCCTGGGAGTTACAGACCCAGACGTGTGTGACTGATGTCATGGCTCTGGATAAGCCCCTGATGTGTACAGCAAGGAGCAAAATGGAAATTGATCTATGGCACATTACACTGCAGAGTAGTTTACAAACACAAAATTCGTTGTTTTTTTTTTTTTTTTTTTTAGATGTATATTAAAAAAAAAAAAAAAATTAAGCCCACAGTTACCAAGCTATAGTTACTTTGAACCGCCATACCCTGTATGTCTTACAAAGTCATTGTATTCAGCTCCATGCAATAACTTTTATACTGCAAAAAAAGCCTGTTGGTAACAGAACAGTAACACCGCTCTTCAGTTTTGGTTGCTGAGCTTCCCAGAGTGCTGCTAGTTAAAAACATGGAAGATCTTTGCTAACCCTTTAAGATAATTACAATTCCCTTCTACCTTCAGCAGAAAAAAAAAGGAACAAAAACCTGGAACAAACATTAAAACTACCCATAACGCTAAGGCTTATGGAGCGGTATGGCATATAGTGATGAAGATCGACTAGGTGTCATTCAGACAACTAATAGGCATGGTGTCAAGAACACGTTTTAATCAACTGGACACCTCTGGAGAAGAAAAGTGTGTGGAATAATGTGCCACTTCTTTCCCTTTTAAAGCAGAATTATATTTACGCAGAAGCGGCACAGCAGCTTCTTAACAAACACTGACAGCAACGCAAAGGCTGCTGCTGCAGGGTGCACAAAGCACAGTCACGTGGAGATACCTAGCAGCTTAGAAATTCTTATATTAATGATCAGTATAACAGCCACGACCGCTGAGATGTTCACCAAATCCTTACGAGTGTCTCTTTTCCTGGAATACTATATGTTACCTTCCGCGATAAAATACTGACCAGCTCTAAACAATACATAAAAACGTTCCTCAACATCGCTGAACTAAGACGAAAAGGCTGCAAACCTTCCCAAATTTTATCAACCCTTTCAACGCTTCTGATGCACACGCAAAATAAATTTTACTGCACACAATAGCAAAAAAGATTTATATAAAACTCATGAAGCTTTTATGGGTAATTATTTTCTTGCGATTCCAGACAGTAACACAGTGCTTCCTCCTTTACATTAAAAATAAAAATACTATATGATGCATGGTCCCAAAATATTTAACAAGGTCTTTTTGGCAAGAAAAAAAAAAATAATTGAAATTGAAAAAACAAAAAAAAAAAAAAAAAATGTGGCATAGGTCCATCTATTTCATACACCCTTACCTACCCAGAAAATTCTGATCAGAACCAGAATTAAAAAAAAAAAAAAAAAAAAAATCTATATACTGATCTTGGAAACAGGAAGTATTGTCATGTAACACTTGAACGATGAGGGTAAAAATCTTGGCTTTTAATTAACAAAATGTTTGTTGGTTTTAAGCAGAGGCTTCTCTTAAATCCTTTCCACTTTTGACTGAGGCCCACATAATGGTTAGGGTATCAACAGATTGTGTCACTTCAGGAGTTCATTAACAGGCAGCCAACTAAACTTCTGAAATGGCACAAGTGTGGAGGCACCTGGTGGAATGGGGGCAGGTGGAATGTCTGTGTTTGAATGGGAAAGGTGGATACAGTCTGTGCTGGAATGCTGATCATTGCTAGGACCTGGAGGAAAGTGATGGGGGTGGAATGTGATCTGGCAGTGGGCACCTCCAGCTCAGTTAAGACTTTGCTTGTTTCATTCCTCAGACGCATCATTGTTGGTGAGACTGGCGATTAGGTCTTCTAATTTGGAGATGCGTTCATCCTGGGCGTTGATGAGGTCTTTCATCGAACGCACTTCCTTCATTACCTCATCCAACTTTCCATCGTTAGCCTGAAATTAATCAGTAAAGAGGTCACAATGGGAACAGGGGCACAAACCAGTATAAAAAAATAATAATAATAATATATATATATATATATATATATATATATATATATATATATATATATATATATATATATATATATATATATATATATATATATATACACACACACACACATATATACACACACATACACTGGCAATGCCAGGTATGGATGTTCACTTGTCAATTTGACATTTATAGTACAAAATTCTGATTAGAATGTCATGTCTGCTGTGGTACCAGGAAGAACTGCAGATTTCTTAACCTCCTATCTATGGTCATCATTATGGATTATTCCCATCATAGACACTTCTAACATATCCTATGTCTTTATAGATTATGGGTCCCACTTCTGTGGTTTTATCTAGAAAATGCGCCCATCCTCCACAAACACCCTGGATGTGACTACAGACACAGCCAAGCAGGCAGTGCCGTTTCTCCCATACACGTGAAAAGGAGTTATGGAAACAGCATAGCATGGCCCACTTAGCCATTTCTGTAGTCTCGACCACCTTGGGCATCTTCATACAGGTAAGGCAGGAGCCCCGACCTATAGGTATCTATTAGATATTTATGAACTAACCCGTGGAAAGGTAATGGGAATACCTTTTTAACCAAACCAACCATAAGCTTTTACAATGCAATTATGTAAATGAAGTCAAACCTTTTTGCAAGACCTTGTGGCAGAGAAGAGAACGTATCAAAACTAGTGCAAAGAAAAAGTTGTTGTCAATGGTAACCAATCAGAGTCTACCTTTCATTTTTAAGAAGCACTTTGGAAAATGAATGTAGCAAGCTAGATGGTGTCCATGGACAACTGTTCAAATCCCGATTGCATCAAATTTGATACATCTTCCCCATTGAGTGTCCAGGAGTAGAATATTGATGGCCTAGCCTCATGATAGGTCCTCAATATCTGATCGGCTGGGGGTTCGTCTCCTAGCACTGCTCAGCTGTTTGAAGAAGCCACGGCACTCTGTTGAGTGCTGCAGCCAACTTGCAGCACACCAAGCCCAGCGCCGTCAATTGTATAGAGACCGTATTAGGTATTGCAGTCCAGGACCATTCACCTGAAAGTGACTGAGCTGCACATAGACAATGTGACCAATGAACGTGATGTCATTGGCCCAGGAAGTGGTTGCAGTGCTCACCTGCAGCCTCCTCAAACGGCTGAATAGCAATGTAACTGGATCACCGCCAATCAGATATTGATGACCTATGCTGAGGATAGATCATCAATATTCTACTTCCAGTAAACCTCTAAGATCTAGGAAATAACCCTCAACCTGCTATGCATAGTGCCCCAAATCACAGCATCCATTTGAGTTTTTACTTACAGGACTAGAAGTTTGTGGTGCTGCTTTGTGGGCGCTGGATGGGTCATACTTCTTCTGCGCAGATGGCTTGCTTCCCAAAATATTCTTCTTCACCACATTCAGGTCCCGGTTTTTGCTTGGCGTGTACCCATCTTTTAGGGAAATCAAAATTGGATCAGCATTTTTTCCATCAAACCACTCTTCGGCTTCCATGGGAGCCTCCGGGCCGGAAGTATCTGGGTATAAGTCATCTTGGAAAAGATCAGACTAAACAAAAAAAAGGATAGAAATGAAAAAGAATCCCTAAACTTTATCAGTACAAATACTTATACAAAGCCAGAACCATTTACATAGACATCCAAGCAACAATTATCTATTTGGGTATTATTAATGCATATATACGGTAGATGGGTTACAAATACCAAGTTTAACAAAAGATACATGGTAACCTAATTTCCTGTCAACCATTCTATATGGCTGTAAAAAGCACTTTTTTTTATGCATTTCTCCAGATGGGTGTTACCAGTTGGGTCTGACTGTGCAGGAACACCCCTGTCTACATATTAACACCCAGCTGGACCTTCTTACCAACTGCTAGAAGGAATAATAGAGGAATGGTACAATAGAATTGTTACTACACGGGGAATGGAAATAATTACTAAAACAGATATGGAAAGGCTCCTCTTTAACACCTCATCCAGAAGGTCAAGACACTAAGACTAAAGGTGTATTCACACTTAAAGAAGTTGGCCCATCTCATACATTGGGGGCATATTGCTAGGATATGCCACCAATGTTTGATAGCTGTGGGTCTCACCTTCCTTTGATAGGTGCGGGTCCCATGCAGACATTTTTTTTATTTTTATAGAATGGCAAAGCCAACAATACTTTTTTTGATGTGGGGGCCTATCAGCAACATATTGATACATTGCGAAGCATATGATATATTACCTGTAAAAAATTTAGAAAAGTGCTGATATCAATGTAAAATTAAATAAGTGATTCTTGCTGAATTTACAGTGCAGAGAAAATATCACTGCTGTGGCATTATTTCTAATTTCTGCTTGTAGCATATTCTACAAATGACAGATACCTAAAATGGAGCAGGTTGTCCCCAGGAGTATATAATGACCCCAACCCCCAATATAAAGATGCTTCCAGTTAAATATATGATGACTTTACTAAACTCACCTTCCTGGGCACAGTCATGATAATTGGCTCACACTTCCTCTCATGAAGTTTGTAGAACCTCAATGGAAAAAAATAAAAATATTACAATTATTTGTTCATACATAGGAAAAATACACTTTACTGTAGGATTTCAAGTTGTTAAAACGTCAATTAGATTTTCTGTACAGCAATTTGGCAAAGTCAGTTCTAGAGCAGCAGATTATGGTTTGATCATCATGTGTATCCAGGTCAATAAAGGGGTTATCCTACAAAAAGTACTCATCACCTATCCACACAACAGGTGATTAATATTGGATGGCAGGGGTCTTACCACTGGGACCCCCAATGATTCCAAGAAGGGAGGGTCCCAGACTATGCCTGAGTGGAGTGGTAGTGTGCTTGTCCAATGCAGTAGACGGAGCAGTGGCCAAACAGACACCCTACCACTCCATTCAGAGGGGAGAGTCGAGAATCCTCCTTCTCAAAATACTGTACATCCCAGTGGTCAGACCCCCCCATTCCCACAATTCATCCCTGGGAATTGTCACAATTAGGGATCGGCAAATGTCATATATTGAAGTTCGTGTGCGGGTTCGTGTTGTGGTATTTACTGAATTGCGTTATGGATTCCGTTACCACGGACCATAACACAATTCCATGGTGGAATACATAATGTAATGCCTTTAGAGGCATTCTGTTATTTGATACGTCATAATAGAAGTCTATGGCCTGCATAACGGATCCGTCCGGTTTACGTTATGCAGGAGAGGACACAGAGGAAATTGAGGACTCCAGCCTCTACACATCAATAGGATGCAGTGGTTCACAGCATTAGCTGGCTATGCCGGATACGGTGAACTCTGGCAGACTGTCTATCGGATTTCTCAACGCACGCATGAACCTCGGCCAATATAACCATTTTGTCCATAGCTCAGTACCTGGCAATCTCACACTTGTTAACGTCCAGACCCCGCTTTGGCATGTAACCCATTCCTCGCTGCGGTTCCTTGCTGCTGAAAGTGTTGAGGTAGTGAACGTAAGGCGATTCATCTGTGATCTCAAAATACCGAATACTACTGTCGCCCTGTTACGGAAAAAAAGTGAAAGTCAGAACATGCCGGTAATCTCTTTCATATTCAAAAAACTGCAGTTAAGAAAATTACAATCCCACAGCTATGACGGCTTTACAATGCTAAAGTAAAAACCACACATGCAGACAAATATTGCGGGATTTTGATGGAGCAACATTTTCCTATGAAAGTAGCATGAAGAATAAAGGTTTCAAATCTAATCACTCCTGCACCTAAACATTACAATCGTACCAGCATCAGGACTATGGACAGCTTTGGTCTACTCCGTTTTGATGGTATGTGTGAACTCCCATCTTAAAGGGATTCTGTCACCAGTTTTTGACCCCCACATTCAAAAATATGGTTATGTGCATGGAGCCCTTGTGATTCCTAATGTGGTCTTATAAGCTAAGGCCTCTTTCACACTTGCGTTGTCCGGATCCGGCGTGTAGTCCACTTGCCGGATTTACACGCCGGATCCGGAATAACGCAAGGGTACTGAAAGCATTTGAAGACGGATCCGTCTTCAAAATGCTTTCAGTGTTACTATGGCACCCAGGACGCTATTAAAGTCCTGGTTGCCATAGTAGGAGCGGGGAGCAGGGGAGCGGTATACTTACAGTCCGTGCGGCTCCCGGGGCGCTCCTGAATGACGTCAGAGCGCCGCATGCGCATGGATCATGTGATCCATGCGCCTGGGGCGCCCTGACGTCACTCTGGAGCGCCCCGGGAGCCGCACGGATGGTAAGTATGCTGCTCCCCGCTCCCCACTACACTTTACCATGGCTGCCAGGACTTTAGCGTCCTGGCAGTCATGGTAACCATTGAGAAAAAGCTAAACGTTGCATCCGGCAATGCGCCGAAACGACGTTTAGCTTAAGGCCGGATCCGGATGAATGCCTTTCAATGGGCATTCATTCCGGATCCGGCCTTGCGGCAAGTGTTCCGGATTTTTGGCCGGAGCAAAAAGCGCAGCATGCTGCGCTATTTGCTGCGGCCAAAAAACGTTGCGTACCGGAACGGAAGACATCCTGATGCATCCTGAAGGACGGACTGTCCATTCAGAATGCATTAGGATAATCCTGATCAGTATTCTTCCGGCATAGAGCCCCGACGACGGAACTCTATGCCGGAAGAAAAGAACGCAGATGTGAAAGAGCCCTAAATCTGTAGGCTCATTTAGTGTAAAAAACGTTTTATCTAACCTGTCATTCATCAGATTAAGGTGCCCAGGAGGACGCTCATGTCTCCAAGATGCCGCCCGCCACCGCTCGTGCCCAGCTCCTCCTTTGCTTTCATCAGCGATGTGCCCAGCTCCTCCTTTGCTTTCATCAGCGATGTGCCCAGCTCCTCCTTTGCCGTCATCAGCGCCGCCTGAGAATACTTTGCAACGATGAGTTGCAGGCGGCGCTGATGACAGCAAAGGAGGAGCTGGGCACATCGCTTATGAAAGCAAAGGAGGAGCTGGGCACATCGCTGATGAAAGCAAAGGAGGAGCTGGGCACGAACAGCGGCGGGCGGCATCTTGGAGACATGAGCATCCTCCTGGGCACCTTAATCTGATAAATGACAGGTTAGATAAAACGTTTTTTACACTAAATGAGTCTACAGATTTAGCTTATAAGACCACATTAGGAATCACAAGGGCTCCATGCACATAACCATATTTGTGGGGATCAAAAACTGGTGACAGAATCCCTTTAAGTTAGTTTTAGACAGTGCTGAGCATCTCAGTTTCTGCTTGGGTCAGACTTGTACAAACACATTTTTATACTAAATGTTAAACTTCAATTCAAAAGTTGTATAAATGTGCCCATTATTTTAATGTTCTGGGAGGCATCTGCACGGTGTGAAAGGTCATCTACTTTCAGAAAATATGTAGGTATGGGCTATATTAATATTTTTTTTAATTTTTAATTTGGGTTTTCTATGTGTCTAAAGTGTGAAAAATATGCTGAATCCCCTGGTAGTGAATAAGATGCGCCCTGCACATGCACTGCCAGCGGAATGCTTGTGGACTCAGGATGGTATCTAAATTTAGATTGAATTCAGATTGTGTGAACACTACCTTAGGTCTGAAACCTCCAGCATACCAGAAAGCAATACTGGCTTGTGCTACAAATTAACTGTCTTAGCATAAGCTTTTCAGCCAAGAGATCTGACATAACGGGTCACTGAATACAAAAGACGAACATGACATATTAGTGACATTGCTTATTTACCCATATGGTGTATTAAGAATATAAATGTCTTGTTAGATCCTGTGGTGAGGAGCAGGCAAGACATAACCCAACACCCTTGTTTAGTGGGCTTATCTGTAATCACTAGGCTCACACCCCTCATGTTGGCTCACGTGATAAATTGCATTTGATGTCTAAGTCTACTTTGACACTCGCGTTTTGGTTTCCATTTGTGAGATCCGTTCAGGGCTCTCACAAGCGGTCCAAAACAGATCAGTTTTGCCCTAATGCATTCTGAATGGATACGGAACCGCTCAGAATGCATCAGTTTGGCTCAGTTAAGTTTCTGCTTTGGGGGCGGACACCAAAACACTGCCTGCAGCGTTTTGGTGTCAGTCTGACGAAACTGAGCCAAACGTATGTAAGTACACAATGTAAATCAATAGGGACGGATCAGTTTTCACCGACACAATATGGCACAATAGAAAACGGATCCGTCCCCCATTGACTTTCTACGGTGTTCAAGACGGATACGTTTGGGCCATGTTAAAGATAATACAAACTGATGTGTGCGGTTGTATTATCTGAACGGATGCGTTTGTGCAGATCCATACCAAACGCAAGTGTGAAAGAAGCCTTAGGATAAGCGTCTCAATTTTACACAGTAAAAGCCTGAGCCATGTAATTACAGAAAGGCAATGAAGCCTTTGACATGTTGTATGAATGTCAGTGGTAGACCATATAATTGGCAAAAATATCAGCCCTTCACTTTAAAGCGGGTCAGTTTAAAATACTGCTGTAGTTCCAGTAGTCACAATGGCACATCAAACATGCAAATTAAGCTACATGCACACGACCGTTTGTATTTTGCAGTCTGCAAATCACGGATATGCAAAATACATAGGGCCGTGTGCACTTAGCCTTAAAGCTGTTTTTGCACCGCATCACGGATGCAGACCCATTCGCTTGCATGGTTCCGCAATCTGTAAGGTGCAGTGCAGAATGGAGGAACGGAGTTTAACAGAAGCACTAGAGTGCTTCCATGGGTTTTCTGTCCGTGCCTCCGCACCACAAAAAAATAGTCCATGCACTACTTTTTTGCGGTGTGGACCGTCAGATGTGGATGGCAGGCCCCAATCAAGTAAATAGGTTATCGTCCACAGACGGCGGCCACGCGGTTGGCGCCCGTGCATTGCGGACCGCAGCACAGGCAAGGCTGGCACACTGTCATGTGCATGAGACCTTAGCCTGCATCACGCTGGCAGATTTTCGCTTGTTAGCGATCTGGCAGTCTAATACTGCCACCGATTACCTGATGAATGAGCAAACACTCGTTTATCGGGCTATAGTTATCTTTCAGCATGCTGGAAGATCATGATTTGCCTGCGGCAATCACGATCTGCTGCCAGCAAATAACGAGCATGGGGACGAGCAATGGCATAATGATCTCTCCTTCCCATCCTGTGGAGGAGATCGCAGCATGCAATAGCACTGGTCTCCTTAGCTAGCGAGCAGGCAATTGCCGGGAAGGAAAGTTTCCCTCCCGACAAATCGCCTGGTGTAATACAGCCCTTAGTTGCAAGCACCACTGATAAGGCTACTTTCACACTTGCGTTCGTGGTTCCGCTTGCGAGTTCCGTTTGAGGCTCTCACAAGCGGCCCCGAACGGATCCGTACAGCCCCAATGCATTCTGAGTGGATCCGCTCAGAATGCATCAGTATGGCTCCGTTTGGCCTCCGTTCCACTCAGCAGGTGGACACCCGAACGCTGCCATCGTTTGCATTATAGGAGCGGATCCGTCTGTGCAGATACCAGACGGATCCGCTAGCCTTAGACTTGGGACGGGGACTGATGGACTGCTGTGTACATGTGCATACAAAGCCACCAGACAATCACACCCCACGGGGCAGCACTTTGATCATGAATACAATAAGACTTAGGGCTGTTTCACACGAGCGGATGCCGTGCGTGGCATCCGCTCCGTGAAAGAGTGCCAAGACCTGATGCAGACTGCAGAGGCACGGAGCATTAACATGACTGATAATGCTCCGTGCCTCTCTGATCTCTCTACTACGAAATCACGGTGACAACTTTATCTCACTGTGATTTCCTAGTAAAGAGATCACAGAGCGGCACGGAGCATTATCAGTCATGTTAATGCTCCGTGCCTCTGCAGTCTGCATCGGGTCTTGGCACTCTTTCACGGAGCGGATGCTACGCACGGCATCCGCTCGTGTGAAACAGCCCTTAGGGTACTTTCACCCTTGCGTCAAAGTTTTCCGGTATTGAGTCCTGTCCTAGGGGCTCAATACCGGAAAAAAACTGTTCAGTTTGATCCTAATGCACTGTGAATGGAAAGCAATCCGATCAGGATGCATCAGTTCAGTCCTTTTATGGTACTTGGACTGAGAAAAAAATAAAAATAAAAAAACAGCAGCATGCTGCATTTTTCTCTCCAGCCAAAAATCCTGAACACTTGTCGGAATGCGAGATCCAGCATTTTTTTTAAATGTATTTGTGCCGGATTAAAATTGACAGGTCCGGTCCGGAGAGACTGATCCGGTATTGCAATGCATTGGTGAGACAGATCCAGATCAGTCTACAAGTGGTTCCCATTTGCATACAGAATGCCAGATCCGGCAGGCAGTTCCGGCGACGGAACTGCCTGCCGGAAACCAGCAACGCAAGTGTGAAAGTACCCTAAGGCTGAGTTCACACACCAGTTTTTTCAATCAGTTATTGTGAGACAAAACCAGTAGTGAAGAGATCAGGTGTAATGATTTGATTTTCACCTATTCTGCGTTTTTGACCCGTACCTGGTTTTGGCTCACAATAACTGATCAAATCAACTGACGTGTGAACTCCAGTGTACCCTTTCAGTGCTGCACATTTTTGGCTGCTAGTAGTACAAACCTGTAGCTGTAATATACTGCCCTTACACAGAGCAGCATATTAAGCTGATAGATCCACTTTATACCTTCCACAATGAGAACATTACAAAGCCCACCATTACACACACACAAAAAAAAAATTATAATAATAATCACGCTAGGCATACAATTTTGGTAAGACTGACCAACTATGTAATGTTTAGTTTGTGATGGTGGCACATGACTCTACCCCATCTGAACACACGTATGCTCGGGCACACAGAGTGTACATTGTGTGTGGAGGAGTTTGAGAGAAATAGCTTTGTGTATGGTCAACATCTCTCTAAGGGTACGACCAAACAGTGCGGTCACACTGTGGTTGGGTAGAGGCTGCAGCGGGCACTATTTAAAATAACGAAGACCGCACTGTTTAGTCGGTCTGCATGTGACCGAACATATAATGATGCGATTTCCAGCCCAACCACAGCTTCACTTGTGCACAGTACAACAGATTCACGGATGGGTTGGAACGTACAGCAACAGAACACTGATGCAGAAAGTCTGGCTCAACTGAGCCGCAGACGGTCTGAAAAGTGCGGCTGTCACATGGATGGCATTTCAGACCGCATATGGCCATATGAGAGCAGCCTAAATGTGCTATATATCACCAGACATACAAGCAAACCTATTGTTTTTCAGGTGATATATTGTTTATGAGGCACTTCAAATCATTGTGATCAATAAACCTGTATGGGCAGAATGATAATGTCCAGCAATGACCTATTTATCCCCATACAGAGGGGATGATTGCATCATGTACATGCAGCTGAACAAGCGAGCAATGGCTGGGAACCAACAGTTTATTCCTGATCATTGCCCTGTGTACTGATCCATGTAAACGGGTCCTTACACTCCATTTATGAATTCAAACAGAAAATACAATTATTAATCTCACCTTGCCACATAAGTAGATGATGTTCGTGTCGGGGTCATAAAAAGGCAGCAAGACTCCATTGCTTGTATCCATTTCGTGTAGTGCAATAGGCTCGTCCATACTTTTCTGTACATAACAAAAACATTCATTTACTAAAAAAGCTAGAAAAAAAACCCCCCTCACATCTAAGGTTTAGTTTTGCAACTAATCTCAGCACAGTTAATATTAAAACACTCTGAAAAATAATCATTAGTAAATGTTAAAACTGAGAAGTATCTAAGGGTGGGTTCACACTAGCGTTATGGCTTTCCGTTATGACAGGGTTATAACGGAACATAGCGGAATCCATAGGTTGGAATGCAAAACTAAAGCCTTTAAAAGGCATTCCGCTTTGCTCCATCCTAATAGAAGTCTATGGGAAAACATAACGGATCCGTCTGGGTCCCGTTATGCAAGACGGAAAACAAAGTCCTGTCGACAGGAGCGTCCGTTTTGCATTCCGTCATAATGCAAGTCTACGGGCAGCAAAACTGATCCGTCCTACCGTTATAACGGAAAGCCATAACGGACTCCATAACGCTAGCGTGAACCCACCCTAACATATAAATCAGCACAAAATTCAAAGTTGCTACAACTTTAAACACATGCTTCCTTTTTCTTTTTTCACCAGTATGTTTTATCATGTAGATAACCTCTATACAGCTTAAACGGAAGTCTACAAGTGTTCTGAAGAGCAATGCTAGGTTTATCTCAAGCATAAAACATGACTGACAACCTACCTGCTAAAATTCATTTTGCACTGTGCAACCACTACCTGCCGGTGAAGCAATATTTAAATCTGTCATCAAATTGCATTACATTACAGAGCAGATCTAACCACCAATATCCTAATTCATAAATCATCTGCACATAGCGAGTAGAAGATGGACGCAGATGTAAAAAGTATGCTTTCACACACTTGCGGACTGGAAATTAGCGGTTTTCCCATGGGGTCACAGTAAGGAATGAAAGGCGTTGCGCATTTTTGCACAATCAGGACTTCTATAAGGAAGGATTTTAATCTGATGGTAAAGATCAATAGGTTGCTCAAAGATGAAGCTAAGGAATATAAAATATTAAGATAATGAATATTAAAGCTGTCAAATCTTCCTGAGTGTACCAGCAGAAGTATCACACATTCTGCTCACTACTTCTACATACAAGTAAAAGTGTGCCCAGCTTATCAGTGGCTACTAAAATGTATGTCTAATCACTTACCGGATTCCACAATGCTAACTGGCGTTCACTCATACGGCTGAACCCAGTGGTAAAAATGCTGTCATCAGATAAAAAGATTGCCCTCATAGGCCGAGCGCCTTCGTGTGCTTTATCTTTCTCCTATAGAAAGTTGACAAAAAAACAAAAACAAATCCGTTACAAGAACAGCAAACAGGTTTATTTAGCAAACTATCAACTCTTACATAGCATTTATATAGCAAACATAAATGTATGTAAAGAAACCATTAACAAAAAAAAAAAACATGGTTTTATGTTTAGAATTGCAAAAGGCCACAACAATCCCATAGTGTAGTTGAGTGGCTGCAGCGCTGGTCTAAGCAGTGTAGCCTCTTCATACAGCTGATTGGTGGGGGTGCTAGAAGATATCTATTCTTACTTGCTCCCTGCCGCTTCATTTCAGATCTGTGGCTCCCAGGATGTCTTCACAGGACTTCTGGTCTCCACCTGTCAACTTCCACATGGACAGATCACATATGCTGCTACATCCAACGACTGACCTAAAGCAGCATGTCACTACTGCGTCATGAGCCACTTGGCACCATGCAATAGCTCTCGTCAGTCCACTTGAACCCATCTGTACCGAAGCTGACAGGTGGGGATCGGATACTCCTGGGAGCAACAGTGCTGGAATGCAGCGGCGGGGAGCAGGAAAGTGAAGATCTCTTCATAGGTATCACTGGAGAGTAGGTCAATAATATTTTAAGAGTAACTAAACCTTTATATGAACTTTTAATTTGTCCCTAATGCTCTAATAAAACTATTTCGAATATACTTTATTAATCAATTTTGTATATATATATATATATATATATATATATATATATATATATATATATATATATATATATATATATATATATATATATATAATTTTTACTTCCCTAAAGCGCACCATTCACTGTGCACTTAAAACTGTTCACTGCTGACAGCTCAGCGGTTTATGCAACACACATTTTATCAATGGGCCACAGCAGCGCTGTGAGGACGGACAGGAATGCATATTGCAGAAGCCCGCTCCGCTAATCCTGGTATAGTACATGGGTACCCATGTGCTATGCCAGGAGTTAGTAATCCTCCAGGGAGCACGGGCAGGAGCAGCAATGTGCGCTCCTGCGGCCCCAATGATAAAATGTGTACTACGTACACCGCTGAGTTGTCTACAGAGAACAGAGCTTTAAGCGCACAGTGAATGGTGCGCTCTCGTTCATCCCGGGACATAAATACAAGGTCAATAGGTACTACACATGTAGATCGAAGGATGCGATTTATATGACCCACTGTCCCTGCAGTTTAATCTATGTTGGAGAAACTACGATGGAGATCAGAGAACGTATTAATAAACATAAAAGTACGAGAATGTTGGACAAGCCTGTAGCGAAACATTTCACCGATTGTGGCAATTCAATAAATCAATTAAGATTCAGGGTGATTAACTCTGTGGGAACGTTGAGGAGAGGAGGTGGGGAGATGATCTTGAGGAAAAAAGAATTTAAATGGATCTTTACTCTGCGGTCGTTACAGCCATATGGCTCGAATATAGAATTCAATGTAAGTGGTATGGAGAAGGATATCTTTGTCAGTATAGTTATTTTAGTTATTTGTTTTTAACCAGTTTTTTTAATGTAATATTTTTTTTCTATTGTGTTTGATTCCTGTAGGTGGGGAGCGATTGAGGCTGGACCCTTATCATGCCCGAATTGATACAATTGGCGATGTTTAAATTATTATTGAATATGACATTCCCGAATCAGAGTGCTTATCCTGGCGGGATTTATTTTGCAGAATTGACTGCGAGATCGGTGGCATCCTATTAGTTATGAAGAGGGGGAGTGCCTATATCCCCATGGTTACGTGACACCATGTAGATTTACCCACGAGAGACGGAGGTGATTATGGCGAATATGAAGCAGGAGATGTGATCAGTGTGTGATCACATGATCTGCCGACATCATGAAGGGGTGTAACTGTTTAGTCTTTGGGCATCAGTTATACATTAACGCAGCGGTGACCCAGCTGATTATGGGGGGGGGAAACAAAACAAAAAAAAACTTTAACTGCTGGAAAACCCCTTTCTCCCAAAATGATGTCCCCAACTACATACCGCTACCATTTCCATTTTGCGTGGATCAATAACACGAAGCTTCTTGTCCTTGGAAGCCGTACAAATGAGGCTGCCATTTCGGTTCCAGCTGGCACTGAATATCATATCGTTGTGCATATCCTCTAGGGAGATTAGAGCCTCCCCGGTACCCACATTCCATATCAAAACAATATTATCACCACCTGCAATGAAAATGACAATCCCCTTACAGTCAATATCTCAGAGCACCAATTGCCTCGCCAGTTTCATAGATGCCCCCCACTCCCCAGAGCAACATCTCTCAAAAACAAATCTATTAAAAGGTTCACCAATAAAGTATAATCCAGAAGAATTGTTTGTGTGTGTCTGAATTCTTTGCAAACAAATTGTGACATGTATGGTATATATTTAGACAATCTGCCACTAGGGGGCACTATAACAGAACATATTGGGATTTGAATGCAGCGAAAATAATAATAATTGACATCAGAAGCAACACTAATAAGCCTCAAAAACGCAAACTTTACCCTGCGCCCCTTGTAAGCAGAGAGCTCTGGAAACCACAAAATTAAAGGAAACCTTTCACCTCAAAAATGCATCTAAACTCGCCAGCAGTACCTCGTAGTAGCCCGCAGCTACTAAAACGCGGTTTTATTCTCCATCAGCGCTATAGTGTCGGCCAGCTTGAAGTCAAGGGGGCAGCGGCCTCCTTGCTTCAAGTCAAGGTAACCACGCCCCCTAACCGTCCCCTATTGCCCGAGAATGACAGCCTGCAGTGCGGTCGCGATTCCCCAAGGCTCGCGCATGCGCATTGTGCCGCTGAAACCCGGCTAACAGCGGCAGCAGGAGATGGGATAACGCATTACTACAGAGCGCACCGCGCATGCGCGAGACCTGGGGAATCACGACCGCACTGCAGGCTGTCACTCTCGGGCAAGAGGGGATGGTTAGGGGGCGTGGTTACCTTGACTTGAAGCAAGGAGGCCGCTGCCCCCTTGACTTCAAGCTAGCCGGCACTATAGCGTTGATTGAGAATAAAACCGCGGTTTTTGAACTTGCGCAGCATCGGATAACAGGATGAAACACATGATTATTAACAGGCTGCGGGCTACTATTAGGTACTGGTGGTGGGTATAGATGCATTTTTGAGGTCATGGGTTCCCTTTAAGCAATCTGAACCCTATGGACATGTTCAGCTATTATTAAGCCGTTTACAGTGGAGTCAAACAGATGTTATAAGCTCAATGGCTACAGAAGGGGTTGTCTCACCTCAGACATTGGTGGCATAGGCACGGGTGTCACCTCTGAGCACCCAAAGTTCAGGAGAGGACACCGCGCATGAGCAGCCGCCCTCCATTCATTTCTAAGGGAGCAATGAAAAAATGAAAATAGCCAAGAGGCACGTTCAGCGATTTTCATGTCCCTTAGAATTGAATGGACAGCACACCGTGCAAGCGTGGCCACCAGACCATTCACTTATATGGAACTACCAGATTTTTAGCACCCTCATAGAAATGCTCCCGCTGTGAGCTTCATTCTAGAGATGGGTGCGGGTGGGCATACCATTTCATTCGGTAATACTGCAGTGAATTATCCATATGCCAACATACCTGCACTGAGCAGCACGTTCCGGGCTGTTGGGTGCCATGTCACAATGCCTACCCTCTTGGAATGTCCTTCCAACACTACCACAGGCTCCGTGAGCGGAATGGTTAGGCCACCTTCTGGGATTTGCCATACCTATGTAACAAAATACAGATTGTTGTCAAAGCCAGGTTTACCACTCTTACTGACCTCAATAGGATTTATCAAATGTCACCAGCTAGCCTCTGCGCTGTTAGGGCACAAAGTACAAAAAACACTGAAGTCAGATGATAAATAGGTGACAAAATATGAAGCCATCGGTCACGCTTTACATTGATGATCTGCTAAGTGAAACAACTGCACACGTGTAATAAGCGTTTCTTTCACATGGCCACTTAACGTTATCTGTGTAAAACTGCTACAGAAAAAAAAATATATATATTTTTAGTCATTAGCAAAAATGACCATGATAAAATATACTATAAAATATGCTTTAGTGGCAAAATATATACTTGAATCCCACAATCTACCACTAGGGGGAGCTTAGAGTCTAAAGATTCATGAAGTACTTACCATGACCGTGCAGTCTTCAGAGCCGCTAGCGATCACATTGTCATTATGAGGACACCAGTCAATGTCCAGCACCGGACCTGTGTGACCACACACTGTCGGGTAGGCCTTGTCAATTCTCCCAGTCTAGAGAAAGACATTGATACAGCTGTTAGGAGCTACTAAAAATATACCTCTGCAGCATAAAAGGGGGGCGAAAAAGTTAGATATTAAGGGGGACATTTATCAAACTAGTGTAAAAGCAGAACTGACTTAGTTGCCCACAGCAACCAATCAGATTTCAACTTTCATTTTCCAAAGGGGCTGTGCAAAATGAAATGAGGAATCTGGTTGCTATGGGCAACTAAGCCAGTTCTACTTTACACTAACTGTTAAAAAGCATTATTGGTGTTTGCTTCCTAAGTCCAAGTCTCAACACCCAGGAAATAGAAATGCTCCCATGGCCAGTAATTGGCTGAGGAGGGTCATGGCTGCGACCAGTCATTGGCATTGTGGGCATTTCCTGTGTGTCAACACTGGACCAGGAAACAGAGACCATTAAGCCATGGAGATCGGTGAGGCGAGTAACCCAGAGACTTTTCTAAAACATTTTGTCCAGCCGGACAACCCCATGAAGGTCTAGAAACCCATCTGATCATATGAGCATGTTAAAAGGGGGGACATATCCCCATTTTCACCCAGGCAGCCCCCGATTGGAGCATTTCATGATCCAATGCTTCCCCGTGCCTTGCACCGTTCATATTTTTTACACTGCTAGGCGGGCTTTAGCGCTGCTCTAGCCGTTTTACAGTCTACAGCAGCGCCTAAGCCCACTAATTAGTGCCAGTGATGTCACCAGGAACACTGCTAGGTACAAGCCTGCGCCTAGCTTTACCCATGGACAGCCTAGTACATCACAGGATCTCCAAAAAAGCTGAATCGCGCAGGGCAAGGGAGAGCATTGGCGCATGAAAGGCTAGGGCAGTGCTACAGCCTGACTATTAGTGCCGGTGACATCAGTGGGCTTACTGCTAGGCAGAAGCGTCACCTAGCTATACCCATGGAGAGCCCGGTAAGTCACTGGATCTCCAAAAAAAAGCCTTTGCCCTGCGAGATTCAGGGAGAGAATTAGGGCATAAAAGGCTCCAATGCTCATATCAGGGGGACTGACTGGGTGAAAATGGGGATATGTCTGGGTTCAACTCTGAATCTGGACTACCCCCTTTAAGTTTTGTTCTGTCTAAAATCATTTTAGAATTAAGATTTTGCTTCACTAATTCACTTGAACTGTCCGTGACGTCCGTGTGCATTCAGTTTTTTGCGGAACGCAACAGCTGGCCCCTGATAGAAGAGTACTATCCTTGTCAGTTATGCGGACAATAATAGGACCTGTTCTATCTTTGAACGGAAAAACAAATACGGAAACGGAAGGCATACGGAGTAACTTCCTTGAAATGAATGGTTCTGTAAATAGAACACAAAAAAACGGAACATAAACTGGAAAAAAAGAGTGTATGCGCAAGAGGCCTTAGGGTACTAAGCGTTTTTGTTTTCCGGTATTGAGTTCCGTCACTGCTGATCAGTTTTATCCTAATGCATTCTGAATGGAGAGCATTCCGTTCAGGATGCATCAGTTCAGTCCCTCTTAAGTTTTTTTGGACAGAGAAAATACTGCAGCATGCTGCAGTTTTCTCTCTGGCCAAAAATACTGATCACTTGCCGGAATGCCGGATCCGGCATTAAGTGTTTCGACAAAACGCATGCGCAGACCTTTAAAAAATGCAAAAAAATATATATAATTAATAGTGGGTCTGTTTTTCCGGTATTTCAATGCATTTGTCAGACGGATCCGCATCCGGATCAGTCTGACAAATACCATTAGTTTGCGTCTGGATTGCTGGATCTGCCTGCCAGAATCCTCTGCCGCAAGTATTAAAGTACCCTAAGCCAAATATTCAAGAAAGCGACCCCGCTTTTCACTAAGGGGGTATAACCAGTTAATGCTGCCCTCACATACAAGATGCCCTTTGTCTGTTCCGTCAGCCTGCAAAAAGATAGAACACGTCCTATGCTTGTCGGTTGTATTTCTACAGGATCTGCTGTATAGCAGGAATGGTTCTGCTGTGGCAAATGTGTACATGACAAAAAGACCGGACTGTTCGACATGTGGAAACCACGTTTATAGCAGGTGTTCACGTGGCATCACCATGAGATTCTGGCGTGACCTTAACAGAGGAAAGCAGTTTACTTTCCATGTCTGTTACGAAAACTGTGATTGTTCTTTATGGAAGGAGAAATAATAGTCATTGTTCCCCATACCTCACCTACCTAGACACCTATCAAAGGACTTCAGAATGTATTGGGGCTACTGTACACCAACGCTTTCAGATTAACACTGCTGAGCGGGTAAGACACATGAACAGTCATGAGACCACCATTACAAATTACCCTTACAGGGCTATTCCGGTAATACCTATTTTTTTTTTTTTTTTAGCAAGTGCCCACAGCCTGCCCCCTTAAAGAGGATTCATACTTATCTGCCCCATGCTGACCCTCTGCGCTGCCTCCATCTTCTAGTCCCCACACTATTCACATCAAGAAGTGCATGGACATGGTCACATGCACCGCTACAGCCAAGGACTGGCTTCAGTGGTGACATGCTGCTTGTGGCCACATTACCACTGAAGCCAGTCATTGGCTGGAGTGGTGCATGTTACCATAACCATGTACCACTGAAAGAAAGGGTCCAGAAGATGAAGAAACCGGAGGCAGTGTGAAGGACCAGAGCGACATGGAGCAAGTATGTATTATTGGAAAACCCCTTTAAGGGCATTAGCTTTCATATAATACAACCATACAGGGGACCAGGAAACCCGATTCGTGATGATCCCACTAAATCATCATGTTGGGAGCCAATAAATAAAAAAAGTAAAAAAGCATGAAAACCCGAAAATTGCCCCCTTGCAAACGTCAAGTTATGCTAAGCAGCCAGTACTGCTGGACACTGGAATCGCAAGGATCATTTGCCAAATCTAAGAGGAAAGAACAGGGAGTACCACACAAAGTTTCTTCTACGTGATGGTATTTGTTTTACAGTGAAAGTAAAAGGAGTAAATTACTTGAGGCGGTAAATCGGCTACAGAGGACGACGCCAACAGCATTCCTGCAGAAATAAAATGGCTCCAGAGGTTCCCTTGAGCATAGCACTTTACTGGCACAGACACCGCTCATTTCAATATCTGTGCCTGCATATTTCAGGTTCTTTTCCTGGACACTGTCTGGAGCATGGAAACCAGCCTGGCATGTCACATATGCTTGAATTAGGCAAACACCCCCTCGCGGACTTCTCACGGCACTCCTGCAGGTAGGGATGTGAACCTGAACGTATCAGATTAGAAATGCAGGGCAGATTCCTTTAAAGGGTTGGGCACTGACTGGTAAACAGTTTTATTTCCCATGAAATAACCATTCTGGCGCTTCCTACAACTTTGCATTATATACTCCCTCTAGAAAAGTATGAATAAACTGACAATTGGGTGTTACTAGTCGGGGTGGCACATACACACCATCCAATCAGTGCTGCCAGTGTCAGACTATGTAGGGACACACCCCTTTGACAAGTGAACAGAGCTTAGCCGCGCCCAGGCCAGTGATACTAGTTGTGACGTCACTGGGCCTGCGGTAAACAGTGAGAAGGCCACGGCACTACTGCCAGCGCTGCTGCCTTCTCAAACAACTGATCAGCCGGGGTCCCGGGTGTCGGACACCCGCCGATCAGATGCTGATTATCTATCCAGAGGATAGATCATCAGTTTAAAGGGCTTTTGTCACCCCACTAAACAGTTTTTTTTTTTGTGTACTTATAATCCCTATACTGCGATTTATCCATACATAATGTGATTGATCATTTTGGTTTAGTAGATTTTGCTAAAAACGTACTTTTATAATATGTAAAATTACCTGTCTACCAGCAAGTAGGGCGGCTACTTGCTGGAAGCAGCCGCATCCTCCTATCATAATGACGCCCCCCCTCTGCATGTTGATTGACAGGGCCAGCGAACGGGATCGTTCTCTGCTGGCCCTGCCTGTTTGCATTCAAAATCTGGCGCCTGCGCCGCGGCTGTACCTGTCTTCAATCGGCGCAGGCGCACTAAGAGCCGCTCCATCCTCAATGCGCCTGCGCCAATGACGTCACATCTATACCTGGCGCAGGCGCATTGAGGATGGAGCGGCTCTTAGTGCGCCTGCGCCGATTGAAGACAGGTACAGCCGCGGCGCAGGCGCCAGATTTTGAATGCAAACAGGCAGGGCCAGCAGAGAACGATCCCGTTCGCTGGCCCTGTCAATCAACATGCAGAGGGGGGGCGTCATTATGATAGGAGGATGCGGCTGCTACCAGCAAGTAGCCGCCCTACTTGCTGGTAGACAGGTAATTTACATATTATAAAAGTACGTTTTTAGCAAAATCTACTAAACCAAAATGATCAATCACATTATGTATGGATAAATCGCAGTATAGGGATTATAAGTACACACAAAAAAAAAATAAAAAAATAAAATAAAATGTTTAGTGGGGTGACAGAACCCCTTTTAATGAGATATTGCAACCTCAAAAATTTATGGCATATCCACAGGATACGACAAAAGTCTGACACATGTGGGTTCCACCTCTGTCTAGAATGGTGCTATAGAAACAATGCCTCAAGGAAAACCAAAAACTAAAAAAAAAAAGAAGCATTGCTCCCCTCCATGATCCCCTGCCCTTCTAAAGCTGCTATGGTCCCTACAGCAATGCACTCTCTGGTCCTGACTTGACACCCCGGAATGGCTTGGTATGCCTGCAGGGGTGACACCTCCTGTAGAGATTGGCTGAGCGGGAAGCTGCAGCCATTTCCTGTGCGCTGAGACCAGGAAGTGGAGAAAGCAGCCTGGGCCAGAGCAGCTCCGGAACAGCAGCAGATCAGTGCTTCCTTAATTTTGTTAATGTCGTCATCCTTTATATTTTCACCCTTTCAGGGCTTTTTTTCACTTCTGCATAGAGTTGCTCAACTGAGCAGAAAAATAAGTCATTTTCTTTGTAATGTAATAATCGGCCATTACGTTTCATTTACATTATAGGTGAATTGGCATGCCAACTGTCCCTCCCTAAATTGTAAATGTTGCAATACCTTTCCCATAGGTTATCCCAAATAAGCTGAAAGCCAGTCAAAAATGACCTTCCGGTAAGTCACAGAAGACCAGATCTCATTAGTGTTTAATCTCAGACAGCCTTATTTACTTGTCTAGGTCTGGGCTGCAGTACCAGACGCAGCCAATGGACGAAAGTGGCGCTGCTTCTACAAGAAAATAATCACATGTCTCCAAATTTCAACAACCCCTTTAATAATGACAATCTGTAGGTGTGGATTCAGGGTATTCCTAGTATGCGTGTGAATTCCGCACTTATCAGACTGATCAGAATGTGGGAGCACTTTTCCATCATCCCTAATCATGCTCATTCCATCTTCGTGTAACTATTTTAGGACATGTGCGTTTACACTGCTTTCTATGAAGATGGCTACATCCACAATAGATGGGGGGGGGGGGGGGAAGCAACACTGATATGGCAGTATAGAAAATACCGAGCGGGTGTATGTATAGTGTGTGCTGAATCCAGTCGTCAGGCTGAAGAGCAGGCAGTGAGAGTGATCTGGCATCTTCGCACCCGCCCTCCTCCCTGAGCCCAGACAGTAAATTTTACCATATAAGGGCATGGATGACTTGAACCCTGACAGCACACGGTCCCGGCTTCCTGCACTGCTCGCTCATTGGCTGCAGTGTCTCCGGCTATGATGACAGCAGGGCGTGTGCTCTGGAGGCATCCACACAGCAGCGTGCGTCCTTAACGCTTTACCTCCTGGGACTCATGGCAACAGGCGATGCATTTACTGGAGCCACAAAGAGGCTATACAAGACGAAAATCACATCCTGGTGCCTACGTCTATGCATTCAATCGCATCCCAACTATCCCACATATAAAGTAGACTAGGCCTACAGCACATGAGATCAACGGAATAGAAGCAAATCAGCGCGGGCCTCTGTGGTACAGATCGCATGCTTCTATAGCAGAGATCAAACTCATCTTAGTATTTCATTTATGTAAAGAAGCTGAAAAACGACTCCTATCCGTATTAATGGGGTTATCCCAGGATTAATGGAAAAAATAAAAAAACAGGCAACATATACTATATGGCAGACAAATCTCTAACAAAACTAGAACCAGCCATGTACCTCACAAGGATCCTGAGATCCCCCCCATTAAAAGGAAACTGTCACCAGCGCCCTCCATATCCGGCCTTATGCCTAGACACATAAGGGTCCATTCACACATCCGCAATTCTGTGCTGCATTTTGCGGAACGGAATTGCGGACCAATTCATTTCTATGGGGCCACACTATGTGCTGTCCGGATCCGCATTTCCGTTCCCGAAAAAATGTCCTATTCTTGTCTGCATTTTCTATTATAGAGCTGGGGAAAGGTATTCCGCAAAATGCGGAACCCACATCGCCGGTGTCCGTGTTTCGCAGATCCGGAAAACACATACGGATGTGTGAATGGACTTACTGTGGTTCAAGCTGATTTTCTTTTGTTGATCTGAGGCTCTGTTCCCAAGTTATAATACTAATATGCAGATTAGGCCTTTGGCGCAAGGAAGGCATCACCATTGCTCTTGTTGCATCCAAGCTCCACGCCTTCCTGTGACAACACAGCTAGGGGTGACAGCCACAGAAATGAGTGGAGCTCATTATTGAATCCATTACACTGTGCCAGATCCACTGTATGTAAGGCCCTACAGGCACCCCACAAACCATATGAATTTGCACTCATTTGTCACGGTTCAGTCGAGGTGTGCGCTCTACTGATGGAAGAATAGCATTGCAAAATTGTGTGCGATGGTGGCGCGCTGACCAGAGGCTTATGGGTACATAATGGGCTCCATACTACATGCATCTGTAAAATAGGGGGTATACATAAGGCCCCTTTACACTGGCCGAACATCGGGCACATCATTGTAATGGTCCATTCACACGTCCACAATTTTGTTCCGCATTTTGCGGAACGGAATTGCGGACCCATTCATTCCTATCCGCAAAACACGTTGCGGACGTGTGAATGGAGCCTAAAGAAGTACCGTAGGTTAGCTTGTTGCTGTCAATTACCCAATGAATGTACGAAACAATATTTTAAATATGATTGTTTGTGCGGACACCTAAGGCTACTTTCACACTGCCGTTTTGGCTTTCAGTTTGTGAGATCCGTTCAGGGCTCTCACAAGCGGTCCAAAACGGATCAGTTTGCATTGTAATGCATTCTGAATGGAAAAGGATCCTCTCAGAATGCATCAGTTTAGTCTACATTCCGCTGTGGAGACAGACAGCAAAAAGCTGCTTGCAGGCTCCGTCCTGGCACACAATGTTAGTCAATGTGGATAGATCCATTTTCACGGACACAATAGAAAACTGATCCGTCCTCCATTCACTTTCAATGTTGTTCAAGACGGATCCGTCTTGGCTATGTTAAAGATAATACAAACGGATCCGTTCTGAACAGATACATGCGGTTTTATTATCGGTGCGGATCAGTCTGTGCAGATCCACCAAACGCGAGTGTGAAAGTAGCCTTAGTCATCATTTGCCGGTCGCAGATTGTGCCATCTAATCATGCTCTGCTGCTGGAAAACAATGATTACGTAAGCAGCAGTCTCCTCCACTGACGAGCAGGAACGAACACTTACCTAGCAGTGTAAAGGGGCTCTCCGAGATTTTAATACTACAGGTTTCAGTTTCAATCCTCTGGATAGATCATCAGTATCTGATCGGTGGGGGTTCGAAACCTGGGACCCCCGCTGATCAGCTGTTTGAGTAGGTACCGGCGCTCACAGCTTTTCCTAGGCAGTGTAACGACACCTTCATCGCTCACATGACCTAGGCACAGCTCAGCCCCATTCAAGTGAAGCGGAGCTAACGCCATACCTAGCACAGCCATTATATACTGTACGGTTGATGTGCTTGGTAAGCACGGAGAAGGTCACAGCACTCACAGGGGCACCGGTGCCTTCTCAAACAGCTGATTGGCGGAGGTCGGACTAGATTACTTATCCAGAGGATAGGTCATCAGTATAAGTGTCTTAGAAAACCCTTTTAACCAATCTATCCAATTATATCGATGAGATATGAGGAAAAAAATAAATAAAGTGGGAGGGAAGCAAACGGTTCTCCTTTCCATGAATCGGCACACTGTCAGTCTGCTGTGCAAGCAATTCCACTTCTATATTTTCCTTTCCTTGCACATTTCCTGTTCTCTATATAAAGACGAGGCAGGAAGTGCTTTACCCACATACAGCACAGGAGGAACGTCCGCCTAACTGCAGCAAAAGGGAAGATACCAGAGATCAAACCTTCACCCAGCTGCGGAGCCTGATGGAGCTTCTTTTGAATACGGTCGTGTGTATGAGGCCTAAATTCCATTAATAAAGACTAGTAATGTTACTGCCTCGTCTTCACCGTTCCCAGCAATGTGTACAGAGATCAGATCCTGGACAAGTCTCAGGAGGTCTCCGCTTGTTTTCGTATTCCATTATGACCACTGTGTCACCAGTCAGGAATTTAGCAGCTGAGCCATACATAAACTAACACAAGAATGTGCATTAGCCAATATACCACATTACTAAACACCAGAAGGCCCCACAACAAAGCTTCACTACAAGGAAGTATTCTGGAAAAGGAGACGAAAATACCATCTTTACTGAGGTTTGCCCCTAGTCCACACTGGCATATATGCGGCTTGCGCCACATTTATTTTAGACATATTTAGAGACCATTTTCGAACCGCCCAACAAGGGGGCGTGGATTATCAGAGATGGGATACGGCCTTGCATAATTGGGTCAGGAGGATGTGCTTAAAGTGAATGTGCCAACCTACTTTTAAATACAATGATCCCTCAAAACACAGTGGCCTCCGGATACAATATTTTCAACATACAATGATCTTTTCTGACCCATTGCAAGTTTAAACCAGACTCAACATACAATGTCTCAGACTCAGATCCAACCAATCAAGGCTTGGTAAAGTAGCTGTAGGAGGATTTTCAGGGATGCGGCGCCCTTACGGGTACCCCGCCCCCTGAGGTCTAGGGGGTGTGTGTGTGGGGCCATATTTGTTCCTCACCTCCCTGCCAAACCCCATGGGCTCTCCCTCCGGGGAAGGTCCAGATCTTGTTGAAGTTCCTGGCTGACGCCTTGGGTGGCAGCCTAGGCAAAAGCCGGGAGCATAGATGGGCGTACCCCCTTGGCTTCGGCTGAGGGTTGCCGTTTGTCCCAGTCCCTTGCGGGAGCTCCGGCCCAGGAGGGATAGGGAATGGTTTGTGGGAGGCCCTAGTGCACGATTTTTGTGTGGCACGCTGCACGATTTTGTTGCACGGGGTGAGAGCACGACTTTAGGATTTCGGGAAAATAAATTTAAAAAAAGCTGTAGTAGTTACTAGTTAGCAGCTATTCCTGACTGTTATAGGTAAGGACCTGTTTTAGCTGTCTTATCTGCTATTTCTTATATCTTCTCATTTTCTCTCATCTTGGATGACATTTTGGGGCTTTGGAACCAATTGCTCAACTTACAATGGTTTCAACATACAATGGTCGCCCTGGAACCAATTTATATTGTAACTTCAGAGACCACGGTATTTGTAGTTTTCCACGTCATTATCTATATTTAAACAAAACCCATAAAATACTGTCATTTTTACACTGTGCACTAAGCCTAATACTAGATGACAATACTGTACAGACCACATCACTGCAGTTATCTGCTCATCTGTCACTAATCCTAATATCACCTCTGCGTGTAGATAAGACAGGATCCACCATTCACAATAGGTGGTTGTCACAGCTTATCTATTCTTTCCTTGTACAATGACCTCTGCACAGGTCACAGAACATTCCTAGAAAACACTCCCATACAAGTCAATAAGGTCCGCTCCTGACCATTGCGTCTATGGCCAATGGTGCTGCCGTAAAGCAGTTTATTTTTTTTTATGCTTTCAAAATGCTGTTAACAGCAGCTCAGGCAAGATGGCCGCATTAATCATGTTCAGGCAATAGAAGAAATAAATCTGCAATCGGAAAATAAAAACAGATTAGAATATAAAAAAGGAGATGTGTCACTATCTGGCAGATGTATTTGGTGACACATTTCCTTTAATTTATGATGAAGCACCGTTAATGAGCTGGCAGTTACACCAGAAAACTGTCATAAATGATGATAGATCTTTTCAGAAAGTGGCGAGGGCGGCGTAGTAATGCCAATTGCCACTAAATTTAGTGGTGTTAATGTATACATTTTTTTGCTGGACTGAAAAATATGGTACACTACGCTTTCCCATTCTGCAGTGTCTTTCTTTTTTACAATGGAACTCTATGGTGACGGATGGCACTGTATGGCATCTATTAACCCCTTAGGGACTCGGCCCTATTTCACCTTACGGACTTGGCATTTTTTTGCAAATCTGACCAGTGTCACTTTAAGTGGTGATAACTTTAAAACTCTTTGGCTTATCCAGGCCATTCTGAGATATTTTTTTCGTCACATATTGAACTTCATGACACTGGTAAAATGAAGTAAAAACAAAACAAATATACCAAAAATTTGTAAACAAAATTGCTAATTTCCAAGTTTCAATTTCTCTACTTCTATAATACATAGTAATACCTCCAAAAATTGTTATTACTTTACATTCCCCATATGTCTACTTCATGTTTCGATCATTTTGGGAATGATATTAAATTTTTTGGGGATGTTACAAGGCTAAGGCTACTTTCACACTTCCGTTCGGAGCGGATCCGTCTGGTATCTGCACAGACTGATCCGCTCCTATAATGCAAACAATGGTATCCGTTCAGAACGGATCCGTCTGCATTATATTTCAGAAAAAAAATCTAAGTCTAATTGTTAGTCAGACGGATCCGTCCTGACTTTGCATTAAAAGTCAATTAGGATCCGTTTGAAATTGCACCATATTGTGTCAACGTCAAACGGATCCGTCCCCATTGACTTACATTGTAAGTCTGGACGGATCCGTTTGGCTCCGCACCGCTAGGCGGACAAGAAAACGCTACAAGCAGCGTTCGGGTGTCCGCCTGCTGAGCAGAACGGAAGCCAGACGGAGCCATACTTATGCGTTCTGAGAGGATCCGCATCCACTCAGAATGCATTGGGGCTGTACGGATCTGTTCGGGGCCGCTTGTGAGAGCCTTCAAACGAAACTCACAAGCGGAACCCCGAACGCAAGTGTGAAAGAAGCCTTAGAAGTATAGAAGCAAATCTTGAAATTTCTCAGAAATTTTCAAAAACCCAATTTTTAGGAACCAGTTCAGGTCTGAAGTCACTTTGCGAGGCTTACATAATAGAAACCACCCAAAAATGACCACATTCTAGAAACTACACCCCGCAAGGTATTTAAAACTGATTTTGCAAACTTTGTTAACCCTTTAAATGTTCCACAAGAATTAATGGAAAATAGATACAATTTCAAAATTTCACTTTTTTGGCAGATTTTCCATTTTAATAT
Source organism: Bufo gargarizans (assembly GCF_014858855.1). Classification (NCBI taxonomy): domain Eukaryota; kingdom Metazoa; phylum Chordata; class Amphibia; order Anura; family Bufonidae; genus Bufo; species Bufo gargarizans. The sequence goes on from NC_058080.1 coordinate 514,464,553, forward strand.
TTTTTTTAACTTTTACAAAGCAAGGGTTAACAGCCAAACAAAACAATATTTATGGCCCTGATTCTGTAGTTTACAGAAACACCCCATATGTGGTCGTAAACAGCTGTACGTGCACACGGCAGGGCGCAGAAGGAAAGGAATGCCATACGGTTATTGAAAGGCAGATTTTGCTGGACTTGTTTTTTGGACACCATGTCCCATTTGAAGCCCCCCTGATGCACCCCTAGAGTAAAAACTCCCAAAAAAAGTGACCCCATTTTAGAAACTACGGGATAGGGTGGCAGTATTGTTGGTACTAGTTTAGGGTACATATGATTTTTGGTTGCTCTATATTACACTTTTTGTGAGGCAAGATCACAAGAAATAGCTGTTTTGGCACAGTTTTTATTTTTTGTTATTTACAACAGTCATCTGACAGGTTAGATCATGTGATATTTTTATAGACCAGGTTGTCACGGATGCGGCGATACCTAATAAGTATACTTTTTCTTTTAATGTAGGTTTTAATGATTTCATTTTTGAAGCAAAAAAATAAATAAATCATGGTTTTAGTGTTTCCATAGTCTGAGAGCCATAATTTTTTCAGTTTTTGGGCGATTACCTTGGGTAGGGTATGATTTTTGCGGGATGAGATGACGGTTTTATTGGCACTATTTTGGGGTGCGTGTGACTTTTTGATTGATTGCTATTACACTTTTTGTGATGCAAGCTGACCAAAAAATTGTTTATTTAGCACAGTTTTTATTTAAAAATTTTTATGGTGTTCATCTGAGGGGTTAGGTCATGTGATATTTTTATAGAGCCGGTCGATACGGACGCGGCGATACTCGATATGTATACTTTTTTTTATTTATGTAAGTTTTACACTAACAGCTTTTTTTAAACAAAAAAAATTATGTTTTAGTGTCTCCATACTCTGAGCCATAGTTTTTATATTTTTTGGGCGATTGTCTCAGGTAGGGGCTCATTTTTTGCGGGACGAGGTGACTGTTAGATTGGTACTATTTTGGTGGGAAAACGCCTTTTTGATCGCTTGCTGTTGCACTTTGTGATGTAAGGTGACCAAAAAATTTTTATTTAGCACAGTTTTCATTTTTTTACGGTGTTCATCTGAGGGGTTAGGCCATGTGATATGTTTATAGAGCCGGTCGATGCTATTTTTTACCAATTTTTTTTTTATTTGGGGAAAATGACACTTGTTTATTTTTACTTGAAACTTCATTTTTTGGGGGGGGGGGAAGTATTTTTTTTTACTTTTTTTTTTTTTCCACTTTCTTTTTTGGCCCACTTTGGGACTTGAACTTTTGGGGGTCTGATCCTTTACAATGCATTCTGAAACGTCTTTCGAGACCCTTCAAGGCAATTATTTGACACATTAGATAAATGTTGGCCAAACCCGGTGTTTTGGTGTGGACAGCCCTCTAATGTGCAGGGCGCTTCCTGAATCGCCCCAGACGACGGGTGGGGGATGATCTTGCAATTGGATCTGCTTGATCCTTTTGTTCTGAGAGAGATAACCTGCTGACAGAGGAGTCTGGCATCGGCTCTCTCTCCGTTTAGGACACATGCATGGTGAGCCGAGTGTGCATGTGTCCTGGGCATGTTCACACGGCTCAGTGATTGGGGAAAGGCTGACCACGGGTCTGAATGTGCAAATAAGCATAGTCTGTACAGTTACATGCATCTTATCTCATCTTGGAATAGAAGAGGCTGTCTGCACCGTTTTTCGATGTCCCCTCACCACGATCCTGGAAATGCTAGTAATAGCAGCACTTTGCCAATAAGTTTCTCAAAAAACAGACTTGAGGATTAGTGCTCCTTTAAGACACTGGAGGTACAGAGGAGCAGACGATAACCCTTTCTCGGTGCTGTGGTAATATCAGGGCAGGGCTGAATCAACAAGCCCAAGAGACATAAATGTTCTATGTGCCTGTGCTACACGCTACCTCCAAGGGACTCCGGGGAAAGGCGCTAAGAGCTCCTCATGCATATTATTGATTTAGGATCTAACTCTAGAAAGCTATAATCTAATTTTCTCTGCTCTTATTGATCACAGGTGGGGGAAGGGGGATCTTAGAAACCAGCTCGGCACCCATCTTCCACCGCTCAGACCACTAGCTGCCCCATAAAACCTGATGATTACCTACAGTTCTGGGGATGCATGAAATCCCATGTGCTTCAAGCAACATGTAAATCAATGAATGAAAACTATAAGGCCTCTTTCACACGAAAGTTTTTCTTTTCCCCGTTTACGCGCCGTTATTTGTGTTCCGTATATGGAACCATTCATTTCAATGGTTCTGCAAAAAAATAAAAAAATAATATATATATATATATATATATATATATATATATATATATATATAAAAAAGTGGAAAAATGTGGCAGCACCAAAACATAACAGTGTAGCGGGTGCTATGTCCAGGGTTATCACTGCTTACCCAACACTTGTATGTAGAAATGGACAGCACATCCAGTAGAAAAATATATTCAAAAAATTTTATTCAGCCACAGTGGCACAAGAGGCGACGTTTCGGCTCAAAATCCTGAGAAAGGCTCAGGATTTTGAGCCGAAACGTCGCCTCTTGTGCCACTGTGGCTGAATAAAATTTTTTGAATATATTTTTCTACTGGATGTGCTGTCCATTTCTACACATTATATATATATATATATATATATATATATATATATATATATATATATATATATATATATATATATATATATATATATATATATATATATATATATATATATGAGAAAGTGTGGGCAGCACCACTATCTGTAAAGTATATGCGGAGTGCCAGCGGCTGGGTAGGCGATCCACCTCCAAACGTATAAAAATAAGAAATTCCGCAGCACATCCAGGTTGTAAGAAAGTAAAAAAAGACTTTATTCACCAAGCATGCGACGTTTCAATCCTCTCAATGGGATTTTCCTCAGGCACTGCCTGAGGAAAATCCCATTGAGAGGATTGAAACGTCGCATGCTTGGAATGTGCTGCGGAATTTCTTATTTTTATATATATATATATAGCATATTTCCATATGCTCAGCCCAATTTTTTTCTATGTAATTACTGTATATGCCATACATAAAAACGGAACAGAAACAATGGATCCGTGAAAAACGGATCGCAAAACACCGAAAAAGCCATACGGTCATGTGAAAGGCCTAATGGAGATTTCTACAAAATATGGAGCAAATCTTAGTGAATCGGGCAAATCTCCAATCCATGTGTTTTAATATGCAGCATACTCCATTATACCATGTTCCTCCATAGTAGTCAAAGGAACACAGGAAACAAAACATGGATGGATGGATGGATGCATAGTTTACTATTACAATGTACCATCTGTATCAGGCTGGGTTCAGACCTGAGCGTTCTGAAACGAGCGCTCTGTATGCGCGATTGTACGGGCGTTTACAATCGCGCATACAGAGACAGGCGTGCACACATTGTCGCGCGTTCCCGAATATCTATGTGCGGGAACGCGCGACAAACGCCCAAAAAAAAGCTCAAGCACTTGTTTGAGCGTCGGGCGTTTTACAGCGCGATCGTACGCGCTGTAAAACGCCCAGGTGAGAACCATTCCCATAGGGAATCATTGGTTCTTGCCTGTTGTGCGTTTTACAGCGCGTAGGAACGCGCTGTAAAACGCTCAGGTGTGAACCCAGCCTTAGGGTTTTTCTTTCATCTCAAACCTAATAATCTGGTACATTACCATAATTTATTCCCTCACTTCCAGCTATAAAACAAGCACACAGCACGAGAACGCATGGTGTCATTGCTTAGGATTGCATGACGACATAGAGGGAGAGGCACTTAGAAGGTCGAGCCCTGGTGCCGCCAGCATGGCATAAGCAGACTATAAGCTTCATTTACAATCTGACATGTGGCGGCAATAATAACCACCCTCACCGATGCAGCTCCAACATCTTCTGCTGCGATTTCTAATCTCTACAAAGTAATGAGAATAGAAAGCAACGGTGAAAAAAATAAATAAAAATCCTGCACATGACAAGCTCACACTGATCCAAACAGGACAGGGACGAGCGCATACGCTGGCTCGTTCCACTGCCAGTCAACAGGAACCTTTACATGGGCCGGTGACTGAGAACCCCTGATGGACTGAGCCAATATTCATTATTGGGTTTTCATTTTTTCTCCCCAATTTCTAAAAGATGATTTTTTATATTTTTTTCTCTGTTCACAGCGCCATATGAGGGCTTATTTTTACAGGACAAATTGTACTATTTATTGACGCCATTTAATAAACTATATCTTGGGTTGGAAAAATGGATAAAAAAAATTCTGGTGAAATAAAAAAAATACGCAATTCCTCCAAATAATACGCAATTTTTTTTTTTTTTAGTTTTTTCAAGGTGCACTAAGAATGACATGACAGCCAGTAATACCAAGTTTATATAGTTTCTATTATGAGTCACTTCAAAGTCTCTTCAGCACCATATTCTGACAGCCATAACTTTAATTTTTAGCCGATTACAGAACGGTGCAACAGATGCTGACAGCACACGGAGTGCTGTCCGCATCTTTTGCGGCCCCATTGAAGTGAATGGGTCTGCATCCGAGCCGCCAAAACTGCGGCTCGGATGCGGACTAAAACAACGGCCGTGTGCATGAGGCCTAAAATAGTTAAACAGAAAGTGTTTTTTTTCCCCTTTACAGTACTTCTTAGTCCTCTAAGTGGACCTGAAGCATAAGTTCCTCTGATCACTTGTCCCATAAACTGCAATAGAATCCTACTGCAATCTATGGGATTTTTACAAGCTGCCGGTCTGGTAGTGCCTCAGGCTCAGTTTCATAGGCAGACAGATTTCGCCACGAGGGCTCGCAATGGGTGCACACTCCCGCTGTCTACCAACACAGATTGACAGCAGTAGCCATGACTGGGATTGGAGTCATCTCTGTTCCCAGTAACTGCTGGCAGGCGTCAGCTCTATTTTATTACACTGGTGCTAGCAGCCGGTGTGTGTGGAGCGATCCCAGTGCGCGAATCCTCTGCATACTTCCACTTAATGCTTATGACTTACAGGAATGTCCTAATGCGTTAAACGGTTCAAGAGGAACCATCCACCACTCCTGACATGTCTAACGAGCATTTCCTCATCCAATAGCCAATTTGGAGAATCTTTCCATCTAAGCATGTTATTCTGTTACTCAGTTATTGCTACTAGAAGTTCATTAATAAATTGATGCTGGGAGTTACCTATAAGGGTGTATCCCTACAAAGTCTGACATTTTCCAAGTAGTGCTGCTAGTGTCAGACTGTGCAGGGACACCCTTGTTAAAGGAACCTTAAACAAGGTGACCCTCCAGGAGATCAGTTGTCCTCCAACATCACAAAAGCCAAAGAACACAAAAAGGTCTTCAAAGGTGAAGTGCAGGAGCACAAGACAAGAGCACAATTAAACCACCCCGACTCAGAACAAAAGAGATTTATCTAATTAAAGGGTGTGAACAGAATCCTGTTTATACAAGCTACAGTGGACGATTAACATTAGTAGAGTGAAACAAAAAAAACAGAATGCATGTTTCATCCAGCAAAGCTCCGTCTCTGTACGGTATTAGAATATATGAGCTCTCCTATCTTCAATTCAGTGGAATTTATTTCACCAGCAAAAAAAATGCGACGTCTCGACCGTAAAGGTCTTTCTCAAGCAAGTTGTTGCTTGAGAAAGACCTTTACGGTCGAAACGTCGCATTTTTTTTGCTGGTGAAATCAATTCCACTGAATTAAAGACAGGAGAGTGCTGCGGTTTCTTCTATATGACACATCCAAGGGGGAACTTCTGACTGGCTCCCAACACGGCTGGCACCACCACAAGACAAGACTTTAATTTTTCGTTGTGCTGCTATACGCATTTTTTTCTAGAATATATGAACTCTGATGAGCCAAAGTAAGCCATTTGTGAAGTCGCACGTGACTTCGTTGAATAAATTCCGTAATTAATTTTTAAAGTGGAAAACCACTTTAAAACTTGAAAGCGAACTCTGCTTCGGTTCTGGGGTACTAGTCGGAGACAAAGCAGAGTTAAATTACAAGTTTTAAAGTGGTTTTCCACTTTAAAAATCAATTGACGAAGTTATTCAACGTTATCTCAATCACCTTCGCGAATAACTAACTTCGGCTCATCTGAGCCCATACATTCTAATACTGTACGGAGACGAATCTCTGTACAGAATTATCCCGAAGTTTTGAACGAAGCATCAAAAGCTCGCTTCACTCAACACTGGTGAAGATATCTGTGTCTCATCTGTATTCCACGGACACTGCTAGGCTGAAAGCTCATTTCCAGAGCATCTCCTATTAGAGGTAAGTGAAAAACAGACAACAGGGATGCCATCAATGTTTTTTCCAGGGACACAGACTATAACGGGGGTGTTTGGTCTACATCACGGACCAAAGTAGTACTTGTTTCCGGGATTTTTCAACTGACCCACGGTCAGTAAAAGATACTGATGTGTGAAAGGACACAGTAAAATCAATGGGTACATGTGGTGTCTGTGGAAAATGCGGACAGCACACGTCAGAGGAAATGTGAATGAGGCCTTCAGGTGAAGTCTGCTGTATTAAGAGGCCACAGCCTCTTAACTGTATACCAAGCAAGGAACATCTACTGCATAGAAGCTGTGCTTGGTACTGAAGCTCAATCGCTTGTAAAATGGGTCTGAACACACAACCGACGGACACAGGATTCCAACTGGAGCCCCCCACCAATCCTGTGAATGAAAGGGCTGCAGCACTGTATCTGCTTTGCAGCTGCCTTGATTCACTCAAATACAGCTGCAGTTCCCTGCACAGCAGGAGGGATGGGTGTCATTGTCCAGGGAAAGAATGAGGGGCGACAGCCATGAATAAGACCTGTGGATGCTCCAGATTGGGGATTGGCGGGGATCTCAGACATCACTGCTATACAATGATATCCTTTAAAAAATAAAATATATAAAACTGTTGAGTGGGGCTCTTTTCAGGAATTTTATTCTCATTTCTGGAAACATGCCCATGAAAGTTCACTTAATTTTGCAGGTAACCAAAGGTTATACATACACAAAAATTAAATAAAAAGGAGTATAGAAGAGAACAAGCATGTATCCCCGACTGAAAATATACAGAAGGGTTGACTTTGGAAGAGCATAAAAAAAGTTTCTTTAAAATACCTTCACTAATGGCAGCACTAGGAAAGCTCCGCCTCCGCTCGCATCTATGATTATGGCAACAAATTTGGGGTTAACCGCACAGAATGAGCTATCCCAGGTAACCCGGGAAACTCTGATGTCATCATAGCACTGATCATTCTTCACAGCCTGCCCAAAGACATGCCGGAATTTACTTTGTCGAACCACACGCCTCATCGTTTCTGTAGACACAAAAAGAAAAAATTAAGTAAATAGCATATATACACAATGCATACACAAAAATTACATACTACAGCTTAGAGCATATGGACTGGTATTTTCAAGCTGGCTTCCTGTAAACTGGTGCTGCCAACTCAAATGTAAGCATGGTATTATTTCATGAAAACTTACCTGCAAGGCAAAACGTAACAAAGCTAAATCTGGGGGCGAGATGGAGGCAGTTTAGGCTCCATCATTAAAGTAGGCGATTACCCTAAATTAAAAATTGATATAGTCTGTCTGCAAACGCTTCCACCCATGCTGCTAACCGTAAACTGGATTAATGTATATTACAGTCATGCAAATTGCGCTCCTTTAGTAGGCACCGGTTGAATTTACCAGGCTCAGACTTCTTTTGGCGCTTTGTTAGCGAGCAGACAGATTAACTCACCCATCAGGGCACGTTTACAAATTCTGTCTAAAATGCAGATGCTGTAAACTTGGACAGATTGCCCAAAAATGTACCAAAATCATCACCCTGGCTTAAGTGGGATGATAAATCTAGCGTACAGAGGGCCACGTTTGTCTACCTTTGCACCAACTATTGGTTGCCTTATTTTACGACAGGACTATGTGCCCAAATTTTTGCCACAAAAGGTGTATATTAAAATAGATTTCCGGTTACACACACAAAAAAAAAAATATAATAATTCAACCCTACTGAATTATATAAATTAGATGTAGAAGTCCTGAGGGCATTCTGACTCCTGCAGCGTAACTGCCATCTGTGACCTGCACCCTGTGTTCACATACTGATGAAAGACTCACAGCAGTGTCTGTAGCATGAGGGCTCAGCCTCTCCTTCCCCTCCCAACTTGAACATCACAGATCCAAACCTGCTTGAAGCCCTGTTGCAAAAACCTCACCCTAAGGGCTCGTTCCCACGAACGTGCGATGCCCGCTTCTGTATTGCGGACAGCATTTGCAGATCCGCAATACACGGGCACCGTTCCATGCCCATTCCGCATCGCGGATGCGGACCAATTCACTTCAATTGGTCCGCAAATCCGGAGATACGGAACACTACAGAAGCACTACGGAGTGCTTTCTGGGGTTCCATTCCATGCTTCCGCACCGCAAAAAGATAGAGCAAATGGGTCTGCGATCACTATGTGCCTGCCCCACGGACGGTGCCCGTGCATTGTGGATCGCAATTTGCGGTCCAAAGTACGAGCTTCAGACGTTTGTGTGAACGAGCCCTAAGGCTACATGCACACGACCGTATGTGTTTAGCGGTCGGCAAATTATTTATATTTTTTTTATAAAACGGATGACCTCAGTAGGCCATCTTTTTTTTTTTTTGGCGGATCCATTGAAACAATGCCTAAAACAGACAATAGGACATGTTCAATTTTTTTGCGGGGCTACGGAACGGACATACTGATGCGGACAGCACACGGTGTGCTGTCCGCATTTTTTCTGGACCCATTGAAATGAATGGGTCTGCATCCTAGTCCGCAAAAAAATAAAACGTAACAGACATGGAAACAAACGTTTGTGTGCATGTAGCCTAAGAAATAGCATCATTGCTGTCATCACGTCTACAGGGCAGGGTCTAGGGACAGGGATGCTCAACCTGCGGCCCTTCAGCTGTTGCAAACCTACAGCTCACAGCATGCTCTAACAGTGCTAGGCTGTCCAGGCATGCTGGGAGAATGACAAGGTCACTGATGATTGTGTCTACACGGCAGACCCTTACAGGCCTTGCAACACCTCAGATGTCATCCAGATAGGGAACTAACACAGAGGAAATGTCACGACCACAATGGAGAACGGGGCATTACAGATAAACAATGACTATTAGAAAGTGATATTGGGTTGTTTCCTGTCAACTGAGGGAAATCCAGGGTCGTCCGGCCACCACCTTCCTCTCTCCGTTCTCACTGTAGGTGCGGGTCCCACCTCAGACAATGGGGGCATATCCTAGAGATATATCCCATTCCCCATTGTCTCAGATGGTAATACCTCTTTAATATGCCCAAGACTATGCAGAGCTGGATTACAAGCAGTGTCTCCAAGTGTGAGAGCCCATTACTTACCCACCATTATTTCCAGCTGTAGAAACCAGATTGGGAAACCTCTAAAAGAGACCCTGTGTCCTTGTTGCCAACAACAACCAATCACAGCACAGCTCTTATGTTTCAAGAGCAGAATATGAAGTGAAAGCTGGGCTGTTATTGGCTGCTATGGGCAACAAAGCCAGTTTCTCCATTAGGCAGTGTCTCCAGTACACAATGGGAATTCTTTCTAGAGTTTCCTAAGCAAAGCCGATCTGGAAACGTCACAGAAGCCGGGAACAGAGGCAGTGAGTTTAAGGCGCAGCAGATACAAATAATTTTAGATTTCATAAGCTGTAGGTCAATGATCTAACCAGAGCAAATATGAAATCCATGTCTCACACCCAACTAGCTTTTCAAGACTTTACTCCTATGACATACAGCAGTAGTGACATCAGCTCTGCAGAGACTTCAAGAAGAAAAGAATAAGGAGGCGTCTACCACGGGTACGCAGCCAATTAGGGCTGGCAACTGCTCAACAGAACGCATGTAAGAGTAACCTTTACACTGCCAGGGAGAAGGAAGCACCTGTATATGATTCAGCATCCAATCCGTCAGACACTTGCCATATCAATTCTGCAGGCACTGCTCAGACTAGAAGGGGTGTTCAGGGCTCATGCACACGGCCGCGATCGGCCTGGGAAACTAGGTTTGTGTGTCAGCTGTGGCTCCTCTGACCCAAATTGACAGAATCAGAGATTTATAATACAGCCAGCTCCTGATCGGGGGTTTATTACACTGTACTCACCATCATGCGAGTACTGCAATAGCCCTGCCATCAGACATAAATCAATATGATACAGCCAGCTCCTGATCGGGGGTTTATTACACTGTACTCACCATCATGCGAGTACTGCAATAGCCCTGCCATCAGATATAAATCAATATGATACAGCCAGCTCCTGATCGGGGGTTTATTACACTGTACTCACCATCATGCGAGTACTGCAATAGCCCTGCCATCAGATATAAATCAATATGATACAGCCAGCTCCTGATCGGGGGTTTATTACACTGTACTTACCATCATGCGAGTACTGCAATAGCCCTGCCATCAGACATAAATCAATATGATACAGCCAGCTCCTGATCGGGGGTTTATTACACTGTACTCACCATCATGCGAGTACTGCAATAGCCCTGCCATCAGACATAAATCAATATGATACAGCCAGCTCCTGATCGGGGGTTTATTACACTGTACTCACCATCATGCGAGTACTGCAATAGCCCTGCCATCAGACATAAATCAATATGATACAGCCAGCTCCTGATCGGGGGTTTATTACACTGTACTCACCATCATGCGAGTACTGCAATAGCCCTGCCATCAGATATAAATCAATATGATACAGCCAGCTGCTGATCGGGGGTTTATTACACTGTACTCACCATCATGCGAGTACTGCAATAGCCCTGCCATCAGACATAAATCAATATGATACAGCCAGCTCCTGATCGGTGGTTTATTACACTGTACTTACCATCATGCGAGTACTGCAATAGCCCTGCCATCAGACATAAATCAATATGATACAGCCAGCTCCTGATCGGGGGTTTATTACACTGTACTTACCATCATGCGAGTACTGCAATAGCCCTGCCATCAGACATGAATCAATATGATACAGCCAGCTCCTGATCGGGGGTTTATTACACTGTACTCACCATCATGCGAGTACTGCAATAGCCCTGCCATCAGACATGAATCAATATGATACAGCCAGCTCCTGATCGGGGGTTTATTACACTGTACTCACCATCATGTGCGTACACTGTAACAGCCCCACCATCGGACAGGCTGACTATCATAAATCAATATGTGTGGTCAGCCTGGGAGATGCCGATCCTATGCTCAAGCCCTAACTGAAAATACAGTTTAGCAGTGAGGATAGCCGTACAACAGAAAACTGCTCAGCCCACTAAGCATCCCCGGGTTTCAGGTACAACATATCTACATAGCTGAAGAATGAGCGGCACTCTGCTTTGGCTGCAATCTCCTGGAGTGCGGTCCCCAACGGCATTATTCTGCAGAGCATACGGTTTTATGCACGCCAACAAAGAAAACCAGCAGCGTTTGTTTTATATACTAGGAGATTAACATTCAAACACATTTATACGACCAAAAATAGGATTCAGTCGCACACGGCTCTTTGGGAGATTACCATCTTCGGTAAAGAGCACTCTCAGTACCCACACAAAACGCAGTAATCTACCTAGGGAGACTGTTACCCTTTTATGTCCACATTGTTTCCTCTCTCTAGGGTGAGCGCAAGAATAGAAATGTTACTCTTCGGGGACTCTGGCAGTTTACAGATGCTGCTATATTTATCTCAGCTAGGCCTCATTCACACAGCGATGTTTGGTCAGCATCCGATCCACATTGTTTTGAGGATCGCATGCGGACCCATTCATTTCCATGGGACTGCAAAAACTTCTGTGGCCATCCCGCAAATTATAGAACATGTCCTATTCTTGTCCGTTTGGTTGACAGGAGTAGGCATTTTGACCATAAGGCTGCAAAAAGTGCGGAATGCACACAGTATCCGCATTATTTGGCTCGGTGGACCGCAGACCCTACAACAGGGATCAGCAACCTTCGGCACTCCAGCTGTGGTGAAACTACGACTCCCAGCATGCACACCTCCTTGGCTGTTCTGAGAACTGCCAAAAGAGTGAATGGAGCATGCTGGGAGTCGTAGTTTCACAACAGCTGGAGTGCCGGAGGTTGCTGATCCCTGCCCTACAATATCAGTGTACCATGGTGGCTTTACGGACACTAGGATTGTAAGCAATGAAGTGAAGCTGCCCCTTAGGATACATTCACAAGTGTAGCTTTCCTAGAAAAACCGGCCATGTGTTAATCTTTATGTAGCATGTGTGATCATGAAATGGATGGCGGCTTTCCAAGACTTTTTAATGCTGCAGTTTTCCACACTGACGTGGGTAAAGAAAGTAAACAACCATCAAGCACCAAATACCGTGTGGTTTACACACACACACACACACACACACACACAAACATGGTCCAGACCACTGCAGCATAATAGAGAACACTGCTGCGCATGCACACACCCGCCCAGACTAAAGAGCACTCCTCTCAAGGTGAGGACACTCCCCCTTCCACCTGATTGACAGGGCCAGACACCTCTGCTGAACATGACAGTCTCGTATCTGCACCGCTGCTCGGTGTAGCAGCACAAGCGTAGAGGTTCTGCTTCCACAGCTGCAACAGTTCATGCACAGCTCCTCAAGATAAATTATCCCCTATCCACATGAGTGGCGCATGAACAGTGGCAGGAGCTTTAAGCCACATGGAAACAACCCTCATATTTAGGCCTCATGCACACGACAGTATTTTTTTGCGGTCCGCAAAAAGGGGTTCCGTGATCAGTGTCTGTTTTTGTTTCCGTGTGTCTTCCTTTATTTTTGGAGGCTCTCCACACATAAAGTAAAAAAAAATAAAAATCTAAGTCAAGTTTGCCGTGCAAATGATAGGAAAAAAACAAACCGTTGTCCGTGAAAAAAAATAGGACAGGTCATTTTTTTTTTTACGGACTGGAAACACGGATCACGGACGACAAACTGTGCATTATCAGAGTTTTCCACGGACCCATTGAAAGTCAACGGGTCCGCAGAAAGTCACGGAAAATGAAACAACGGACACAACAACGGTCGTGTGCATGAGGCCTTACTAACAAAAAGGTCAATTAGTAGGACAGATACCAACAGAAAGCGGAACTCTGCGGAAATTAACCCAAAAAAAAAAAAAACAACAACGAACACCAAATAAACGTATGCAACATGAAAAAATGCATGCATTTTTACTGCGAAAAAAGAAAAACAAAAAAAAGTGTGTGAATAAAGACTAATGAGTTGCTAAAGTGGATCGGTCCACCTAAAGGGTTTTTCGGGGGTTCGACTAATCAGCTGTTTGAAGGGATCACAACACTCGAGCATGTACTGTGGCATCTTCGCTTTATACCAAACACAGCGCCGCACATTGTATAGTGGCTTTGCTTGGTATTGCAGCTCAATCCCATTCACTTGAATGGGAGCGAAGTGCAGAAAGGTCATGTGACTGATGGACAGGATGTCACAGGCATAATGAAGAGGCTGCGGCGTTTGACAGAACCTTCATATAGCCAACGGGTCAAGAACATTAGATTAACTCCTCACAATATCCCAACCTGTCAATCACCATCTTGGGGGGTGCTGAAGTGCTCTGCTTGTGAATAAGGGGTTGTCTCACAAAAAAATATTCTACCGGTTTCAAACCAGCACCTGGATCTGAGTACTTTTGTAATTGCATGGAACTGAGAATTTTGTATAGCCACTGAGTTATTTAATAAAATATATCAAATATATCTGCATAGCGCCACCTGCTGTTTGTTCTATTTCTTTGTCTGGCTCAATGAGATGGTTGCACATGCTCAGTTCTGTCCTTCAGCTGCCTCCTGAGCTGTGATAGGGAGAGCTCCAAAAGAATAGACACGCCCCCTGAGCTGCAGCAGAATAGACACGCCCCCTGAGCTGCCAGCCTGATATAAATCTAGTAGAGCAAATAATGGGGATATACCTGGATCCATGTGAGGTACAGGGCTGGTTCTAGCTTTGTTAGTAAATACAGTCATGTAGTATATGATGTCGGATTCATTTTTTACATGTCATGGCATAACCCCTTTAACTACGAGACTGATGTATTCGTTCAGCACTCCTAGTTTTGTGCCGTTTTGGCGACCAGTAGAACGACCTGTAGCTATAATATAAGCCGACAATCCTTCTGGGCTCCTTGATTAAGCATACAAGTGTGTTCTGCGGAAAGGGGGCAATGTCAAATATGATATAACACAGGAGTCAGATTGTGGCTGGTTATTTACACTGGAGTTATACTGACTTCATGATAAGTTTCCTTTTGGGAAACCAGAGGAAGTGAATTTAAGATGGGGAAGTGACTAAATGTTTTGTAAAGCTGGGGGCATTACAGAGGAATGAAACGTTTCTAATAGGTTTCCTTTGTTATCCCGCTTTTTGCAATGTTAACAGGACAGTTGAGCCATGACAAGTTCCACATTATTTAACATGTAGACTTTAGTCTTCTTCCCTTTCTGGTGGATGACCACGACATTGATCAGCGCTCAGTGGACACACTTCTAATGGTGGCCACAAAGAACAGCTTGCCGAACTATAGATTCTGAAAATGCCTCTTTCCACCTCTAACACTCCACAACTGCTGTAACCATCTGACATGGTTTGATATTTCACTTACGTTTAAGGGGTTATCTGATATTTCTGCCCTCGGGATAGGTCACCAATATCAGTGCGGTGGGGGGTCTAACTCCCGGCACAATATTGTAGCCCTGCAGAGTCCATTGACTTGAGGACAGTAATCATCAACCTGCCAGATTACCGAGATGAATATCAAATATATTGGGAGCTACAAAGCACTACAGACTGTATCGTGTACATGGACACTTCAAATTTTCTCCAAAAATAAAGTTTAAAGGGGTTTTCCACGATATTTTTTATTGATGACCTATCCTCTGGTCAGACATTGGCTTAGCTAACTATATGCGGCACAAAAAAGACTTGCTTCTGGAGGAGAGCTAATGTGCACTTTTTTTTCAATGACAATTTCTAGGGTCATAGGCTACCTGTATCTATCTAAAGCAGGCATCCTCAAACTGCGGCCCTGCAGCTGTTGCAAAACTACAACTCCCAGCATGCCCAGACAGCCTACAGCAGGGCATTGTGGGAGTTCTAGTTTTACAACAGCTGGAGGGCCGCAGTTTGAGGATGCCTGATCTAAAGTTTCTCTACTTTAATTTCTTTGGATTCAGAGCACCCCAGTGGTATGATAATGACATTGCAGCAGGGAAGCCCAATGACCGTCATGTGTATTGCAGTGAGGGCGCAGGACCTGCTGCGATGTCATCAGAATTGAACAATGTGTGGAGGGCCCTTTCCATGAAAGGTCCTAGTAGCAACTGGGATTGGGTTACGACCCTGCCTGAAAAATCCAAAATAGTGAAAAATCTTGCCATTGTCACTCTAGCGCTCCCTAATATAAAATAACGCGCTGTACCAAAACCACATAGATGGGATTGTAGAGGACTGGCTTTGCTTTGTATGGAAAGCCAATGTCAGCCCAATGCACTCACATGCAGGATCTGCCTCCTTCCTCCGTCACTACTGGGAACCACTTCAAGTGAGGAGCCGACACTAAAGAGGTCGGAGTCCGGGGCCAGCGGTCACATGAGACAGGGACGTGACGCCAGCAAACACCACAAGACTCCTGGACAGCACTGAGTGAGACCTGAAGCAGGTGAATGGTGGCAGATAGGGTAAGAATATGCATTACCATGAATGAGATAATTAAAGAAAAATCTTTGTTAAGGGCCGAGAAATGAACAAATCATTGCTAACGTGCATCCATAGTTATGCTCATTAGCGATGATCTGGCAGTTTAAATGCCCCGCCAATTACACCATGAATGAGCGAAATGTTCCCAACGTAGTGTAACTGATGTACTATTTAAAGTGCTCCCAAGATCCCAATGTAGAAACTACCTTCAGATGTCAGCGACAGGTTGGATATTGAGAATTTGCAAGTCTGAGATCATATTCAGCGTGCATCCTGCCTGCATACTTGGACAAGTCCCGACAGTGTGTACAGGCACTAGGGTGTAAGACGTACTATGTCAGCAGGGCACAAGAATGTTTCCCACATACCTGTAGAAGGCAAAGGGTAAAGTGTCTTATGACAATAAATGGAACCCGTCAGCTCCTGTATGTGGCCCTAAATGAGGGTGTAGACAGGGACCCGCTGATTTCAATGGCATTCTGTAGTTCTAGAGTTCTGACCTGCTGAAGCCCTGGTGCGATGTATGACCTTGTGACGCCAAGCTCAGCCATCATCCTATATCACAACTATAAAGAAAAAACACGACTTCTGCTGCATAAAGACACCAAGACCTACACAAGGCTGGCTATGACCGTCAGCACTGCTGCCATGTAAATGGTGGAAGGAATTCTGTAATCTCATCTTAAACCAGTGGAAGAAAATGTACACAATGGATCCCAAGCTATAAGACCTCACTTTTTGGCTCGGTCTCTACTGTTGGAAAATCCTTAGTGGTCATACACTTTCATCAGCCAAACTCATGTGGCCAGCAGCCATTCTCTGAATGGAGAGAGGGGAGAACGCGGCTACCACACGCCTCCAGCAGTGCCTCATCTCCCCTGAGATCAGAAGGATGGGGGATGCTGAAGTCCATCATCTGTCAGGGGGAAGTCAGGGCATCCCCATATACATTAGATGGTCGACCGCTCCCGTAGAAACTGGCAGATTCAGCCAATATTAATCTGAACTGTATTGCAGGGCAACTTTAATCTAGTATTCCCCTGTGTCATATATATTTCTACAGAGAAGCCCAGGAAACCCCTACTGAATCCCTCCAGCTTACCTGTGTCGGCGATAAACACATTGTGGGTTGGGAAACTTATGCCAGTCTATGACATCGCCTGCACTGCCGGAGGATGTGACTAAGGCTACTTTCACACTAGCGTTCGGGCGGATCCGTTCTGAACGGATCCGCCCATAATAATGCAGACGGAGGCTCCGTTCAGAACGGATCCGTCTGCATTATATTAGCTAAAAAAAGCTAAGTGTGAAAATAGCCTGGGACGGATCCGTCCAGACTTTCAATGTAAAGTCAATGGGGGACGGATCCGCTTGAAGATTGAGCCACATTGTGGCATCTTCAAACGGATCCGTCCCCATTGACTTACATTGTAAGTCTGGACGGATCCGCACGCCTCCGCACGGCCAGGCGGACACCCGAACGCTGCAAGCAGCGTTCAGCTGTCCGCCTGTCCGTGCGGAGGCGAGCGGAGCGGAGGCTGAACGCCGCCAGACTGATGCAGTCTGAGCGGATCCGCCTCCATTCAGACTGCATCAGGGCTGGACGGCTGCGTTCGGGTCCGCTCGTGAGCTCCTTCAAACGGAGCTCACGAACGGAAACCCGAACGCTAGTGTGAAAGCAGCCTTAGGCTACTTTCACATATGCATTACGGTTTTGAGATCCGGCATCTCAAAACCGGGCCAAAACGGTTCTGTTTAGTCCCAATGCATTCTGAATGCAAAGAGACCCGTTCAGGATGCATCAGGATGTCTTCCGTTCCGTCATTATTCCATTTTGTGACCGGACCAAACCAGAACCATCACTAGAAAAACAATGTAGGTTAATGGGGACGGATCCGGTTTGCTCTGTTCCGATTTCACACAACCACATCCTATCGGAACGGGTGAATACAGAGGTGTAATCAAAATGGAACCATTTTGGGCAGGATTGGAGATCCTTTGTGATGCATACCTCGCCATAAATTAAGCACATTCTCTGGCAGTCTGTGTAACCAATTATATAATAATAATAATAAAATAAAAATAGGTAAAAGATTATAAATGTGCTGGGCCTGCGGGCCCCACTTGACCCCCTTCTCAGGAAAGTGGCAATGGGCAGAGTAGAAAGGCCACTTGCACCTAAAGCGCAATGCTGTTTAAAAAAAGTCATAAACACAAGGTTTGCAACTTGTTTTTACACCCAAAAACTGGTATTGGATATTTTTGGTGCCCCTTTCACTCCTTGTCTAAATAGGCATAAAAAGTGTCAAACTGTCTTGATAAATGGAGAACAAAGCATGCACACCCGTTATTTTGTGCAAATTGCGCCTTAAAACGATGACTCTCCCCATCCTGTTATTGGTTTCATGGCGTCGGGTAACTGCAATGCATAGAAATGAATGTGAGATAGTGGGAACAGGAAATATCTGCACTATGACAGCGCCATCATGCCACATCCAAGTAATGTAAAATATCTGATCATTGATTTCCAAGTGTTATGTGTACAGGAACCAAATAGCTTAATCTATCGCTCGCCTCTCCACCCGACTCCATACACATTAGCTAAAGGTGGCCACCAACAAATAACCACAACGGTGACGCAGAAGCACTGCCTTTACTCCGTATCAGCCACACATCAATGACACCCGATGGATGATCTTTCCCCCGCTCCTATATTTGAATAGTTCTGACGTTTTCAGACATGGCGCTAAGGATTATGTTTACTTTATGTATATTTTTATATGTGAAATTGGGTAGAGGGGCGATTTTAACTTAATACTTTTGGCTTTTTTTTTATATAATTTTTTTTTTTTATATGTTAACTTATTTCAGTCCCCCTGGGGAGCTTGAACATGTGATCAATCAATCGCAGTCCTCCTATTAAACTCTGTCGCAGACAAGGCTCAAAGGGGGTGTCCTATTAAAACCACTTCACCCCTATCCTCAGGATAGTGGACAGGGGTTAAGCTCCTCCTTCTGTCTAACTGTTCAGATGTCGCAGTCACTACTGACACAACATATGAACAGATGCTCAAGAACTGTTATCATATGGGAAATGAAATGTCAGGCGATGTGACAACTCTATTTCCTGGTCCCTCTGGACACACAGGAAATGCCTGCGACAATGACCTGCCTCATCCACTGACCGGCCATTTCCTGTGTGTCCAGAGGGACCAGGAAGCAGAGACCGGCAGGGGGGACCTGGCTGGTGTCAGAGCAGTGGAGAAGAGCTAATCCTCAGTATATCATTAGAAGTGTTAATAATGATGAAGAACATCACATTCTGGAGCGGAGATTTACTTGGAGCTTGGGAAACAAAGTGAAAATGCCAATTCTAGACGTAGCTGAGGCGGGACACAAGCCATTAAAAACACTTTGATCTTGGTGGCAGAAGCCGCCCTGAGAAGGATGACACCAGGCAGGTGCTACATCCTCCCACATGTCATTAGACGACTGCCTGCTCTTCTGAAGAATCCCACCCGCCTTGGTTTCACTCAGCCAGCAAATGACCCGATTGAAGCCAGATGACTGTCAGAATACCAGCTTTTTCCATGGCCTCGTGTAATTGTTCCAGCCCCAGTCATGTTTGTTCTACAGCAAATACCTCACAGCAATCTTCAAGGTTTCTGTATGTAAGCATTATCCTCTTGTGTGTGAAAAGGGGCAAAGCAGAGCACTGTGTGAAGGACCAGGCCTACAAAGCCTACAAGATTGCTGAAGGGGATCATGTGGTTACTATGAAGCAAAAGACAAACATCTCAATATGAACCCGAATAATGGGTCATTTGATGGAACAAACTGGGAAAAAATACATTTGGAAAACGCGAGGAAGACATCGCCACCAAGGATGTTGGAAGCGCAATAGGGGTGAGGTACCTATATAGTGCCAGCAGGGGGACTATGGTTGGGAAGCACAGCCCATGTGACGGCCACATTTCCCAGACCAAGTGCAGCTCGGCTAATCCAGTCCAACCATGGGTCTACGGCCGCATACTCCTGAAGCTTATAAGGGCCAGTAGACCAGCAGTCGTGCTGAAACAGCATTATAAATTACTATGGCACAGCAAGCATGTGTCCAAGAAATGCAGCCACTGGCCTACATAGCCACAGTAAGGACTCTTTCACACGAGCGTGACGGGTAGGCTCCGGATGCGTTCAGGGAAACTCGCACCATTTTGCAAGCAAGTTCAGTCAGTTTTGTCTGCAATTGGGTTCAGTTGTTCCCGCTCGGGTGCAATGCGTTTTAATGCGTTTTTCACGTGCGCGATAAAAAAACAGAAGGTTTACAAACAACATCTCTTAGCAACCATTAGTGAAAAACGCATTGCATCCGCACTTGCTTCCGGATGCAATGCGCTTTTCACTGAAGCCCCATTCACTTCTATGGGGCCAGTGCTGCACGAAAGACTCAGAATAAAGAATTCAGAGCGGGTGCTATGAGTTCACATCACGCATTGCACCCGCGCGGGAAAACTCGTTCGTGTGAAAGGGGCCCAAGTGTATGGGCTCATGCACACGAACATATGCCCTCCAAGATATACGGTCCGTGAGCGGGCCATATGTCGCGGAGCGGCATACGTCGTGCGGACAGCATCATAGGTTGATATTATGAGTGCGGGACAATAGCCTAATATGCACAGCATCATAGTAACCTATGATGCTGTGTGCTCCCGTGCGCACGATGTATGCACTTGAATGGAGCTTAGCCCCGCCCAGGCCAGTGGATACTAGTCATGACGTCACTGGGCCTGCGGTAAACAGTGAGAAGGCCGCGGCGCTGCTGGAGTGCCACTGCCCTCTCAAACAGCTGATCGGCGGGGGTCCCGGGTGTCGGACTCCGGCCGATCAGATGCTGATGATCTATCCAGAGGATAGATCATCATTTTAAACAAACTGTAGAACCCCTTTAAAGAGGAGCGGTCACCTGTCCTGACATCTGTTTTAGTAACTACATGCATTCCCCGTGTAGAGCAACTCTAGAGCATCTTTTCTTATGACTATATTGCATCATTCCTTTTTCGTTATTTCTACTAGAAGTTATCGATGAATTGCCTGCAGCTTGCAGTAAAGGGTACAGAGGGGTGGTGTCCCTGCACAGTCTGCCACTGAAAGCACTGACTGGAAAGAGTCAGACGCACCAGCTACTGGTAACACCCAGCAGTACCTTTACTGCAGACTGTGGGAAGATTGTAAACTTCTAGCAGGAATAATAAAGGAATGGCACAGAATCGATGCTTTAGAATTGTTATTACATGGGGATGCAAGTAGTTAATAAAGCTGACATGTCAGGAGAGGTGGCAGGTCCTGTTTAAGGCCTTGTGCACACGGCCGTAAGCCTTTTGTGGTCTGCAAAACACAAATCCCGGCCGCCGTCCCCCGTCTAGAGAAAAGTCCTATTCTTGTCCATAAAAACTGTTCTATTTTTATTTTATTTTTTTTGGCGGGGATGCGGAACAGACTTACAGAAGTGGACAGCACATCCGCATGTTTTATGGCCCCACTGAGATGAACGGGACCACATCCGATCCGTTAAAAATGCATATCGGATGCTGGCTGCAATGACGGGCGTGTGCGTCAGCGAGGAATTTCAACAGTCTAACCGCTACCTATTGTGGAATCCCATACCGACGGTTTAAAACCTACACAGCTCATTTTTCTACTGCATCGCTCTCCATAAAACAAGGGGGCAGCAGCAGCAATCACTGCGCAGTTTTCCTCTTTATCCGGTGGGGTGCGAGGCGTTCAGACAAGGCTGACTCACAGACACAGACCCTGCATGCGTCTTCAAGCTCAGTGAATACGTGTACGCAATCTGCTCGCTGCTAAACGTGACCACGGACCTATGATGAATATCAGACACCCCCAGCAGCATCACAAGGTTGGTACTACTGCCAGACAGGATCGGAGCCATGTTTCCCATAGATCCCACACTACCGGGTCACTGGCAGACATGCAGGGCCTACAGGCAGCCTTGGGAATTCTGTTTTCTGGGTCATGTCACTCAAGGTAGCATTATCTGCACGGATAGAAAAATGCTATTTATACAGTGTATTCAGGACTGGAGCCGCTCACGTGACTTGCTCTCCAAGGAAGGAACGATTTTAGGTAAAGTCTCCTCTGCATATTCTAACAGATCACAGGAAAAGTGGAATTCCGGAGAGAGGAAGCAGGAAAGAAGTGCCTGCGCGGCAGTAAATGACTATGCACCAGAAATGCGGGATCCCACAGAGCATTCTGGAGGTCCATCTATAATAACGCAGGATATCCTTATCCAGTGCTGCGTGCGGGGGAGGGGTACTGACAACTGTGCAGCGCTCAGAGAAACGTCTTGACACTCCAGTCTTAAGGCCTCATGCATTTGTCATCCGTGTGCCATCTGCATTCTTTCCGGTTAGCACACTGACGCATTCGAAGCTGTAGGGCCAGACACACACCTATTTTTTTTTTTGCAATTCCGTTTGGCCATTCTGCATATTCTAGAGCAGGGATCAGCAACCTGTGGCACTCAAGCTGCTGTAAAACTACAACTCACAGCATGCACATTTACACTGATAGAAGTGAAAGGAGGATTCTGGGAGTTGTAGTTTGTGAACAGCTGGAGTGCAGGAGGCTGCTGACCCCTGTTCTAGAGCATGTCCTATGATGGGCCACGTGGTGGATGAGAATAGTCATTTCTATTGATGGGAGTGAGAAAAATGTGGAGTGCACACGGACGGCAGCCGTATTTTATCAGGGTATGGCCACACGTGGCGTAAATGCTGCGGATCCCCCGCACTGAAGCTGCATGTAGAAAATCTGCAGAATTTACACTAGCAGCAAAGCAGATAACGCTGTCAGAAAACTTGTCTGCATGCTGCAGGGTAAACGGACTCGCCCTACGGGTTTTCAATCCGGAGGACTCACTGATTCCTGCGGCAATGCTGTCACAAAATTACAGCCCATTTCTGAGGCAGCGGATTTCAGAGAACCTGCTTCCGAATTTGGGTCTTTACATGACTATGGTTCTGGCATTTAAAATTACCTGTAAATAAAATGACAAAATAAATGCAAGCGTTTGGTTTTTTCAGCAGCTGCATTTTTCTTCATGGCATTTTTCCCTTAGGGGTCATGCACAAGAACGTGTGCACCTCCTGCTGCGGACGGCAAAAAGCGCCATTTGCGGATGCCGACCCATTCACTTCAATGGGTCAGCAATCTGTAAGATCCAGTCCGAACTGCAAAAAAATAGAACATGTTCTATTTTTTTTGTGGTGCAGAGGCACGGACCGAAATCCCACGGAAGCAGATTCGTAGTGCTTCCACTCTATATTGCGAACACATTCAGGTGAATGGGTCCGCACCCGTGATACGGAGCGCACATGTTCCTGTGCATGAGCCTTTATAGAGAAGATGATGTGACAATACCAGAAAAAATCCGCCTGAGCTTCAGCATGCAGCATTTTTGAAAAGACGACAAAAAAAATCTGCCTAATGAAAAAACACTCAGGGGGTCATTTAATAACCATAAATAAGCCTATATTAGGTGTATTTCTGGTGAAGATTGTGGCGCAAAGGTCCTTTGCGTTGCAATATGCGACTTTTCCCCACTGACGCCAGGTCTAAAAAAGTGGACGTGGCGTGGACGGGAAAGGGGCGGGGCCGGCAGGCAGTCTCATTTACCATTTTCTACGCCTGTTTTAGGCTTAGAAAATGGTGTAAATGTAAGACAGCAAGGAAGCTGGCAGACATTTATAAGCGGGGTGGATGCGCCTAAGTTATGTACATGCCGACGCCTTTACTTAACCACCAGGTATAGGGGTTAAGAGCAGCGTCTAAACCGCCATTCATCATAAATGACCCGCTTTGTGTCCTGCGTTTCGTATTTCCAATAGACGTTCAGCTAACACAAAGACGCAACGAATGCTTTGCTCATATCGCATTTTTGTCAAATGATTAACATATATGGTAAACGGATCCCATATAGTGACGCCCATTTAAAAAAACATGTTAACATTAGAGATGAGTGATTTTCATATTTTGAAATTTCTTCACGCTTCATTTGGTGGTAAAAGCAGAATTGCGTTATGGATTTCGTTACCTCTAAAGGCATCCCGTCATAGAATTTCGTTATGGTCCGTGGTAACAAAATCCATAACGCAATTCTGCTTTTACCACCAAATGAAGTGTGAACAAATTTCAAAATATGAAAATCGCTCGTCTCTAGTTAACATATCTATACATTTTTTCAAGAATCTACAGGATAAAAAAAAAAAAAAGTTGCGGATTACATTTTTACACCTCCCCTCCCCCCCCCCTACAAACTATATGTTTAAGGCTACTTTCACACTTCCGTTTGGTGCGGATCTGCACAGACTGATCCTCACCGATAATACAACCGTCTGCATCCGCTCCTATTATGTTTAACATAGCCAAGATCCGACTTGAACACCATTGAAAGTCAATAGATGGCGGATCCGTTTTCTATTGTGCCAGATTGTGTTATAGAAAACGGATTCATCCCCATTGACTTACATTGTGTGTCAGAACGGATCCGTTTGCCTCAGCCTCGTCAGGCGGACAACGTCCGCCTCCAAAGCGGAATGGAGACTGATCGGAGGCAAACTGATGCATTCTGAGTGGATCTTTTACCACTCAAAATGCATTAGGGCAAAACTGATCAGTTTTGGACCGCTTGTGAGAGCGCTGAACTGATCTCACTAATGGAAAACCAAAACACCAGTGTGAAAGGAGCCTAAAATGGGAATAAAGTGTGATCTGAACAGCCCTGAAAAAAATAACACATGAAAGCCCCCTTTATGGGATGGAAATTGAGAAGTGGGGTCATCCCATGCAGCTGAACCCAGAGAAGTGACATGGGCGATCACCGGTGTAACAGGGTATATAAGGGTACAGTGGAGATAAGCGGGTAGAGCCTCGGACATCACCTTTACCCTGCTTTCACACCTGAGCGTTTATCAAACGCGCGTTTTACGCACGTTTTTTGTAATAGTAAACGCGCGTTTGTGTGATTGACTGCAGTGTCCTATGGCCACAAACGCGCGTCAAAACGCCCCAAAGAAGCTCAAGTACTTGATTATGCGTCGGGCGTTTTACAGCGCGATCGTACGCGCTGTAAAACGCCCAGGTGAGAACCATTCCCATAGGGAAGCATTGGTTTTCATGTGTTGAGCGTTTTACAGCGCGTTTGAACGCGCTGTAAAACGCTCAGGTGTGAACTTAGGGTCAGGGCTTCAGTTTCTGCTCAGATTTTTTTTTTAATGATTCAAACCTGAAACTCAACAGATCTTAAGATCCAGTGTGAACAGAGGCAAAAACAGCAGGTTACATGTTAGTATACTTTCACACTAGCATTTTTTGTTTTCCGGTACTGAGTTCTGTCCTTGGGGCTCAACACCGAAAAAAAACTGACCAGTTTTATCCTAATGCATTCTGAATGGAGAGATATCCGTTCAGGATGCATCAGGAGGTCTTCAGTTCAGTCTTTTTGCCATTTCAGGACGGAGATAATACCACAGCATGCTGCGGTATTATCTCCGTCCAAAATTCTGGATCAGTTGCCGGAATGCAGGATCCGGCATTAATTTACATTGAAATGTATTAGTGCCTGATGTGAAAAAATATAGAACTGATCCATTTCTCCAGAGAGACAGATCCGTTCTTGCAATGCATCTGAAAGACGGATCCGCTCCTGGATCTATCTAGAAATGCTGCCCGTTGGCATGCAGATTGCTGGATCACTCTGCCGCACGTGTGAAAGTAGCCTTTAAGAGAAGAATCTGCTCAGTGAACAGCCCTTTCCACCACAAAGGTCGACTCGCCCATTATACAGCCTAGAAAACAGGCCAGGGCAATAAAACAAGGGTGTATAACGCCTGGGCTGATACTGCTATGCCATAAAATGGACAGACGGAAGAAAACTACTGACGACCGACGGCTCATAGGTCAGGGGCACAGGGCACCACCACAGGGACTGGCATGGCAAGGAATACCTACTGCAGACACCCTCACGTGCTGCTCACACCCATAACAAGCTCCATACGTAAAGGGGTTAACCACATACCACTGCTCCATGTAACACACCCATAAGGTGCACTGCCTGGTCTTGGCACATCTCAAGACCCCAGACTGAGGAGATCTGACCTATCCAAACCTACTACACCCCCACAGGGATACATCTGACCCATCACTATACTAAATGAACAGATATGGGGGGGGGGGGGGCATCATGTACGATTGTCACAAAGGAGCAAGGTGCCCCCACCAGGACCCCCAAAATGACGAATTCATGGCAGTGTTCAGACATCAGAGCTCCTCCTTCATTAGGGTGGAAGCATGGGGATACAACCATGAGGCAGTGACAACAATGAGGGGCTGCTCGCCCATGGAGACCCCCGGACTGCACCGCCCTATGCACGACCGCCGCAGAGAAGCGCGCACTCTCACGCCACATTGCTCGCGCTGATGGAGCCCCGCAGCCAGGACGTGTCTCACCTACAAATCCGTGCTCGTTCCTCAGAGCCTTGGTGCGAGGCGCCGGTGGAAGGTGGTGGGCCTGTGTGTCCGGGGAATCTGGGGCTACGGCTCGGCTCTCCCCGCTCTCTTCCTCCTCCCTCTCACTATCGCACCGAGCAGCCCTCGTAACCGGAAACGCAGCTCACACAACCGCCCCCTCCCGTCGCTTCCAACAGGCAGGGCGTCTAGCCAATCACAAGCCTGGGGCAGACGGACGGGCGCTACCCCAGCCGGAACTACATTGCTGTGGTCCTCCGCGCGGTGAGCCGTCCACAGGGATGGTAACGCAATGTAGTTCCCAGCTGTGGCGGTGACCATGTCTACACAGCTACTTGAGCCATGAGCTGGACTATGCGACATTCTGCTAAAAGTGTGGCTCAACCTGCAAACTCATTGGGTTGGTGCCCCAGGATTAGGGGGCAGTAGCCAAAGCCTAGAGACAGGACACAGAGCTTCAGCTCTGTATTTTTTTTAGTTGTTTTCACAGAAATTGTTCTGGAGGACACAGTGTCCTTCTTCAGGCCCTGAATTCTGCTGGGGTCATCAACAGGTCCAATGGTTTACCGAAAATTAATGGTCATTGGTTCCTGAGGCATTTGGGAATACCATGGTGGCCATGCAGCTATCCAGCCACATTCAGCGCCTGAAGAAGGCCTCTGTTGTCCAAAATGTTACATTTTTCTGTGGTGGTGATATAATAAATTCCTGCAATTCAAGGGGTTCTCCATATTGATGTTCAGTCCCATTCAAGTGAATGGCCTGGGCTGCAATACCAAGTACAACCTCTATACAATGCACGGCGCTGTGGTTTGTAAGCTGTGAGGAGGCCGCAGTGTTCACCAGAGTGCCATGGCCTCTTCAAACAGCTGATCTTTGGGGGTGCCCACCAGTCAGGCATTGATAACCTATCGTCTTATCCTGAAGAAGGCCGCTGTTGTCCAAAATGTAAAATTTTTCTATGGTGGTGATATAATAAATTCCTGTAAATTAAAGGGGTTTTCCATATTGATGATCAATATTGGTCACATGGTCAAGTAAATGGCCTGGGGTGCAATACCAAGCACAGCCACTATACAATGCACGGCGCTGTGGTTGGTAAGCTGTGAGGAGGCCGCAGTGTTCACCGGAGTACCATGGCCTCTTCAAGCAGCTGATCTTAGGGGGTACCGGGAGTCGGACCCCCACTAGTCAGGTATTGATGACCTATCGTCCTATCCTGAAGACAGGCCATCAATATTAGTTTCCTATGATATGCAGATGAATTTGTTGTGTGTTGCCTCGAGTCTTTGAATAATACGATAGCGGAAGTAAACCTGGGGCAATCAAAGCATGTGCCTCAGGCACTGAATACCTGGGTGGGGTGCCAGGGTATTTAGATATAGGTCTATGGCAGGAAACTGAACCTTTGCCTCAGGTGAAAGAAAGCCTAGCCAGGGTTTTCTTTTCAAGCCATAGTATAAAGCAGGCATCCTCAAACTGCGGCCCTCCAGCTGTTGTAAAACTACAATTCCCACAGTGCCCTGCTGTAGGCTGTTCGGGCATTCTGGGAGTTGTAGTTTTGCAACAGCTGGAGGGCCGCAGTTTGAGGATGCCTGGTATAAAGCATTTAAAGGGTTGTCCCACCATGACATGTCAAGTCAGAAAAAATAAAGCATATTTACATGCTGTTAAAAATGATCTTGTGAAGAAGTTTGGTTTAATTTTCCACATGGTATGGCGCCACCTGGTGCTCAAAGTGAATGGCAACGTGCACGTCCATCTGCTGAACTAAGTGCTGCTGGTCACACATGCTCAGTCACTCTCTCAACATCCAGTTCTCTGCATGGTGATGTCCTGTTCAGAGCAGAGCCGCCAATCGAAATAGTGGTCTGCTCTGCCTTTCAAGAAACTAGCAGAACCTTTTGCAGTGTCATCCGGGCCTATCAGATAAGTTATACTTACCCTGCTCCCCAACGCTGGTGAAGGGGAGCGGGGTAAGTATAACCAGTATGAGGGGCCCACGCATTAGGGGGGTCATTATAGGGGTTGGATAACCCCTTTAAGAAAACTCTTCTGGTAGGATTTACAGAGTTTTTTGGAGGAGGTTTGAAGCATTAAAAACATCAAATGTTCAGACAAAAGACACTCACGCGTTTCAAACAATAAAGTGCACATTCTTAGCGAGAACATGCACTTTATTGTATGAAACGCGTACGCACCTTTTTTGGATGAACATTTGATGTTTTTAATGGTGTGATAATATAATATTGGACTTTTATCAGTGCTGGAAGAAACCTTACCTACCAGTAAGAATCTGACCGCTGGGATTCCCCAATGGCTGTGGCCTCTTCATTCTAGGTATCATGGGATCCTAGCCATTTGAACCATGCAATTAGTACTAATACATTTTCAACACAGACCTAAGAGTGCCAACCTGTGCCATGCTTAAAAAGTACACAAACTTTGTCTAAGTTCTTACTTTTTTCCACGGAGCCATGTGTGCTCGGTCAACAAGCAGCTATCACATGTTTCATTGGATACTACTATTTGAGCAGTAGATAACCGCCCTTATCGGATAATCTGGATTTGCGGATATCCACCTGTTCTGCCCGGAGTCTGGCAAGTGTCATTTTTAAGGAGGATTCTAGGTAACGCAGGAGTGGTGGCAGTTAGGCCTCTTTCACACGAGTGAGTTTTCCGCGCAGGTGTGGTGCGTGATGTGAACGCATAGCACCCGCACTGAATTCGGACCCATTCTTTTAAATGGGTCTGTGTACATGAGGTTTTTTTTCACGCATCAGTTCTGCGTTGTGTGAAAATCGCAGCATGCTCTATATTGTGCGTTTATCACGCAACGCAGGCCCCATAGAAATGAATGGGGTTGCATGAAAATCGCAAGCATCGGCAAGCAAGTGCGGATGCGGTGCGATTTTCATGCACGGTTGCTAGGTGACGATTGGGATGGGGACCCGATCATTATTATTTTCCCTTATAACATGGTTATAAGGGAAAATAATAGCATTCTGAATACAGAATGCATAGTACAATAGGGCTGGAGGGGTTAAAAAAAATAAAATAATTTAACTCACCTTAATCCACTTGTTCGCGCAGCCGGCATCTCTTCTGTCTTGTTCTGTGAAGAATAGGACCTTTGATGACGTCACTACGTTCATCACATGGTCCGTCACATGATCCATCACCATAGTGATGGATCATGTGACGGACCATGTGATGAGCGTAGTGACATCATAAAAGGTCCTTTTCCTCACAGAACAAGACAGAAGAGATGCCGGCTGCGCGAACAAGTGGATTAAGGTGAGTTAAATTATTTTTATTTTTTTAACCCCTCCAGCCCTATTTTACTATGCATTCTGTATTCAGAATGCTATTATTTTCCCTTATAACCATGTTATAAGGGGAAATAATACAATCTACTCTACAACTAACCCAAACTTGAACTTCTGTGAAGAAGTTCGGGCCTGGGTGCCACAGTCGGTTTTTTATCACGCGCGTGCACATTGCACATTGCACCCGCGCGATAAAAACTGAACATCGGAACGCAATCGCAGTCAAAACTGACTGCAATTGTGTACCTACTCGCGCGGGTTTGCCGCAATGCACCAGGACGCATCCGGACCTAATCCGGACACGCTCGTGTGAAAGAGGCCTTAGGGTAAGTCCTATGCAGATTTTATTCTAGGTGCACAGACTGCCAGAGGATGCACTTATCACCTCTGCGCTTTGATTGACAGAGCCTGACATGATGACGTTTACACTGCCTGGCCAATCAACGTGCAGGGGGCTCAGCAGCAGGGAGAACGCAGCCTCTAGGTGTAACGGTAACGCCACCTGTTGCTCCTAGAGGCTCATTTGCATATATTAAAACATTTTCTCAGCAATGCGGGCACATATGAACATGGGACCAACTCAGATGTCTTCAGCTGCCAAGCGCACATGTAACAGGTCAGCCAGTTTCATAGGTACAAATCTTCTGACAGATGCCCTTTTATGCATCCTCCGTCAGCGCTGGGGGCATCAAGACTGATGTAGAAAATGCCAAGTCTTGATCAATCGGTGTGTTACCTCCAGAGCTATAGATAAATATCTATATGCAATATGATATATGAACTGTCTAATGGGCCAATCTCTGTAATCACCACATAGGATAGGGCCACACATGGACACTCGGTAGAAAGCAGGATTTTATACTGATCAGTCGCAACATTAAAACCACTGATTGCCTTATGACCATGCTACCTATCAAGGGATGGGAGATATAAGCAGGAAATGAAGATTGGCAAGTTTAATTCTGACAGGGCCAAATTGTGATGGCAGCTGGGTCAGAGTATCTCCAAAATGAAAGGTCTTAAAGGATAACTAACTGTCATATTTTTTTTTATTTGCTAGTTTATTAGAGCTAGGCATGTATACCTGAGTCTGTCAATGATTGCCAAAAGATCTGTAATTACCTTATAATAACAGCTTTCATTAATGTCCTCTCTCCCTTTCCACTGCTCCCTCAAAGGACAGTTGCTATGGCTTGTCTGTCTCTGGCTAAGAAGACAGGAAGACGGAGGGGCGGTCCTTCACACTGCATGCCTGCATTAGGCAGCAGAGTGAGAAGGCGTGTCTCTCAGTAATCCAATCTGATTGGCTGGCAGGGAGCTGCTGGCTACAGCAAGTTTGTATGTGACCTGAGGGAATGCAGTTTTGGCCTCAGAGAACTGGCAAAGGAGCCATCTTGAGAAGATCCTCATATTGAAAATGTTTAAACAGCCGTAACTAAGGAAAAAACTCAAGGAATGTGAAGAAAACATGACAGTTACCCTTTAAGGGTTCTTAGCAATGTGCTGTGTTTAGTAGCCACCAAAAGTAGTCCAAGGAAGAACACCTGGTGAACCACTGATATGGTACCGAAGGCACATTGGTGTGCCTAGGACATCAAGGCTACCGTGGCTGGTCATATCACACAGAAGAACACAAACTGCTGAAAAAATCTTAAAGGTGTTGTTCACCCCAAGGGGTTCTTCTGGAGGACCCCCCAGCATGCCTAGACCTGTAGGGGGAATCATACTTACCTAATTCCTACCGCTGGGTTCCGGCTTCTTTGCTTGGTCTCCCAACGTCAAACAACCAGTTTGATGCAGGTCATGTGGCACATGGGGCACACGTCACCACTAAGGTCACGTGATCCGCATCAAATGGGATGTTGAAGTGGGCAGAGTGACAATCTTCAGAGACGACAGAGGCGCAAAAAAGCCAGAACTCAGTCGTGGGGATCAGGTAATTATGGTTTTCTACGCAGGTACTGCCACGCTAGGGGGTCTGCCAGAAAGGTCCCCGGGGATGAACAACCCCTTTAACGCTAGACACCTTTAGTAATTTTGTGGAGTCCTTGACTGGTAGGGTCAGAGTTGTGTTGGTGGCATGCACAACCTACACAATATATTAGACAGGTGGTTTTAATGTTATGGTTGATCAGTAAATGTTGTTACATCACAGGGCAACCCACAGCCAAGGTATTCTAACGAATTCCAAGGAAACAGCCACCTCTATTCCTCCAGTGATACCAGTGCATGTAGAGCAAGGCCATGTAGCACGGGCGGATAGTCATGCAGGCATGTGTAGTGTATAATTTCTTTTAAAGATATTTGTAAATAAAATCTGGTTTTGTAAAAAGTGCACGTTTGTGGTATCTTCTCGCTGAAGGCTAACTACAGAGGTGGGAGATCAGTGATACAAGGTGACAAGAGAAGATGGTATGGATGAATGGAAGATGCAATGTGATGATGGGGTGGAGGAGCAGACAGTCCACTGCACAGCGCTGCCTACACACATGGTTATTTAATACTATATTTAGCACAGTAATATTGAGGAATCTTATATTTCAATGGGGTATTTTGTACGAGGTTAATATTTCTATGTTTGCCTGTTGGAAGCCCAAAATGTTATAGACATCTGTCCTCAGATATAGTAAAAGGAGAACTGGGCCAAAAATGCCTTAGTAAAGCTTATATTATACAAGTAGATCATCCAGGCGATTGTTGGGAAGGAAGTGTTCCTTCCGAGCAATCGCCTGCTCGTCAGTGGAGGAGACCGCTGCTTTTACATGCAGTAAACTTCTCCACAGTATGGGGAGCTCCTCACTGTGAAAACTAATCCCATTGCTTCGTATCCATACTGAATCATAAATCATGATTAGACAGCACAATCTGCTGCTAGCAAAACCAGCTGAAAGATTCCAATTACCAGTTGAATGAGCATTTGCTCGTTCATCAGGCAATACGTGGCAGGATTACACTGCCAAATCATCGCTCACAAGCGTTCATACGAATGCTCCTCAGCAATGATCTGTACAATTATCTGCACGTCTAATAAAAGCCTAACTCTTCTGATAGACATGTATTGGGTAGATCGCCATATCTGTTTGATTAACTATGGACAGTGCTATTCTATCTGGAAGATCAAGGGTCGACATGTAAGAAATGATGTTGGCCGTCTATGAGGAGCCAAGGACTTCAGTAACCTGGGCTACACGTCCGTTTGACCTCTACGAGAACTACAACTCTGGACTCAAGGATGCCATCTACAGTCAGGAAGGTGTAGAACTCTACATCATTGTCTGCAAACTGTAAAGGGACTGTGCTAATTGGTTACGGCTACTTTCACACCTCTGGTGTAGAACTCCAGCATGGCTTCTCTGGCAGACAAGCGGAGGATTGGCCGGACACAAACCACAGCATGCAGCGGGTTTGTGTCCTGTTGGTTCTCTGCTTGTCTGCTGGAATACGTACGGATCACCGCTGGACCCCAATGGGCTGGCGGACATTCCATCCGTATTTGGCTGCGCCAGATGTGAATGTAGCCTTAGATAGCCCATTGGAGGTGTTCCAGAATGGGCAATGTATTGGCTATGTATGTGGCTGGTATACAGGTCCTTCTCAAAAAATTAGCATATTGTGATAAAGTTCATTATTTTCTGTAATGTACTGATAAACATTAGACTTTCATATATTTTAGATTCATTACACACCAACTGAAGTAGTTCAAGCCTTTTATTGTTTTAATATTGATGATTTTGGCATACAGCTCATGAAAACCCAAATTTCCTATCTCAAAAAATTAGCATATTTCATCCGACCAATAAAAGAAAAGTGTTTTTCATACAAAAAAAGTCAACCTTCAAATAATGATGTTCAGTTATGCACTCAATACTTGGTCGGGAATCCTTTTGCAGAAATGACTGCTTCAATGCGGCGTGGCATGGAGGCAATCAGCCTGTGGCACTGCTGAGGTGTTATGGAGGCCCAGGATGCTTCGATAGCGGCCTTAAGCTCATCCAGAGTGTTGGGTCTTGTGCTCTCAACTTTCTCTTCCCAATATCCCACAGATTCTCTATGGGGTTCAGGTCAGGAGAGTTGGCAGGCCAATTGAGCCCAGTAATACCATGGTCAGTAAACCATTTACCAGTGGTTTTGGCACTGTGAGCAGGTGCCAGGTCGTGCTGAAAAATGAAATCTTCATCTCCATAAAGCTTTTCAGCAGATGGAAGCATGAAGTGCTCCAAAATCTCCTGATAGCTAGCTGCATTGACCCTGCCCTTGATAAAACACAGTGGACCAACACCAGCAGCTGACATGGCACCCCAGACCATCACTGACTGTGGGTACTTGACACTGGACTTCAGGCATTTTGGCATTTCCCTCTCCCCAGTCTTCCTCCAGACTCTGACACCTTGATTTCCGAATGACATGCAAAATTTGCTTTCATCCGAAAAAAGTACTTTGGACCACTGAGCAACAGTCCAGTGCTGCTTCTCTGTAGCCCAGGTCAGGCGCTTCTGCCGCTGTTTCTGGTTCAAAAGTGGCTTGACCTGGGGAATGCGGCACCTGTAGCCCATTTTCTGCACACACCTGTACACGGTGGCTCTGGATGTTTCTACTCCAGACTCAGTCCACTGCTTCCGCAGGTCCCCCAAGGTCTGGAATCGGTCCTTCTCCACAATCTTCCTCAGGGTCCGGTCACCTCTTCTCGTTGTGCAGCGTTTTCTGCCACACTTTTTCCTTCCCACAGACTTCCCACTGAGGTGCCTTGATACAGCACTCTGGGAACAGCCTATTCGTTCAGAAATTTCTTGCTTGAGGGTGTCAATGATGGCCTTCTGGACAGCAGTCAGGTCGGCAGTCTTACCCATGATTGCGGTTTTGAGTAATGAACCAGGCTGGGAGTTTTTAAAAGCCTCAGGAATCTTTTGCAGGTGTTTAGAGTTAATTAGTTGATTCAAATGATTAGGTTAATAACTCGTTTAGAGAACCTTTTCATGATATGCTAATTTTTTGAGATAGGAATTTTGGGTTTTCATGCGCTGTATGCCAAAATCATCAATATTAAAACAATAAAAGGCTTGAACTACTTCAGTTGGTGTGTAATGAATCTAAAATATATGAAAGTCTAATGTTTATCAGTACATTACAGAAAATAATGAACTTTATCACAATATGCTAATTTTTTTAGAAGGACCTGTATATAAATATATCTAAGGCTGCTCATAGATAGCTAGTTAGACACTTCCTTCCCTACCCTGACCCTTAGGTAATTAGTAAACTTTTTATTATAATACCCTGTACCAATAATGAATCCCCTCTAAAGATCCAGTAGTTATTGTTAATTTACTATTAACTGACACCCCAAAAGCAGATTCTCCAACACTTAGGTACAATTCTCTAAGATTATGTGAGAAATACAGAGCACACAGTTACTGCACGTAAGGTCGCTTTCAGATGAAGAAGTGAGCACTTACATTTCAGCCTCCTGAAAGAAGCCTAAGGCCCCTTTCACACTGGCGAGATTTCTGCGGGGTGCAATGCGTGAGGTGAACGCATTGCACCCGCACTGAATCCGGACCCATTCATTTCTATGGGGCTGTGCAGATGAGCAGTGATTTTCACGCATCACTTGTGCGTTGCGTGAAAATTGCAGCATGCTCTATATTGTTTGTTTTTCACGCAACGCAGGCCCCATAGAAGTGAATGGGGCTGCATGAAAAATGCATTGCATCCGCAAGCAAGTGCGGATGCGGTGCGATTTTTACGCATGGTTGCTAGGTGATGATTGGGATGGGGACCCGATCTTTATTATTTTCCCTTATAACATGGTAATAGGAAAATAATAGCATTCTTAATACAGAATGCTTAGTAAATTAGGGATGGAGGGGTTAAATAAATAAATAAATATAAACTCACCTCATCCACTTGTTCGCACAGTCCGGCTTATCTTCTTTCTTCTTCTTTGAGGACCTGGGAGAAAAGGACCTTTGGTGACGTCACTGCGCTCATCACATGGTCCATCACCAAAGATCCTTTTCCTCCCAGGTCAATAAAGAAGAAGAAAGAAGAGAAGCCGGGCTGCGGGAACAAGTGGATGAGGTGAGTTTATTTTTATTTATTTTTTAACCCCTCCATCCCTAATTTACTAAGCATTCTGTATTAACAATGCTATTATTTTCCCTTTTAGCCAGTGATACTAGTCGTCATGTCACTGGGCCTGAGGGCAACAGAGAGAAGGCTGCTGCACTCCTGGAGCACTGCTGCCTTCTCAAACAGCGGATTAGTCTCCTCCTCCCTGTACCGATGGTATGAATTAGCATACAGGGTGGGAAACCAGAACGGGGGCACAGTGGGGGAACGGAGCAGCCCAGCGGAAAAAAACAAAAAAAGCACAAGGACATCTCCTCAACATGCCCTACAGTGCCAGGTCCTTATAATGTAATGTCAGGACCAGTGAAAGGTCCTCTTCAAAGAGGACCTGTCACCACCAAATGCAATCCAATCTGAATGCACTTGTTTTATAGATCAGGAGAAACTGAGCAGATTGATATATTTTTGTGGGAAAAGATTCAGTAAAACCTGTAATTTAGGGTACTTCCACACTAGCGTTGTTCGGATTCGGCAGGCAGTTCCGGCAACGGCAAACCATATGCAAACGGAAATATGTTTTTTCCGGATCCCCATCCAATATCATCCGGAATAACGGATCCGGTATTTCATTTTTTTTTAAAGATCAAAAGCAAAAATAGCTCCTCCTATGTCCCGGCGCATGAGCTGCCAGAAAAAAATGGTAACTCAGCAATTTCCGGAACACTTGGTACCGGATACTGAATTAATATATCCCTATGGAAATTAATGCTGGATCCGGCAAGTGCGGTAGTGTTCCGGGATTTTGGCCATACAAGGGACGGAACAGAAGACATCCTGATGCCTACTGAACGCATTCAGAATGCATTAGGACAAAACTGATGCGTTTTTTTCCGGTATTGAGACCATTTACTGGATTTCAATACCGGAAAAGAATAACGCTAGTGTGAAAGTAGCCTTATACATCTATATCTTTGCCTTTTTAACCTCCTAACACAGTGTTATCAGAGATTGACAGCAGCGTGTGTATAAGTGTACATACAAAGATAGCTGTCAGTCACTATTGTGTCATTATTTATTAAATATAGATAATGACATGGGGAAAAAAAGACCAAAAATTAAAAAGTAATGACATGGGGAAAAAAACACCA
Source organism: Bufo gargarizans (assembly GCF_014858855.1). Taxonomy (NCBI): domain Eukaryota; kingdom Metazoa; phylum Chordata; class Amphibia; order Anura; family Bufonidae; genus Bufo; species Bufo gargarizans. The sequence continues at coordinate 514,501,487 of NC_058080.1, forward strand.
AAAATTAAAAAGTGATTTAAACAACAGGTCATTTTTTGAGGACACATTCCCTTAAATGTCAATGGGGAAACTGTTGGTGGAGTTTTGAATGTGGATTTTGCAGCTGAAAAAGCACATTTTGCGCTGCTGAATCGTTGGCAGATTTTAGCAGCTTGAACATACCCTCAGTGTTGTGGCTGATCAGTGTACATAATGTAGTTCTTCAGGCTGATGATTACAAGGAGAAACCCCAATTCCAGTTTTTCTGGCACTCTCCTGTTACATCAGGTTCATAAACCAGTGTGCTGAGAAATTACCAGTATATGTAGCACATGTCCTGTTTTTATTCTCAAACGTTAAAGGTTGTGCCTAAAATGCAGAACAATACATGAAAGAATGACAGCAGAGAAAGACCCTTTTATTTTATCTCAGGATAGATATAGGTTTGTCCTTGGCATGTATACATTCACTTACTGTAGATTTCTGAATCACCATTTACATGGCAGTTATTATATACACAGATGATCTGCATCATTACTGCAATTAGCCGATGGTTTGGTCTAGACCAGGCATGCTCAACCTGCGGCCCTCCAGCTGTTGCAAAACTACAACTCCCGGCATGCCTGAACAGCCTACAGAAGGGCATTGTGGGAGTTGCAGTTTTACAACAGCTGGAGGGCCGCAGGTTGAGCATGCCTGGTCTAGAATGACCCTGGAGAGTGCAGCACATATGGACAGCTTTAATCTAACGCTAACTGCCTGGGGCCCCTTTAAATACAAAGGCATAGCTGTTGTGTTCCAGTGCTTATTTCTTGATGTAAAATAAAAATGTCAACCTGTTCCTAATTCGTAATGGCACTAATTACATTATTCTTTTACAAAATAAACTGCTGCATGCTATGCCGACACTAGGGAAGGAAGGACTGTCATTTAAAGTATGGTATATGTATGGTCTTATATCATTATCTTAATCTTCTCATGTAAATGACAGAAATCTAGCTCCCACAGAATCCATTATGATGCCTTGAAATTTCACGGAGTTTAGGGAAGGCCAGCTGTGTATGGAGACTTAGGGGGTATACTGTATGTGAACAGATACAGTATACTCCACTTTTGTGGCGTATATCTGGCGCAGATTCTGTCACACGCCATGTTGCGACAGAATCTTCGACTTCTTCCCCGCTCACACAAGGTCTAAAAAAGGGGGCACAGCGGGAAAGGTGTCAGACCAGCAGGCCCGTCTAATTCATAATTTTCTACGCCTGGTTAAGGCATACAAAATGGTCTAAGTGTAAGACAGCAAGGAAGATGGCTTACATTTAGAATCGGTGGTGCATACGGCGCCTCTACATAACTTCGGCGATCCACCTCCAGCGCAGAGGCTTATTAAGGCCAGCATCTAAAACGCCGGTCTTAATAAATGTGCCCCTCAGGATTTGGGGGATACTATATGTCTACATATGGAGAGTGTCCAAATGGAGTGAGGAGTCTTATAGGCCAGGCAACGTTCCTCTAGAAGTTTGGGAAGAAGGTATGCAAATGAGTCCTTAGCAAGCTATGCCTCTAATGCCCGGTAATGGTAGTGCTCCATGGGAAAATAATAGACAAATAAATATCTCCCAGAGAAAGAGAACTGCCTCACTAGCGCCACCGTTTGGAAGTGGTCCAACTTTTTAACAAGCCTAGGACCATTATAAGGGAAAATAGCTAAGTCAAATACACACTTGGTCCAGTGGAAAGCTTTAAAAACATACTTGTCTTTTTGGTCTCTAGAGATTTCATATACCCATTTGGATCATGAAAATTCCAGATTCTACCAAATCTATAATTAAATACATTTTGACATTGCAATTACTGATGCTTAGTCCAAGCAACCATTACCTGTGATGTTTAGCTGGCTACACACATTAGATAAAAGTTGGTAGAGCCCGCCAATTATCTAATTTGTATGGGGTTCTTCCAACTCTTCTATGGTGATTAATGTTGGGGAAAGAAAGATCAGGCAAGTGGGCCTTAAAGCTCCACAAAACAAAACGCTGAAGATTTCTAACACGGATTGTTTCCATGGCAAATGCACAGCGAAATCCCCAACAAATCTTTATGTAACTGATACAGATTATGAGCCAGATCTGCAACAAAATCTGCTTTGAAATTTTTCTGTAGAAAAATCTTGGCATTTAGGCTGGCCACTATCTGTCATGGCATGTGATTAGATTATTTTACCTATTGCAGATCGCCATGTTATTCTGGACTGTGTGCAATATGCGCTCGTTCTACAGTTGCAATCAAAATGATTGAACCTCATTGCAAACTAGGTTTATTAGCCAAATGTACAAACATTCATCTGTTTGTAATAAGCCAGTCAAACAAGAACAATGTAAATAGCTCAACACAACTAATAGAACAAGTGGTTTCTTGAGCTGCACCTAGGCCATGTGACCGATGAACATGACATCACATGGCGCTATTGCCTTCCTGGCGGTGCCTTCTCAAACAGCTGATCGCCAGGGGTCCTGGGTATCGCACCCCCACCGATCATATACTGATGAACTATCGTGAGGATAGGTCATCAGTTAAAAAATCTCAGACAACTACTAACCTCCTTCATGATAATCATATTTATTACTGCAGATATGATGCATAGCTAGACACCAGCTTCTGCGGAATCTTAGTCCATTCTTCATGGGTAATGCCCTCCAGTTCACTAATATTCTAGAGTTTGTGTGCTGCAATCGTAGTGGAGCTGACTTTTCTTGTACTTTTGGATCAGTAGGGGTCCACAATCTTGGACTGGTACATGGAGACTGTAAGTGTTTAGTATGCACCTTACTGTGCAACGGGAAACCTCAGTGCCTGCTACCACCAAATCTTGCTGCAGGTCTTTTGCAGTCACTCAAGGGTTTTTGACCACCTTTCTCCTCAGGTGGCCACCAGTGATAGCTTCCTCTTTCTTCTACATCCAGGTAGAGTAGCCAGTGTTCTTTTAGATTTGAACTTCAGAACTATGCTTCTGTAACTGTATCTCTAAGAACATCCATTGCCTTTGCTTTTTGTATCCTTTTCCTTATTTGTGCAAGGCAATGATCTCTTCTCTTAACTTTTTGGACCCCTCTTTTGACTTAGGCTTATTTCTAACATGTAATTCAACATCGCAGTCAACAAACCCCTAACCTGTCCAGGTATTTGATGTGTTTTATCTTTAGCAGAGCTGATGGAACTAATAAAGCCCTTGATCAGTTGCATCAGGGGTGCTTGACACAATACCTGATTTACAAACGTGTGCTGTGGGATTCTATTATGGGGTTTGAATAAGGGCTTATGCACGCGACCGTATGCCCTCCGAGACATACGGTCCGTGAGCGGGCCATATGTCTCGGAGCGGCATACATCGTGCTGTGCGCATTGGGCTGCCCGCAGGACTATTGTCCTGCACTCATATGATATTATGAGTGCGAGACAATAGCTCTGTGGGCGGCCCGATGTGCACAGCATCATAGTAACCTATGATGCTGTGCGCTTCCGTGCGCACAATGTATGCCGCTCCGGGACATATGGCCCACTCACGGACCGTATGTCTCGGAGGGCATATGGTCGTGTGCATGAGCCCTAATTCTGAAACTGCAGTAGTCATTCAAAGTGGCATTTTATGTTGAATTTGAAGAAACTACTTTTTATATTAAACAGATATAAAAAGACCACTATAAAGGTCACACTTTGTCAGTAGAATCACCCCAAATAAAATTCAGAAAAATCTAAAAGAGGCCAGCAACACCAGGGTAATCATATTAAAACTTAAAGGGGTTGTCTGGGTTCGGGTTCAGATCTGAACTCGGACATACCCATATTTTCACCCAGGCAGCCCCCCTGATGTTAGCATCAGAACTCCGATGCGCTCCCTTGCCCTGCGCTGGATCGTGCAGGGCAAGGGCTTTTTTATTTGCAATAATACACTGCTGGGCGGCGGCTTCCGCCCAGCAGTGTGTTTGGTGACGTCATGTAGAACACTCATTGGGGCGATATGTGGAAGTTAGGTTCAGTAACCTGCCGCAATAGATTAGTGTTGATCACGAATATTCGAATTGCAAATTTTTATCGTGAATATAGGCACTTCGAGAATTCGCTAATATTTAGAATATAGTGATATATATTCGGAATTTCAAATTTAAAATTTTAATCAGTACACATGATCCCTCCCTGCTTCTAGCTTGTGGGCCAATGAGAAGGCTACATTATCTTTGACTTTAGGAGTAGTGTTGATTGCGAATTTTCGTAATGCAAATTTTGGTGAATGCGGTTCATACGCCACCATAATGAGAGGCAGACATGGGTGTGATTATGTGGCTAGAGATAAAAAAAGTAACTGTTGGCCAGTACAGTCCCCAAAAATTAGGCAATAGACATTCACCTGACAGCAAGAACTTTGGATTCTGTGGCTGGAGGTACATTAGGCGGTCACAGGATAAATATGTAACTGTCGGCCAGTACAGGCCCCAAAAATTAGGCAATAGGCATTTACCTGACAGCAAAGACCTTTGGATTCTGTGGCTGGAGGTACATTAGGCGGTAACAGGATAAATATGTAACTGTCGGCCAGTACAGGCCCCAAAAATTTGCCAATAAGCAATCACCTGACAGCAAAGACCTTTGGATTCTGTGGCTGGAGGTACATTAGGCGGTCACAGGATAAATATGTAACTGTCGGCCAATATAGGCCCCAAAAATAAGGCAATAGGCATTCACCTGACAGCAAATAACTTTGGATTCTATGGCTGAAGGTACATTAGGCGGTCACAGGATAAATATGTAACTGTCGGCCAGTACAGGCCCCAAAAATAAGGCATTCATCTGACATAAAATGCCTTTTATGCTGCTGTATATACATAAGGCAAGGACCATTGTTTGTTCTGGGTAGTGGCGGATATCTGTGGACTGGCATGAGGAAATCCAATTACACGTGGTCATTACAGGTGTTGAATTCCTCTGAGATCCATGCCTTATTCATTAAAAAAAATGTGAGGTAGTCCACACTGTCGTGAGCTAGTCGAATGCGCTTATCAGTCATGATCCCCTCTGCTGCGCTGAACGTCCTTTCGGACAGGACAATTGATGAGGGGCAAGCCAAGAGTTCCATGGCAAATTGTTCCACCTTTGGCCACAGGTCAAGCCTGCACACCCAGTAGTCAAGGGGTTCCTCGCTTCTCAGAGCGTTCACATCGGCGGTTAACTCGATGTAGTCAGACACCTGTTGGTCTAGGCGTTCCCTGAGGCTGGATCCGGAGGGCGGCTGTTGATGGGTTGGCTGCAAGAATGATCTCATATCCAAAGTGGCCAGCACATCTTCAAACCTCCCTCTTTTTGCAGGCGCGGTAGGATTGGTACCCGCACCTGTTTCGCTGTGGGTGGAAGTTCCTCTGCCAGTGCCCGCAACAGCAGAATGCTGTATCTCTCGCAGCAAGGCCTGGAAATGCTGTCATCCATTTTGTGTTTTTACTGGGGGTCTAAGTACGTTGCCACCCAGTACAGGACCTTGACTTTTTTGATTTTCATACGGGGGTCCCTCTTCAAACACTGGAGCATGAAGGCCTCCATTTGCACTAAATTGGAAGCGGTGAAGCACCCTGGCTCCTGCTCATCGCCCAGGAAAATGTTGTCCTTGGTCTCCTCCCCCCAGCCACGGACAACACCAAGGATCCCCTAAAAGTTTAAAGCCTGCTCTTCTTGCTCCTCCTCCTCCTACCCCCAGCCACCATCCTCCTCTGACTCCTCTTCAGACTCCTGCTGACTTGTGTCAGATGGAGTAGCCCCCCTGGGAATTCATTCAGCATTGCTATTTCCTCATCTTCCAGCTCCTGCTCCTCGACGCCTTGATCAATGACACAACACAATGCATGCTCCAGAAAGTAGGCGTAAGGTACGATGTCACTGATGGCGCCCTTGCTGCGACTGACCAGTTTGGTGATCTCATCAAATGGCAGCAGAAGTCTGCATGTGTCACGCATTAGCAGCCACTGTCGCGGTGAAAAGAAACCAAGTTCCCCAGAATCTGTCCTGCCGCAGAGTTCGTACAGGCAGTCGTTAACGGCACGTTTCTGCTGGAGCAGTCTATCAAGCATATACAAGGTGTAGTTACAGCGCGTCGAGCAGTCACAAATCAGACGTCTGACTGGCAAGTGGTGTCGCCACTGAACGTCAGCAAGGCGAGCCATGGCCGTGTAAGATCTTCTAAAATGGCCAGAGATTTTCCTGGCCTGCTGCAAGATGTCCTAGACCCCAGGGTATTTGGCAACGAATCGCTGTACGATTAAGTTCAGGACGTGTGCCATGCATGGCAAGTGTGTAATTTTTCCCTGTTTCAGCGTGCTCTGCAGATTGGCACCGTTGTCGCACACCACTTTACTAACTGTCAAATTGAGCGGGGTTAGCCACTGATCGGCCTGTGACCGCAGAGCTGAAAGCAGTGCAGGACCGGTGTGGCTCTTGGCTTCCAGGCACAACAGCCACAGCACAGCATGGCAACGTCTCACCTGGCACGTCGAATAGGTTCTGGGGAGCTTGGGGGGTGCAGCGGAAAATGAGGAGTCAGCCGAGGAGCAGACGGAGGATGGAGTAGGAGGAGGAGAAGAGGCAGGCCTGCATGCAATCCGTAGCGGTAACACCAAATGCACACGGGTGCCACGGGTTACATCCTTGACGGCCGTCAGAAGGTTCACCAGTGGGCAGTAAAAGTTATGTACCTTCCCTGCCCATGTTTGCTAGACCACATGTCTGTGGTCAGATGTATCTTGGAAATATATTAACTTGCCGCTGAATGTGGCCATATAGTTCAGGGATGCCCTTCGTGGAAGAAATATTTCCTTCCGGGGACCTTCCATTGCTGTGTGCCAATGGCCACAAATTTTATAAAGGCCTCCGAGTCCACCAATTTTTTATGGCAGTAGTTGGCAGGCTAGCAGTTCGGACAAGCCAGCGGTCAGCCGTTGGGCAAGAGGACTATCCGGCGTCATCATTTTTTTACACACGAACATTCGGCCCACGGAAGCCTGCCTTGTGCCAGATGAAAGCAATGACGCCACGGTGGAAGGTGGAGTGGAGGACAATTGGGAGGAGAGAGAAGAAGGAGAAGAGGCAGAACGTGGATCGCCGGGAGTGTGGCTTTGTGGGCTCTGACGGCATTGCTCCCACTGGGCTTGGTGATGGGAGGCCAGGTGCCTTCTTAAGGCAGTCGTCCCTAGTTGAGTGTAGGGCTTACCGCGACGTATGCGTTGACAGCACAGGCTGCAGATGGCAACACTATTGTCAGCCGCTGACACGTTAAAAAAGGCCCACACTGCAGAGCCATGTGCCGGCGTCCTGGGAGCGCAAGATGTGACCGTGCATGGTGGATGGCTTGCTCCAGATACATTAGCAGTCTGCTTTTTGCCTCCTGTGCACTGCAAGTTCTGCCTGCTTCTCCTCCTTCTCTGCTGCTCCGTCTCTCCCTCTGAACTCCCCTCCTCTTCCATCGACACGTCATCATCGTCACATACACCACCACTGACATTAGAGATCTCGGAGTAGGCAGCAACAGCTCGGACCACCCTCCTTGGGCTGATCTGGGTACTGTCGTCAGACCGCTGGGTGGCGGCCGTTGCTACCTCCTTATCCTTATCCAATGCCAAGAATGGCTGCGCATAGGTAAGGTCTGGGAATGGATGGGAAAATAATTCTTCAGACTCAAGTGGAGGGGCTATGCTGGTGGTGGTCGTGGTGTCTTTGGGGGTGCACACAGCAGAGAGTGAGGAGGGTGCAGACACAGAGGATAAGGAGGGTGCAGAAGCGGAAGGCTGAGTGAGCCACTCAACCAACGCTGGTGCATCGATTGACGCAATCGCACGCACCTTCTCCAACTTCCCACTTAGGCTCTGGCCTGGTGCACCTGCCCGACACCTACCACCCCTGCGGAACGGCCTGCCTCTTCCTCTTCCTGTCATTTTCAAAATGATCCTGTGCCAAAGTCCCTAGAGAAGAGCAGTATTTGTGGAAGCAGGTATATCGCAGGCCTCAATCAGTTGTTAGTTGAAACAGGTATATCAACCTCAAGCAGCAATTTTGTGGACGCAGGTATATGGAAAACCTCAATCAATATTTTGTGGAAGCTGATATATGGCAGGCCTCAATCAGTTGTCAGTTGAAGCAGGTATATCACCCTCAAGCAGTAATTTTGTGGATGCAGATATATGGAAAACCTCAATCACTATTTTGTGGAAGCTGATACATGGAAGGCTTCAATCAATTGTCAGTTGAAGCAGGTATATCACCCTCAAGCAGTAATTTTGTGGACGTAGGTATATGGAAAATCTCAATCACTATTTTGTGGAAGCATACAAATGCACTATAATATACTTTCTGTTAGAAAGTATAAGTATATCACACCCCTCTGTGTATGACACCTATCGATAGCACAATGTTACCAGTCCTTAAAAGGACTTTTGTGGCCCTGTTAGCTAGCGTTTGGTGTCCCTAAGTTCCTAACAGCCTGTCCCTGCTCCAAAATGCAACCTGTCCCTACACTGGCAAAACACAAAATGTAAAATGGGTTGGGGTGTGTCCATGTGCTAAAACGTCTCAATTGGCTGTCCTGTCCCACCTGATGGATGTGTCATGGCTCAAAGTTCGGCGCAATGCAAAAGAATATGGCGCACGTGGACATCGCCATATGTTCGCATGTTCGGCGGATCGCGAACGCGCAAAGTTCGCTGCGAAACGACCGCCGGGTGAACCGCAAGGCCATCACTACCCACCACTTTGTTATACTAGTGGAGCCATGTAGTCTTTTTATTATTATAATTTTTTTTTAAAGGGGGGTCCTCAAAGTGGCTGTGTACCAGTTTATCCTTTTAAACTGCCCCCCTTATGGTAGGTAATCTGAGGATTGGGGGCCATCACCTTGCTGATATCAGGATCCATTTGAAGGATCCCCAGTGTTTGGAGATTACTCTCCTAAACTACAGTCGTGGCAAAAAGTTTTGAGAATGACACAAATATTAGTTTTCACAAAGTTTGCTGCT